>NW_027632788.1:0-50681 GCF_902686455.1 Sciurus vulgaris | reverse complement strand
TTTGGCTTGATGTCCACTTTATCTGATATAAGGATGGAAACCCCTGCTTTTGTACTGAGTCCATGTGCGTGGTAGGTTTTTTCCTATCCTTTCACCTTTAGTCTGTGGATGTGTTTTTCTACGAGATGAGTCTCTTGCAGGCAGCATATTGTTGGGTCTTTCATTTTAATCCATTCTGCCAGTCTGTCTTTTGATTGATGAGTTTAGGCCATTAATGTTCAGAGTTATTATTGAGAAATGATTGGTATTCCAAGTCATTTGGCTTATTTTTGGTTTTAAAGTTGGCTTGGTTTCTCCTTTGACTGGTTTTTCTCTAAGGCAGTTCCTCTGCTGACCTACATTGTTGTTTTTCATTTCCTCCTCATGGAATATTTTGTTGGGAACATTCTGTAGTGCAGGCTTTCTATTTGTAAATTCTTTTAACTTTTGTTTATCATGGAAGGATTTTATTTCATCTTCAAATGTGAAGGTTAGTTTTTCTGGGTATAGGATTCTTGGTTGGCAAACATGTTCTTTGAGTGCTTGAAATATGTTGGTCCAGGCCCTTCTAGCTTTTAGAGTCTGGGTTGAGAAGTCGGCTGCTATCCATATTGGTCTCCCCCTATATGTAATCTGATGCTTTTCTCTCGCGGCCTTCAAAATTCTATCTCGATATTAAATGTTAGGCATTTTCATTATAATGTGCCTTGGTGTGGATCTGTTGTGATTCTGTGCATTTGGTGTTCTGTAAGCCTCTTGTATTTGATTTTCCATTTCATTCTTCAGGTTTTGGAAATTTCCTGATATTATTTCACTGAATAGGTTGTTCATTCCTTTGCTTAGTATCCCTGTGCCTTCCTCAAACCCAATAATTCTTAAATTTGGTCTTTTCATGATGTCCCATAGTTCTTAGAGATTCTGATCAAGATTTCTTACCATCTTCCCTGTTTGGGTTACTTCATTTTCAAGATTAAATATTTTGTCTTCATTGTCTGAGGTTCTAGACCAAGTGGTCTAGTCTGTTGGTGATGCTTTCCATTGAGTTTTTTATTTGGTTTATTGTCTCCTTCATTTCAAGAATTTGTTTGTTTTTTTGAGAATCTCTATCTTTATGTAGAAATGATCTTTTGCTTCCTGCAGGTGCTCTTTCAGCTTATAGGTATAATCATTCATTGCCTGCATTTGCTCTCTTAACTCATCCTTTGCTTCATGAATCATCTTAATCATGTATAATCTGAAGCCCTTTTCTAACATTTCTTCTAACATACTGTCATTCGATTCTATTAATATAGCATCTAGATTTGTTTGGATCGTTTTCGTCACTTTTTTTTCATGTTGTTCATGTATCTTCCCCTCTAGCAGTGCAGCCTGGGGTATTGTGGATTTCCCCCTATAGGCTTATAGTGGCCTAAGGGTTCCAAAATGCATTCTTTAAGGGGAGATCAATATTAGCAGTGCATAAATCAGACACTATGTAATCATAGACCAAATAGCCAGTATGGGGACAATAACAAAATAGGTATAATAAACAAAATGAGTTCAAATATTGTTCGGTAAAGAAAACAGGTTTCCAATAGGGTCTGCAGTTTCTAATGGAGGACAAAGAGGACGAAGAGGGATGTAGAATGTGGCTGTTAATGGGATAAGAAAAGAATATACAGAAATTCCAGAAAATAGAAAGGGTGAGAGAGCAATCAAAGGAAATCGGATGTTGGCATGGAAAAAAGGGAGAGACTCTAAGGGACCAGGTAAACAAAAGGTAAAGAAAGCAAGAACACGTGATCTCCTGCGGACCTCTGTCACTGCCTGCTCCCCCAGATACCATGGAGACTCCCTACCCACAGCAGGAGCTTGGTGTCCTCGCTGTCATGACGCCAGGTGCGGCCAAACGAGAACAGCACCAAATAGGTGACCTGCAGTGTAGCGCGTGCTAGCAGCTTTCAGCGGGGGTACCCTTTCCTGCTGGAACTGGAGCCATTCCAGGCCCGCTAGCCTGCGCACCGCAAAACACATAGCTCCACTTCCACTGGGTCATCAGGTCAGGATACCGTTTCTTGAAAGATCAGGCCCCTGGCCCTGGCTCCCTTCCTCTATCCTCTTACCCTCACCGTGCAGCTGAGGCTTCTTTTCAATCTTGGGCTGAAGCCATGAGGATCAGAAGCATCTCTCGTTGCCATGGGAACCGTGATCACACCCAGCTCTCATGCCGCCCCTCTGTGACGTCAGGCGGGGTGTGAGGTGCAGGCACGACGTCACAGAAGCCAGTCATCAGCATCCAGGAGGCCCAATGCCCGGAGAAAGCCTTTGGGGAAGGAGAGAAAGAGCGTGATCCTAGGAGGCCTGGAACCTCTGCGCCCTTCCCACCTGCCATGCCCGAAGCCAGCCCCTTCCACTGAGAATAGAGTCGCGCTCCCATCCTTTTTTCTCAGGGAACGGGGACACTGGAAACTGAAATTGAGGCCATTTGCAGAGGGGCACCGAATGGAGTGGAAGGATTGAGAGATCCAGGATAGGACTTTCAGCCTCTTATCTCACTCTACTGTATCTTGTTAGAGGGAGCTACAAACCTAAGGTGTGGCAGGTGGAGATTGCAGGAGGAATTTGTGTTTTCTTCCTGCCAGAAAATATCGATCCTGGGACGCCAGACACGTGACCCCTCATATTTCCCTTTTCCTCTTTAGTTTTACTGGCAGGCTCTGGCTGTGATCCTGAGGTTCCCGGATGATGTTCTCCCTCATTCATAGGGAGGAGGGTATGCAAGATCCAGCACCTCCACTGGGTTGTGCCTTGTGCCCAGATACCTCCTGGGTAGAAACTGTCCAAGGAAAATGGCAGAAGGAGAAAGAGGAGTGAGGAAGGGCTGAGCGGTTTGTGATTGGAATGGCTAGGGATCCAGGTGTGAATGATCCCCGATGTCTCCCTTCCTACTGACAACCTGAGCATATTGGGATTCTCACCTGTGCCTGACACTCCTTCTGCCTCCCCCTACCGGGACTCCACGCTCACGGACGTCATTCTCAGCTCTGTGCTCAGCTACAAACCTTTTCCTCCACCAAGAGATAGGCATCAACATTTCCCCTCAAGATGCACCAATTGATTGTGTGTCTTGATGTACAGGACAGGTTCCTTGCAGGATTGCTGTGGAAAGGAAGACGATGATTTCCTAAGGAATTTGGTGGCTCTGTTTGGGGCTGGGTGGTCCGCAGAGAATTTGATGGAGTCAGACCTCTAGAGGACGTAGAGGGTACCAGAAAGGAGTCCCCGCGAAGCGGAAGACGTGGCTCTTCTTGGACAGTGCTCCCCTCGCATCCACAAGGACCGGGGTTCGAGCCCCTCCCCGGACCTTCAGACGGAAAGGAAAGGATTTTGAGTAGGCCAAACCTCCCTCCTCTCATCTTTACTTCTCTTTTCGTCAACTCAGTCTGCACACTTGGAAAAGAACCCGTTGGACACGCAAGCCTTTTCCAATCGCACTTTCAGGTTATGGTGTTCTCACGTGCACCATGGTTCTCAAAATGAGGGGCTGGTGCTTTGCAGGCTCATGAATGACACAAGAGGCCCTGTGGGAAAGCAGTCACACTCAAAGAGGGAAAGCAGAGGCTAGGCACCTGGCGGGGTGGCAGTGGATAGAGCCAGTCCAGGAAATAATAAGGATGCTCCAACTGGAAAATGCTTGAGAATACACTCTTCCTGCTCCCTAAGGACTATCACACTTCTGCATGTTCCTCAACGTGTTCTCTTTTGATACTCAGGTTTTGACCAATCCATTGGGTATTCACTTTCGCTTTGGAACAGGAGACTTTACACTAAATGTCTGATATTCATGTGAACTCATGATTTCCAAAGCCATGCTTCTCTGAGGCATAGCGCACTGTGAAGTCATTTACATTGAAGGTCAATGGAGTACAGAGTGCGGTGAAAGGAAAGCTTTTCCTCGGAGGTCTGTGCTGAGAAAACTGAAAATCTGCATGTACATCCTCACGTGTCCCTTCCAAGCAACAGGAAAAGCCAGGAATCTGCAAAGGGAATTAGGGTCAGTCACGTTGCTTGCCCACACAATGGCCTGGCACTGCTACCTCCTGTACCTGAAGGGTACACTGAAACTCCACAAATGTCCGGGAATTGGGACACAGACTCTAAGCAATGCCCAATTCTTTAGTGTCCCGTCACTGAAGTTGGTTTTCCACACCAACACACTTCTACTTCTCATGCCCCTCTAAAGTCTTTACATTTCCTTTGATAGCATTCAGCCTTGAAGCCTCTGTGCCTTTCCTCTTTCTGCGTGATGCCTCTTCACCTCTCCTTTTCTGCCCTGTGAAAATGTGTTCATCATGCCAAGAGCAGGCTCTTGTTTCATCCATTGGCTGGTGCTCTGAATCTTACCAGTGCTGTTAAGAGAACTGTTGGACATTTCCCAGTGGGCCTTGTGTCACAGAGGCAGCACTCATGTCAAGGGAATGAAGCCTTGGGTGAACGGAGATGGGCTGGATATTTCTGCCTCTGCAGGTGAGTTGCAAGACATTTGGAAAAATCATGGCGGGACAAATACTGAGTGCAGCCCGGTTGTAAAGCGCCGGCCAAGGTGGTTGGCCCTGGCAGGTGGAGTGAGCACAGAACCTCTCTCCTTGCCTGGCAGATCCCCGCCACCCGTGCTCCTTCCACCATGATGACCAAAGGACTCCCTGGTCTCCTCAAGAGCCATTACAGCCACCACACACCCGCACTTGGAAGACCAACTCCCCAGGTTCCAGCTGCCTCCTGTTAGGGCTATCTCGGAAACTAGGGGCACCCGACAAGACAGGCTGTGATGTTTCCCAAGTCAAGCAGCACCTATGTCAGGGAGCTGCGCTGCATGATCCCCTGGCCTGAGCTGTCAGCGTCCATCATGCCGTGTGGTAGCCAGGACTCTAGGCGAGGTGCCCAGCTCGACCAAATCCCGGGTGTGCCCAGACCTGGAGGGGTTTTTTCGGAGAGCGATGAAGATGGGGATGGTGCTATGATGAGGGAACACGTGACCTCTCGCGGCCCTCCATCACGGCCTGCTCCCCCAGACATCGTGGGGACTCCCTGCCCACAGCAGGAGCTTGGTGTCCTCGCTGTCATGAAGCCAGGTGCGGCCAAACGAGAACAGCACCAAATAGCTGACCTGCAGTGTAGCGCGTGCTGGCAGCTTTCAGCGGGGGTACCCTTTCCTGCTGGAACTGGAGCCATTCCAGGCCCGCTAGCCTGCGCACCGCAAAACACATAGCTCCACTTCAACTGGGTCATCAGGTCAGGATACCGTTTCTTGAAAGATCAGGCCCCTGGCCCTGGCTCCCTTCCTCTATCCTCTTACCCTCACCGTGCAGCTGAGGCTTCTTTTCATTCGTGGTCTGAAGCCATGAGGATCAGAAACATCTCTCGTTGCCATGGGAACCGTGATCACACCCAGCTCTCATGTCGCCCCTCTGTGACCTCAGGTGGGGTGTGAGGTGCAGGCACGACGTCACAGAAGCCAGTCATCAGCATCCAGGAGGCCCAATGCCCAGAGAAAGCCTCTGGGGAAGGAGAGAAAGAGCGTGATCCTATGGCGCCTGGAACCTCTGCGCCCTTCCCACCTGCCATGCCCAAAGCCAGTCCCTTCCACTGAGAATAGAGTCGCTCTCCCATCCTTTTTTCTCAGGGAACGGGGACACTGGAAACTGAAATTGAGGCCATTTGCAGAGGGGCACCGAATGGAGTGGAAGGATTGAGAGATCCAGGATAGGACTTTCAGCCATTTATCTCACTCCAGTGTATCTTGGTAGAGCGAGCTACAAACCTAAGGTGCGGCAGGTGGAGATTGCATGACGAATTTGTGTTTTCTTCCTGCCAGCAAATATCCATCCTGGGATGCCAGACCCATGACCCATCATATTTCCCATTTCCTCTTTAGTTTTACTGGCAGGCTCTGGCTGTGATCCTGAGGTTCCTGGATGATGTTCTCCCTCATCCATAGGGAGGAGGGTATGCAAGATCCAGCACCTCCACTGGGTTGTGCCTTGTGCCCAGATATCTCCTGGGTAGAAATTGTCCAAGGAAAATGGCAGAAGGAGAAAGAGGAGTGAGGAAGGGGTCAGCGGTATGTGATTGGAACGGCTAGGGATCCAGGTGTGAATGATCCCCGATGTCTCCCTTCCTACTGACAACCTGAGCATATTGGGATTCTCACCTGTGCCTGACACTCCTTCTGCCTCCCCCCACCCCGACTCCAGGCTCACGGACATCATTCTCTGCTCTGTGCTCAGCTACAAACCTTTTCCTCCACCAAGAGATAGGCATCAACATTTCCCCTCAAGATGCACCAATTGATTGTGTGTCTTGATGTACAGGACAGGTTCCTTGCAGGATTGCTGTGGAAAGGAAGACGATGATTTCCTAAGGAATTTGGTGGCTCTGTTTGGGGCTGGGTGGTCCGCAGAGAATTTGATGGAGTCAGACCTCTAGAGGACGTAGAGGGTACCAGAAAGGAGTCCCCGCGAAGCGGAAGACGTGGCTCTTCTTGGACAGTGCTCCCCTCGCATCCACAAGGACTGGGGTTTGAGCCCCTCCCCGGACCTTCAGACGGAAAGGAAAGGCTCTTGTGTAGGCCAAACGTCCCTCCTCTCATCTTTACTTCTCTTTTCGTCAACTCAGTCTGCACACTTGGAAAAGAACCCGTCGGACACGCAAGCCTTTTCCACTCGCACTTTCAGGTTATGGTGTTCTCACGTGCACCATGGTTCTCAAAATGAGGGGCTCCTGCTTTGCAGGCTCATGGATGACTCAAGAGGCCCTGTGGGAAAGCAGTCACACTCAAACAGGGAAAGCAGAGGCTAGGCCCCTGGCGGGGTGGCAGTGGATAGAGCCAGTCCAGGAAATAATAAGGATGCTCCAACTGGAAAATGCTTGAGAATACACTCTTCCTGCTCCCTAAGGACTATCACACTTCTGCATGTTCCTCAACGAGTTCTCTTTTGATTCTCAGGTTTTGACCAATCCATTGGATATTCACTTTCGCTTTGGAACAGGAGACTTTACACTAAATGTCTGATATTCATGTGAACTCATGATTTCCAAAGCCATGCTTCTCTGAGGCATAGCGCACTGTGAAGTCATTTACATTGAAGGTCAATGGAGTAGAGAGTGCGGTGAACGGAAAGCTTTTCCTCGGAGGTCTGTGCTGAGAAAACTGAAAATCTGCATGTACATCCTCACGTGTCCCTTCCAAGCAACAGGAAAAGCCAGGAATCTGCAAAGGGAATTAGGGTCAGTCACATTGCTTGCCCACACAATGGCCTGGCACTGCTACCTCCTGTACCTGAAGGGTACACTGAAACTCCACAAATGTCCGGGAATTGGGACACAGACTTTAAGCAATGCCCAATTCTTTAGTGTCCCGTCACTGAAGTTGGTTTTCCACACCAACACACTTCTACGTCTCATGCCCCTCTAAAGTCTTTACACTTCCTTTGATAGCATTCAGCCTTGAAGCCTCTGTGCCATTCCTCTTTCTGCGTGATGCCTCTTCACCTCTCCTTTTCTGCCCTGTGAAAATGTGTTCATCATGCCAAGAGCAGGCTCTTGTTTCATCCATTGGCTGGTGCTCTGAATCTTACCAGTGCTGATAAGAGAACTGTTGGACATTTCCCAGTGGGCCTTGTGTCACAGAGGCAGCACTCGTGTCAAGGGAATGAAGCCTTGGGTGAACGGAGATGGGCTGGATATTTCTGCCTCTGCAGGTGAGTTGCAAGACATTTGGAAAAATCACGGCAGGACAAATACTGAGTGCAGCCCGGTTGTAAAGCGCCGGCCAAGGTGGTTGGCCCTGGCAGGTGGAGTGAGCACAGAACCTCTCTCCTTGCCTGGCAGCTCCCTGTTCCCCCGAGCTCCTTCCAACATGATGACCAAAGGACTCCCTGGTCTCCTCATGAGCCATCACAGCCACCACACACCCGCACTTGGAAGACCAACTTCCCAGGTTCCAGCTGCCTCCTGTTAGGGCTATCTCGGAAACTAGGGGCACCCGACAAGACAGGCTGTGATGTTTCCCAAGTCAAGCAGCACCTATGTCAGGGAGCTGCGCTGCATGATCCCCTGGCCTGAGCTGTCAGCGGCCATCATGCCGTGTGGTAGCCAGGACTCTAGGCGAGGTGCCCGGCTCGGCCAAATCCCGGGTGTGCCCAGACCTGGAGGAGATTTTTCGGAGGGCGATGTAGATGGGGATGGTGCTATGATGAGGGAACACGTGACCTCTCGCGGCCCTGCATCACTGCCTACTCCCCCAGACATCGTGGGGACTCCCTGCCCACAGCAGGAGCTTGGTGCTCTCGCTGTCATGAAGCCAGGTGCCGCCAAACCAGAATAGCACCATATAGCAGACCTGCAGTGTATCACGTGCTGTCAGGTTTCAGCGGGGGTACCCTTTCCTACTGGAACTGGAGCCATTCCAGGCCCGCTAGCCTGCGCATCGCAAAACACATAGCTCCACTTCAACTGGTTCATCACGTCAGGATACCGTTTCTTGAAAGATCTGGCTGTGTTCCTGAGGTTCCTGGATGATGTTCTCCCTCATTCATAAGGAAGAGGGTATGCAAGATCCAGCACCTCCACCTGAGCATATTCGTATTCTCACTTGTGTCTGCCTGTGGGGAAAGTCAGAAAAAGCGTGATCCTATGACGCCTGGAACCTGTGCGCCCTTCACACCTGCCAGGCCAGGAGCCAGCCCCTTGTACTGAGAATATAGTTGCTCTCCCATCTTTTTTCTCAGGATAGCGAACACTGGAGACCGAAATTGAGGCCAGTTTCAGAGTGGTACTGATTGAAGTTGAAGGTTTGAGAGAGATCCACAATATGACTTTTAGACTCTTATCTCACTGCATTGAATGTTGAAAGAGCTACCAACCTAACTAGGTGCAGTGTACACTGCAAGAGGAATTCATATTTTTTTCCCACCAGCATATACCGATTTTGGGACCGCAGACCCTATGAGCCATCAGCACTTTTCTATTCCTCTTTAGATTTACTGACTGGTTCTGGTTGTGTTCCTGGGGCTTTCCCTCATTGAGGGAAAACTGCTCTGCCAGGGAAACACCTACCTCTTCCTTATTCATAAAGAAGGTGTGAGGCACAATCCAGCACCTTCACTGGGTTGTGTTTTTTACCCAGATATCTCCTGGTTAGAAATTGTCCAAGGAAAATGCCAGAATGGAAAAGTGGAGAGAGAAAGGTGTCAGTGGATTTTGATTGGAATGTCTAAGTATGCTGGTTTGAATGATCCTAGAATTCTGTCTTCATACAAACATCCTGAGCATCTTCGGATAACCACATAGGCCAGCCTCTCCTCCTGCCCCCCATCTCTGTGCTCACTGATATCATTTTCTACTCACTAATCAGCTACAAGCCTTATCCTCCTTCAATAGACAGGGATAAACCTTTCCCCTCACAACCTACCAAGATACTCAGGGTCTTGATGTGCACAAAAGTTCCTTGCTGGACTGCTGTGAAAAGGAAGATGAAGGGTGTCTTAGATATTGTTGGATTTGTCTGGGGCTGGGTTTTCTGCAGAGAATTTGACAGATTCAGACAAGTAGAGGATCTAGAGAGTGCCTAAGAGGGGCTGCTTCAGAGCTCACGAAATTGCCCATATTGGAGAGGGCTTGCCTAGCATACAGTAAGGGCCCTGGTTCGAATCCCCTGACCTTCAGAAGAGAGTGGGGGGTGGAGGGGAAAAATAACTGTTTTGAAGATGCAAACCCTCCTTTGTCTCATGTTTTTCTCCTCTGTTCATCAACTGAATTGGCACAAGTGAGAAAGCACCAGTTGGATTCACAAGTCTTTTTCAATCAGACCTTCAGCATGGAGCTCCGGGGAAAGTTAGCACTGCTTCTGCGGTCACCTGCTTCCATATGAGGGGGTGGATGTTCCTTCAGATGAGTTGACTCCCTGGAACTGATAGGTTAGGTCCTTCTCAAGAGTGTGCTCATGGTGCTTTATCCTCAGCAAGTTGTTGAAGAAGATGAGGCCCACCAGGTTGCAATGGCAGGAACTTCAAAATGACAACTGCACTAGTCTTGATAAACACCAGGCTTCTTGGGCACACTCCAGCCTCTGTGCAACTTAAGTGGACTTGCACAGCTCAGCACTTTACATGTGAACCTCACTGTCATCAGGAAAAGCAAGAGGTGTGGAGCAAAGAGAGCTGCCCTTGACCCTTCCTTTTCTCACTCAGTTTTCCTTGGCATCGGGTTGCCAATGATTGGATGTCAAATTGTATGATTTGGGGATGAATATGTGTTAGCTCCTGCTGATAGCACCCAGGAACATGGGGATTTTGCAACCTAGTCTCCCAATATCATTGGAGGTTCTGTGTCAAGAGGAATGAACCTCTTTTATACACTGTTGTGTATATTGATGAAGGTTCTGAATAGATGTGGTATAGAACTGGGTAAAATGTATGGTGTTCTTACGTGTACCCTTGTTCTGGGAATGAGTGGATTGTGCTTTGCAGGGTCAGGAAAGACACAAGAAGGCTTATTTGAAAGAAATCACGCTGAAAGAAGGAAAGCAGAGATATTAGGCACATTGTATGTTGGTGGAGGATATAAGGCAGGCCAAGAACTAAAAGAAAGGTAAAATCTGAAAATGCTTGAGGATACACTCTCCCTGCTCACTAAGGCCTATCACGCTTTTGGATGTTCTTGAACGTATCCTGTTTTGATACTCAGGTTTTTCCCATGTTGGGTCTTCACTTATGCTTTTGAGCAGAAGGGTTTTGACTAACGTCTGATATTGAGGTGAATTCTTGATTTCGACAGCCATGCTTCAGTGCTGTGTATCCCAACATGAAGTCTTTACATTGAAGGTCAATGGAACAGAGGTTGTGGTGTGGTGTAAGGAAAGGCTTTCCTCAAAAGGTCTTGTGCTGAAACAAAGTAAAATCAGCATATATATCATCAGCTGTCCCTTGAAAGCAACAAGATAGAGCCAGGTTTGGCAAGGGCGTTGATGTTCTTCCAGGGGATTAGGGTCCGTCTTGGTGGTTGCTCACAGAATGATCTGGCACTGACTACCTGCTGTCTCTGTGCAGTGTGCTGAAGCTGAAGAAATGTCCTGGGATTTGGACGAGATCCTTAAACAGTGCCCATTTTATTAGTGCCCCTTCACTGAAGTTGGTTTACAGCACCAACACCCTTCTGCTTTTCAGTCCCCCCGAATGTCCTACTCATCCTTTTGGAGGATTCAGCCTTGAAGCTTTGTGCCATTCCTCTTTCAGCATGAGGCATGTCACATTTGGTATTCTGCCATATTATTTGGCTTTGTCTGGGGTTGGGTTTTCTGCAGAGAATTTGACAGAATCAGAACCGTAGAGGATATAGAGGGTACCTAAAAGGGGCTCTTCGGGAGCTGAGGAGATAGCTCCTCTGGAGAACACTTGCCAGTATGCACAAGATCCATGCTTTGAATTCCCCCACCCTCTGATGGGGTGGGCAAAATAACAACTCTTTTGAATATGCCAACCCTCCTTCACATTTTTCCTCCTCTATTCATCAACTGATCCGTCACATTTGAAAAAGTACCAGTTGGATACAGAAGCCTACTGCACTCAGACTTTCGGCATGGAATGCGGTCAACAGGTTTAATGCATAAGAACAACTCAAATAATTATCGCTCCAGAAAAATTAAAAAGCTCTCAGAAATAAATTTTTAAAAATACCTGCAAAATATCCAAATTCATAATTTGCTATTCTCTCCTTGTAATAACTTTTCAACATGCTCTGTTCATCTTTATTTTTTTCCTAATGACTGATACTTCTTACTCATTTGTCACTGAATACCTTCATATCAAAAATATTTTTTTCACTATTCTGATGAATTGATTTTCTTTACAAAACTAATAGGAAAACTCTTTAGCTAACAAAATATCACATGACCAAAAACCAAATAACAAACATCTGCCAATACTTTTGAATCATATTCACACTTATTTATATTGCTCAGCTTGAATAATTGATTTTCTACCCTAACTGTGGTTTCTGTGTATATATATCACTCTATTCTAAAAATAACTATATTTATATTGTCCTTCCTATTGAGCTAATCATTTTTGCTTGAGTGATTTTTACTATACCACTAAGGTTTTATAAATGAATAAAGTACTATACCTTCCCTTCAGGTCAACAGCATGTATATTTTCTTTCCTTTGAATTAAAGTCTCTGCCATAAGCTCTTTTTTATACTTTATGGCAAGTAAAAAGTGGAGTACAGCCATTCTACAAAACAACAAAAACAGTAAATTTGCAAAATTCCACAAATGAACTAAAACTCTTACAAAATGCTGTCTGAACATAAGAATATGATAAATAAGTAAATTAAGGGTAATTTCTTCCTTCTCATTCCACTGCACTTCCATATGTGCTGATACTTCTCTTTGCAATGCTGCTCCTCTGCCTAGAGTTGCCACATAAACTCTAGTGGCTTCTTGAGAACACAGACTGCATCTTTTTTCTCAATAGTCCTATACCCTAAAACATATTAGTAAAGGATTTAAGTATTTTATTTAATTAATAAGCCAAATTTTCAACTCTATATCAGGATTTATCAATCTACATTCCAAAGAATATCTACTTTTCCAAAAATACCAAGCCTTATCAGAAAGGTACCTTGGTTCACTGTTAGAGAAAGTTCACAAAACTCTGCATTATGTATCCTGTATTACAGGCATATCTTTGCCACTGCTTAACAGTTATTTCACATTGATTTTTCATAGCAAACATTTAAATATGAACAACTAAATTTGCAGGTATAGGCTTTTCAGTAACATGGAAGTTTCCTCCATGTTACTCAAGTCCTCTTGACTCTCTTCCATTTATGGTGTCAGAATTCCAGTTATTGGTATCAGACACTCATGCTCCAAATGATTCACAAAGAAATTGGGCTCTGAATTGAAAAGATAAGACTAAGTAGACTCTTGCTTTTCCTCAACTTGTTCCTGTGTTTTCTGTTATTATTAGATGGAAGATATTTACCTTATAATTTAGAAAGCTGAATACAAAACTATATTCACCCTGGACAATGGGTGGAAATCTTTTCTAACTACTCCACCAATAGGGCTAAATATCCAGCATACATAACTCAGAAAACTTCATGCACCCCAAAAATAACCTAACAAATAAGTGGGTAAAAATACTGAGAAGAAAATTTTTAAAAGATGAAAGACAAATGGACAACAACCGCGCAAAAAAATATTCAACATCTCTAGCAATCAGGGAAATTATACAATAAGATTTAAGATCACTCCAGTTGGAATGGTAATGATCAAGAATACAATGATAAATGCTGGCCAGACTGTGGAGAGAAAGGAAACTTGTGCATTGTTGCAAGCACTGTAGTCTAGTACAATCACTCTGGAAAGCAATAAGAAAAATGCAAATCAAAACTACACTAAGATTCCATCTCACTCCAATTAGAATGGTAATTATCAAGAACACAAGCAACAATAGGTGTTGGAGAGGATGTGGGGAAAAAGGTACACTCATACATTGCTGGTGGGACTGCAAATTAGTGCAGCCACTCTGGAAAGCAGTGTGGAGATTCCTTAGAAAACTTGGAATGGACCTACCATTTGACCCAGCTATCCCACTCTTAGGCCTATACCCAAAGGACTTAAAATCAGCACACTACAGAGATATAGCCACATCACTGTTCACAGAGGCTCAATTCACAATAGCCAGACTATGGAACCAACCTAGATGCCCTTCAATTGATGAATGGATAAAGAAACTGTGGTATATATATACAATGGAATATTACTCAGCAATAAAGAATAATAAAATTATGGCATTTGCAGGCAAATGGATGAAATTGGAGAATATCATGTTAAGTGAGATAAGCCAATCTCAAAAATCCAAAAGAGGAATGATCTCACTGATAAGCAGATGATGACACTTAATGGGGGGTGGGAGTGGGACAAGAACGGAGGAAGGAGGGACAGTATAGAGGGAAAAGAGAGGTGGGAGGGGTGGGGGGAAGGAAAAAATAATGGAATGAATCAAACATCATTACTCTATGTAAATTTATGAATATGCAAATGATATACTGTTTCTCCATGTACAAACTGAAACAACATGTATCCCATTTGTTTACACTAAAAATAAATTAAAAATAAAAATAAAAATAAAAAACAGAGATGTCCCAGAACAAAAATAATTGCACATAATAGGACATGTGGAAAAAGGGAAGAAGGAATCCACCATAATTGGTACCCAAGACCAAGATCTCTGAAAATATGAGAAAACAGACAACTATAATCCCTCCAAATTCACAATCCCGCAACAAAGAGCTCACTGATGAGGCAGACTTAAACCCAGGGAAAGAGTGTTTTAATAAATCTTATTACCAAAATGATCAAAGAACTACAAGAAAATATAAGGGAGGAATTAAGAGAGAAATTACAGGAGATGAAAGACCACTTTAATAAAGATATACAAATATTGAAAAGAAACCAAACAGAACTCCTATAAATGAAAGGAATGATCAATCAATTTAAAATTTCACTTGAAATCATCACTAACAGATTAGATTGCAAACAAAATAGAAACTCAGTCCTTGAAGACAAGACTTCAGTCATTGAAGATAAACAATATGTTCTTGAGGACACAGAAGGTACTACAGGGAAAAACTGTAGAACATGACCATGACATGCAAGATCTCAGAGACAACTTTAAAAGACCAAACATGATAATCATTGAGATAAAAGAGAATATGAAGATACAAATTAAGACCTAAATAACATTTTCCAAGAGGTAGTTGCAGAAAACTTTTCCCGTAGGAGAAATGAGATAGACATCCACAAAAAGACTTACAGAACCCGAAAGAGGGGGCTTACAGTAAAAAAAGAAGCTTGCTGAGAAATATCATAATCAAAATGCCTAGCATATAGAAAAAGGAAAGAATATTAAAAGCCACAAGAGAGAAACATCAGGTCAAAATTACAGACAACTCAATAAGGCTCACTTCTGATTTATCAGTTAAGACCTAAATGTCAAGAAGTCCTGGCATGAGATATTCCAAGCCCTAAAAGAAAACAACTGTCAGCAAAGGTTACTATATACAGCAAACACAGTTTAACATTTGAGGGGGATATAGAAACATTAAATGACAAGAATTTCTGTAGATTAAATACAAGTGAAATATTTTTACAGTAAAAAAGAGAATAAACAAAAAGAATTCATGGGGACCAAGCCAGCATTACAAAGGAAACTCAAAGATATACTACACTCAGAGGAACTAAAAAACAATTCTCAATGACCATGAACAGAGGAAGTTAAACAGAAGAATAATCCAGTAAATGAGAATCAAACTGGAATAAAATATAACAAAAATTAGGACAGGAAACAACAAACACATACCCAAAATAACAATAAATGTTCTGAGTTTAACTATTTCCTGTCTTCTACTACTTTTGGTGCTGTTCTGTTCTTCTTTTTCTAGGGCTTTGAGCTGTAGTGTTAGGTCGTTTATTTGTTGAGTTTTACTTCTTTTATTAAATGCGCTCCATGAAATAAATTTCCCTCTAAGTACTGCTTTCATAGTGTCCCAGAGATTTTGATATGATGTTTCTTTGTTCTCATTTACCTCTAAGAATTTTTTAATTTCCTTCCTAATATCTTCTGTTATCCATTCATCATATAATAGCATATTGTTTAATCTCCAGATGTTGGAATAGTTTCTGTGTTTTACTCTTTCATTTATTTCTAACTTCAATCCATTATGATCTGATAGAATACATGCTAGTGTCTCTATCTTCTTGTATTTGCTAACATTAGCTTTGTGGCATAATATATGGTCTATTTTAGAGAAGGATCCATGTGCTGCTGAGAAGAAAGTGTATTCGCTCTCGGTTGGATGGTATATTCTATAAATGTCTGTTAAGTCTAAATTATTGATTGTGTTATTGAGATCTATGGTTTCTTTGTTCAATTTTTGTCTGGAAGATCTGTCCAGTGGTGAGAGAGGCGTGTTAAAATCACCTAGTATTATTGTGTTGTGGTCTATTTGGTTTCTGAAATTGAGAAGGATTTGAACAGCACCAAAAGTAGTAGAAGACAGGAAATAGTTAAACTCAGAGCTGAAATCAATGAAATTGAAACAAAAGAAACAATACAAAAATTGAAAAAATAAATAGTTGGTTCTTTGAAAAAATAAACAAAATTGATAAACCTTTAGCCACACTAACAAAGAGAAGACGAGAGAAAACCCAAATCACTAAAATTCGGAATGAACAAGGAAATATCACAACAGACAGGATTGAAATACAAAACATAATTAAAAGCTATTTTGAAAATCTATACTCCAACAAAATAGAAAATTTCGAAGACATCAACAGGTTTCTAGAGACATATGAATTGCCTAAACTGAACGAGGAGGACATACACAATTTAAATAGACCAATTTCAAGTACTGAAATAGAAGAAATCATCAAAAGCCTACCAACAAAGAAAAGTCCGGGACCAGATGGGTTCTCAGCCGAGTTCTACAAAACCTTTAAAGAAGAGCTCATTCCAATACTTCTCAAAGTATTCCATAAAATAGAAGAGGAGGGAACCCTCCCAAACTCATTCTATGAAGCCAATATCACACTGATACCTAAACCAGACAGAGACTCATCAAGGAAAGAAAATTTCAGACCAATATCCTTAATGAACATCGACGCAAAAATTCTCAACAAAATTTTAGCAAATCGCATACAAAAACATATTAAAAAGATAGTGCACCATGATCAAGTGGGTTTCATCCCAGGGATGCAAAGTTGGTTCAACATCAGGAAATCAATAAACGTAATTCACCATATTAATAGACTTAAAGTCAAGAATCACATGATTATTTCAATAGATGCAGAAAAAGCATTTGATAAAATACAGCACCCCTTCATGCTCAAAACACTAGAAAAAATAGGGATAGTGGGAACATTCCTTAACATTGTAAAGGCCATTTATGCTAAGCCCATGGCTAATATCATTCTAAATGGTGAAAAACTGAAAGCATTCCCCCTAAAAACTGGAACAAGGCAGGGATGCCCTCTTTCACCACTTCTATTCAACATCGTTCTTGAGACTCTGGCCAGAGCAATTAGACAAACCAAAGAAATTAAAGGGATACGAATTGGAAAAGAAGAACTCAAACTATCCCTGTTTGCTGATGACATGATTATATATTTAGAGGAAACAGGAAATTCCACCAGAAAACTTTTAGAACTCATAAATGAATTAAGTAAAGTAGCGGGATATAAGATCAATGCTCATAAATCCAATGCATTTTTAGATATAAGTGATGAATCTTCAGAAAGAGAAATTAGGAAAACTACCCCATTCACAATAGCATCGAAAAAAATAAAATACTTGGGAATCAATCTCACAAAAGAGGTGAAAGACCTCTACAATGAGAACTATACAACGCTAAAGAAAGAAATTAAAGAACACCTTAGAAGATGGAAAGATCTTCCATGTTCTTGGATAGGAAAAATTAATATTGTCAAAATGGCCATACTACCTAAAGTGCTATACAAATTCAATGCAATTCCAATTAAAATCCCAATGACATACCTTACAGAAATAGAGCAAGCAATTAGGAAATTCATCTGGAAGAATAAGAAACCCAGAATAGATAAAGCAATCCTTAGCAGGAAGAGTGAAACAGGGGGTATTGCAATACCAGATCTTCAACTCTACTACAAAGCAATAGTAACAAAAACGGCATGGTATTGGTACCAAAATAGAAAGGTAGATCAATGGTACAGAATAGAGGACATGGACACAAACCCAAATAAATACAATTTTCTCATACTAGACAAAGGGGCCAAAAATATGCAATGGAGAAAAGATAGCCTCTTCAACAAATGGTGCTGGGAGAATTGGAAATCCATATGCAACAGAATGAAACTAAACCCATATCTCTCACCATGCACGAAACTAAACTCAAAATGGATTAAGGACCTCGGAATCAGACCAGAGACCCTGCAGATTATAGAAGAAAAAGTAGGTCCAAATCTTCACCTTGTTGGTCTAGGACCAGACTTCCTTAACAGGACTCCCATAGCACAAGAAATAAAAGCTAGAATCAACCACTGGGATAGATTCAAACTAAAAAGCTTTCTCTCAGCAAAGGAAACTATCAGCAATGCGAAGAAAGAGCCTACAGAGTGGGAGAATATCTTTGCCACTCATACTTCAGATAGAGCACTAATCTCCAGAATCTATAAAGAACTCAAAAAACTCTACTCCAAGAATTCAAATAATCCAGTCAACAAATGGGCTAAGGAAATGAATAGACACTTCACAGAAGAAGATCTACAAGGAATCAACAAACATATGGAAAAATGTTCAACATCTCTAGTAATAAGAGAAATGCAAATCAAAACCACCCTAAGATTCCATCTCACCCCAATTAGAATGGCGATTATCAAGAATACGAGCAACAATAGGTGTTGGAGAGGATGTGGGGAGAAAGGTACACTCATACATTGCTGGTGGGGCTGCAAATTAGTGCAGCCACTCTGGAAAGCAGTGTGGAGATTCCTTAGAAAACTTGGAATGGACCCTCCATTTGACCCAGCTATCCCACTCCTTGGCCTATACCCAAAGGACTTAAAATCAGCATACTACAGAGATACAGCGACTTCAATGTTCATAACTGCTCAATTCACAATAGCCAGACTGGAACCAACCTAGATGCCCTTCAATTGATGAGTGGATAAAGAAACTGTGGTATATATATACAATGGAATATTACTCAGCCATAAGAATGATAAAATTATGGCATTTGCAGGCAAATGGATGAAATTGGAGAATATCATGCTAAGTGAGATCAGCCAATCTCAAAAAGCCAAAGGACGAATGATATCACAAATAAGTGTAGGATGACACATAATGGGGGGGAGGGACAGGTTAGTGTTAGGGTTAGAGTTAGGGTTAGGGAGGGGGGCAAGTATGGAGGAAGGAAGTACTGTATAGAGGGTAAAGAGGGGTGGGAGGGGTGGGGGGAAGGGAAAAATAACAGAATGAATCAAACAACATTACTCTATGTAAATTTATGATTACACAAATTGTATGCCTTTACGCCATGTACAAACAGAGAAACAACATGTATCCCATTTGTTTACAATAAAAAATAAAAAAAATAAAAAAAAGAAAAAAAAACAATAAATGTTAATGGTCTTAATTTCTCAATTAAAAGACAAAGATTAGTAGAATGTGTCAAAACCAGAATACAACTCTATGATGCTAAGAAAAGACTCAGCTTATAGGCAAAAATAATCCCAGACTAAAGGTAAAAGAATGGCAAAATATATATTTTTTCCAGGCATATGGTCAAAGAAAACCAGCAGGAATAGCTATTTCTCAATTCTGATAAAATAAATTTCAAGCAAAAATTAATCAGACGAGACAAAGAAGGCCACTTTTTCACAGTAACATGAACAATTCAACAAGAAGTTACAAGAATAGTTAACATTTATGCCACAAATGTAAACATACACAATTACACAAATATTATTACACATAATAACATAATACTACATAATATGCTAAATGAATTAAATCCAAACCCCAAAACACTTAGTGATTTCAACACACCCCTGTCACCAATAGGTCATCAAAATATAAAACATACTTTAAGCCTAATCAAAAGTATAATAAATTGGACCCGATAACCAATCTAATACTCCAATCTCAAAGAGCTAAATTTATCTTCTTCTCATCAACACTGAAACTGTTTCCAAAATAGATCATATTCATGGCTAAAAATCAAATATTAGCAAGTCAAAATCTGATGTAATCCCATGTATTCTATTAGAAAAGAAAAAAATGTAAATGACATAAATACAGGGAGGTTTAACAATGCTCACCTAACTGAAGAACTGATCAAAAAAGAAATGAGAATAGAAATTAAGAAATTCTTAGAAACTAATGAGACCAAAGAGAGCATATCAATGTATCTGGGATTGTATAAAAGCAGTCCCAAGAGAAAAACTTATGGCACTATTTGCCTACATTTGAAGACTTGACAGATTCCAAATAAATAAGCCTATATTCCAGTTCAAGGCCTTGGAAAAAGAATAGACTAAACTCCAAAACCAGTAGAAGACAGAAAACAATGAAGATCAAAGGAAAAAAATCAATGAAACTGAGAATAATTGAACAATAAATAGGATCAATGTAATGAAGAGTTGGTTCCTTAAAAATGAGAAATAAAGTTGACTAAAAGGAGAGAAAAAAATCAACAATATCAGTGATAGAAAGGAGATCGCACCCTACATCCTTCTGAAATCCAGAGGTTTATCTGAATCTATGTTCAAAATGTATACTTCAATAAACAGCAATATCTAGAAAAGATGACAAATTTCTAGACACAGATGATCTGCCCAAATTGAAATAGAAAAATGTGTAAAATCTAAAGAGATCAATACCAAGTAATAAATTGAAACAGCTATTTAAAATCTTCCACAATATGAAAGCTCAGACCCTAATGGACTCTCAGTTGAGTTCTACCAAACCTTACAGAAGAACTAACAGCATTCTTTCTCAAATTAGTCCATGAAATTGAAAGGGAGGAAACTTTCCCAAATATATTTTATGAAGCTGGTATAACCCTGATACCAAAACACACAAAGACATATCAAGGAAAGAAAACTACAGAGCAATAGCCCTAATAAATATAGATGCAAACATCCTTAAAATATTAGCAAACCATATTCAAAAGGATGATGCACCAAGAACAAGTGGGTTTCATCCCATATATGCAACGTCAGTTCAACATACACAAATTTATAAATGTGATTCATCCCTTAAACAGAATTATGGATAAAAGTCATGTAATCATCTTAATAAATGCAGAAAAGACCTTGGATAAATTCTACCACCCCTTCATTTTAAAAACACTGGAGAAGTTAGGGATTGAAGTTACTTACCTCAACATTTTAAAGGCTATATGTGACAAACCCAAAGCCAATAAAAAAAATGAAGAAAACCTAAAAGCATGTCCATTAAATTCACGAACAAGACAAGGCTGCACACTCACCATTCATATTTAATACAGTCCTCAAAACATTTACTAGTGACCATCAAGAAAAGAAAAAATTACAAATAGGAGAAGTCAAACTGTTTGCTGAAAACATGATCCTATATTTAGAAGATAAAAAAAGGCTTCACCAGAACATTTTAGAGCTTATAAAGGAATTTAGCAAAGTAGTAAGACACAAAATCAACACCCATAAATCAGTAGTTTTCCTATACCCCAACAGTGATTCAGCTGAGTAAGGAATCAAGAAAAACATCTCATTCACATAATCTCAAAAAATTAAATACTTGGGGATTAATTTATCCAAGCAGGCAAAGGAGCTCTACAACATAACAACAGAACACTGAAAAAAAGAACAATTAAGAACTGAGAAGACGTAAAGACATCACATGTTCATGAACAGGCTGAAACAATATGGTCAGCATGGCCAAAGAACCAAAAGCAATATACAAATCCAATACAATCCCAATTAAAATTCAAATTACCTTCTGGACAGAGTAAGGAAAAAACTCTTAGAATTACATGGAAGAATAAGAAATCCAGAATAGCTACACAATAGTAAACAAGATAATTGAAGCAGGAGACATGAAATTATCTTATCTAAAATTAAGCAACAGAACCATAGCAGCAAAAACATTATGATATTGGCATCAAAATAGATATGAAGAGAAATTGAATAGAACAGAAGCCACAAAGCAAAATCCACAAACCTCTAGCCATATATTTGACAAACTTGCCAAAAATGTATCTTAGGGAAATGATACCCTTTATAATAATTGGTGCTGGGACAAATGGAGAAGTGTTTGTTGAAAAACAAAATTAGGTCCTTGTCTTTCACTTTCCACAACCCTCAAACTGAAATGGATCAAAGATTAAAAATTAGACCTGAACATTTCAGCTGGTAGAAGAAAACAGTGTCAACACTCCAACATAAAAGTGCTGGGATCAGTTCCTTATGAAGCCCAATAAAGTGCAAACACTAAAACCAAGGATCAATATTTGGCATGACACCAAACTGAAAAGTTTCTGCACAGCAAAGGAAATGATTAAAACTGTGAAAAAAGAGCCTACAGAATGAGAGAAAATCTAGGCAATTTCTTTTATTCCTTTTAATTACATTAATTCCCTATTAATTCCTTCAATGGGGAACTTCTATCCAGAATACTCAAGAACTAAAACGCACCAAAAAAAAAAAAAAAAAAATACCCAATCAATAGAAAAGCAAGCAACTGTGCAGAAACTTCTCCTCAAAAGAAGAAACACAATTGAATGATAAAAATGTGGAAAATGTGCAACATCTCTAGCAATCAAGGAAATTCTACATAAGATTCGATCTCACTCTAGTCAGAATGGTAATGATCAAGAACATGGAAATCAGCAAAACCCAGTGAGGTTGTGGGGAGAAAGGAGCACCTGTGCACTGTCGGTGAACTGCAGACACACCACTCTGGAGAGTAGTGTGGAGAGTCCTAAAAAAGCTAGGGATGCCTGGGAGGTTTCAGGGTGGTGGGATAAAGAAGGTCACTTTCCTGGTTGCTCCATGGTGTGAAAACAAGAAAGAAGACAGGCAGCTTCTCAGCGAGTTGGAGAACAAAAAAAGGGTGGCGCTTTATGGAACTTAATACTGGACAATCAAAGCAGATAAAATGAGGAAGAAACCTCCAGTTCCATAGCTGCTGCTGCAGCTGAAAACACTAGTTAGAGTGGCCCCTCTCTGAGCACAGTGGCGGGATAAGGGAATCAAGGAAACCCACACATTTAGCAGGAGTGAGGCATGCCTGTATACAGTTTGCAGATGAAAGCCACTGCCTGACTAAACAGAAAGTTTTACTTCACAGCAGCTTTTTATGGAAAACCAACCACATTTCTTTGTGTAGCATACAGAGGACAGAGGAAGAACCATTTTGAAGCCACATATTGGGGACTGATATCTTTTGGAGCCCAGTCATAGCAAACCCGAGTCTGGCCCAAAGTATAGGCCAGGCAAAAGCAAAATGTGTGACAAAGAGTGTACCCAAGTTGCAAAGAGAAAATTAAACATGTGAGGTTTACACAGAGGACAACTGGTCCTGGCACTCCCCCTTCTCATCTAATCCAGCTACCTGCAAAGCTGACAGGGACACATATGTCTGGCCAGGAATTAAAAATGGTGGGTGTGGAGAGAGACTGAGTTTGAACACTGAACTTGACACCATGAAATATGCAGTCAGAAGGTAACACAGTGATCTAAGAACTGGCTCCTACACCACACATGTGGACCTCAGGGGAGATCCTGGGCAGCAGACTTTCAGAATGGACTGGCAACTGCTGAGCTCTGGAGGTGCACTTATTGAGAATCTCCAGGCCAACTGACATCTGGTGAAAGAGCCTAGACCCTACCTATGCCCAAACCCTGCACCCAGCAGTTCCACCTACAGGATTGTCTCTCACAATTGCAACTCCACCCCAGGGGTATAGCAAGGATCACAATCTAGACAACACCACCTAAATACTGAAGCTGAGAATATTTTGAGTAAAACATACATTATTACCTCATGTACATAAATGACTAAAAGACTGATATGATCCTACAGTATGTATAATCAGAAAAATGAGAGATAACACTCCATTTATGTATGATCTATCAAAATGTATGAAATCATTCTACTGTCATGTGCAACTAATTAGAACAAATTTTAAAAATCTAAAACAAATATCAGAAGATTCCCTAAACCTAAAGAATAAAATGGAAAATCAGATGCAAGAGGCTTATAAAATTCCAAATATAAGAAAAAAATTAAAACATACCTACACAAAGGTATATTATGAAAATGTCCAACATACAGATTAAGGATAGAATTTTAAATACTGCCACGGAAAATAACAGGTCGAGGCGTGTCAAGATGGCGGCCTAGAGGGTGGCTGCATTTCATGTTGCTCCAGGACTCAGGATTCAAAAGAGGAGATATTGAGAGACTTGGGACCAACTCAAAGTAGCCGGGTGAGTCTCTCCCATTGGGGAGGCGTCCCGGATGCGGCGGTAGTCCCCGAACGCAGGGAACTTTCTGCCAGCGAGACGCCCCTCCCCCAGCTGGAGCAGTGAACAGTGAACGCGGACAACTGGGAGCATCGTAGAAGAGGCTGCTCAGCACAGCGCTGGGACTCGGAGCAACCACTGGGGCTCCGGTAGCTGCCCAGGGGAGGAGCGGCGAGGAGAGCTGTGTGGACGCAGAACACTGGGGCCTGCCCTGAGGAGGAGGAGGAGGAGGAGCGCAGCCGCTTGGATTCGGAGTGACTACACCAGAGCCACAGGCAGTTGCCAGAGGAGAAGCTGCGCGGCGAGCTGTTTGGACGCAGAGTGACCATTCCTGAACACCGGGGCCTGCAATGAGGATGAAGAGGAGGAGGAGCGCGGCCGCTTAGATTCAGAGTGGCTATACCAGAGCTACAGGCGGTTGCCAGAAGAGGGGCTGCGTGGCGAGCTGTTTGGACTCAGACCACTTCTGAACACTGGAGATTGCCCGGAGGAGGAGGAGGAGGAGGAGGAGGAGGAGCGCGGCGGGTCGTTTGGACTCCCAGTGACTGCATTAGAGCTCCAGGCGGCTGCTCACAGGAGGAGGCGATTGGTGAGTTGTTTGGACTTACAGCGACCGCTCCTGAACACAGGGGGGCTGCCTGGAGGAGAAGCGCATTGGGTCGCTTGGTCTCCAGGGGCCGCACCAGAGCTCCGGGTGGTTGCCCAAAGGAAGCCTGCAGCAGGTCACGTGGATTCAGAGCCACTCAGAGCGACCGCTACTGAACACCCGGGGGGTTACCTAGAGGAGGAGGAGGAACGGGGAGGGTCACTTCGACTCAGAGTGATTGATTGCCCCGGGCTACGAGTGGTTGGTGGGAGGAGGAGGCACGCAATGAGTTGCCTGGACTCCTAGTGACGGCACCAGAATACTGGGCTGCTGTCTGGAGGAAGAGGCGTGTGGCGGGTCTCTGGGACTCAGAGCGATTTTACGGGTCCCGAGGTGGCTACTCAGAGGAGGGGCCGCATAGCCAGGCGATTAGGTGCAGAGCAGGGTCCCAGGATCTAGGAGGCTTATTGGTGGAAGAGCCGCACAGACATGCTTAGGGGCGGAGCGAAGGTTCCAGGACTGCAGGCAGATTCTCTGAGGAGGGGCAGCCTAAGGAGATTCATCAGCGAAGGGTGAGGCTCCCAGGCCCAGAAGGCAGGGCCGGGCCCCTGGGAACGTTGCAGAGGAAGGTAGCCCAGCCCAGGCAGTAGCTGTAAATTGAGGGGAACCTCTAGGAGGGAACTGACCAGCGAGACCTCCCCACTGGGGAGTCTTCCCTGCCGGGTGAGGTTTCCCCACTTGGATGGTAAAACCAGAGACACAGGTCCGAACAGGCCTTGCCTCAACCTGCAGCCTAGTTCCCCTTTGGATAACCACTGGTCAACAAGTGGAGGCACCTCTGCCCCCTAGCAGGGAATATACCCCACCTGAAGGCCACCACTCCTAGAGAGGCAGCTTCCTTGTGGAGCACCGCATTATCAACTTCTTCCAAGACTTCAGCCTACTGAAGGCTAAGAGGGGATATACTAGAAATCTTCAGGGACATTGTACGTCAAGAGGAAATCTGCACTATCTCAGGGGTCCACTGATACCTGAACAATATGAGAAAACAAGGAAAGAAAATGCTGCAAACAAATCTAGATGTTACATCAATAAAAGTCAATGATGGCATGGCAGAAGAATGACAGAAAAGGAGTTCAGAATGTACATAATTAAAATGATCAGGGCAGCAAAAGATGAGATGAAAGAGCAAATGCACGCACTGAAAAATGAGATGAAAGAGCAAATGCAGGCACTGAATGATCGCACTAATCAACAGTTAAAAGAGCAAATACAGGAAGCAAAAGATCATTTCAATAAAGAGTTAGAGATATTGAAAAAAAAAAAAAACAGAAATCCTTGACATGAAGGAAGCAATAAACCAAATTAAGAACTCCATAGAAAGCATATCCAGTAGGATAGAACACCTGGAAGACAGAATCTCAGACATTGAAGACAAAATATTTAACCTTGAAAACAAAGTTGAACAAACAGAGAAGATGGTAAGAAATCATGAACAGAATCTACAAGAACTATGGGATATCATGAAAAGGCCAAATTTAAGAATTATTGGGATTGAGGAAGGCTTAGAGAAACAAACCAAAGGAATGAACAATCTATTCAATGAAATAATATCAGAAAATTTCCCAAATCTGAAGAATGAAATGGAAAATCAAGTTCAAGAGGCTTATAGGACTCCAAATACACAAAATTACAACAGACCCACACCAAGGCACATTATAATGAAAATACCGAACATACAAAATAAAGACAGAATTTTAAAGACTGTGAGAGAAAAGAACCAAATTACATTCAGGGGGAAACCAATACGGATATCAGCAGATTTTTCAATCCAGACCCTAAAAGCTAGAAGGGCCTGGAACAACATTTTTCAAGCCCTGAAAGAAAATGGATGCCACCCAAGAATCTTATGCCCAGCAAAACTTACCTTCAAATTTGACGATGAAATGAAATCCTTCCATGATAAACAAAAGCTAAAAGAATTTACAAAAAGAAAGCCAGCATTACAGAACATTCTCAGCAAAATATTCCATGAGGAAGAGATGAAAAACGAAGAAGCAAATCAGCAAAGGGAGGAATTATCCTAAAGGAATTGTCAAATAAAGGAGGAACCAAGTTGTGTCAAACAAATAAGTAAAATTTTAAAAATGAACCAAATGACCGGGAAAACAAATCATATCTCAGTAATAATCCTGAATGTTAATGGCCTGAATTCATCAAGCAAAAGACATAGAATGGCAGATTGGATTAAAAAGAAAGATCCAACAATATGTTGCCTACAAGAGACTCACCTTATAGAAAAAGATACTCATAGACTAAAGGTGAAAGGATGGGGAAAAACATACCATGTACGTGGACTCAGCAAAAAAGCTGGAGTATCCATCCTCATTTCAGACAATGTGGACTTCAAGCCAAAGTTAGTCAGAAGGGATAAAGAAGGTCATTTCATACTGCTTAAGGGAAGTATAAATCAGCAAAATATAACAATTATAAACATCTATGCCCCAAACAGTGGCTCATCCATGTATGTCAAACAAATCCTTCTCAATTTCAGAAACCAAATACACCATAACACAATAATACTAGGTGATTTTAACACGCCTCTCTCACCATTGGACAGATCTTCCAGACAAATATTGAACAAAGAAAGCATAGATCTCAATTACACAATCAATAATTTAGACTTAACGGACATTTATAGAATATACCATCCAACCAAGAGTGAATATACTTTCTTCTCAGCAGCACATGGATCCTTCTTTAAAATACACCATATATTATGCCACAAAGCTAATGTTAGCAAATACAAGAAGATAGAGACACTACCATGTATTCTATCAGATCATAATGGATTGAAGTTAGAAATGAATGAAAGAGTAAAACACAGAAACTCTTCCAACATCTGGAGATTAAACAATATGCTATTATATGATGAATGGACAACAGAAGGTATTAGGAAGGAAATTAAAAAATTCTTAGAGGTAAATGAGAACAAAGAAACATCATATCAAAATCTCTGGGACACTATGAAAGCAGTACTTAGAGGGAAATTTATTTCATGGAGCGCATTTAATAAAAGAAGTAAAACTCAACAAATAAACGACCTAACACTACAGCTCAAAGCCCTAGAAAAAGAAGAACAGACCAGCACCAAAAGTAGTAGAAGACAGGAAATAGTTAAACTCAGAGCTGAAATCAATGAAATTGACACAAAAGAAAAAATACAAAAAATTGACAAAATAAATAGTTGGTTCTTCGAAAAAATAAACAAAATTGATAAACCTTTAGCCACACTAACAAAGAGAAGATGAGAGAAAACCCAAATCACTAAAATTCAGAATGAACAAGGAAATATCACAACAGACAGGATTGAAATACAAAACATAATTAGAAGCTATTTTGAAAATCTATACTCCAACAAAATAGAAAATTTCGAAGACATCAACAGGTTTCTAGAGACATATGAATTGCCTAAACTGAACGAGGAGGACATACACAATTTAAATAGACCAATTTCAAGTACTGAAATAGAAGAAGTCATCAAAAGCCTACCAACAAAGAAAAGTCCGGGACCAGATGGGTTCACAGCCGAGTTCTACAAAACCTTTAAAGAAGAGCTCATTCCAATACTTCTCAAAGTATTCCATAAAATAGAAGAGGAGGGAACCCTCCCAAACTCATTCTATGAAGCCAATATCACACTGATACCTAAACCAGACAGAGACTCATCAAGGAAAGAAAATTTCAGACCAATATCCTTAATGAACATCGACGCAAAAATTCTCAACAAAATTTTAGCAAATCGCATACAAAAACATATTAAAAAGATAGTGCACCATGATCAAGTGGGTTTCATCCCAGGGATGCAAGGTTGGTTCAACATCAGGAAATAAATAAATGTAATTCACCATATCAATAGACTTAAAGTCAAGAATCACATGATTATTTCAATAGATGCAGAAAAAGCATTTGATAAAATACAGCACCCCTTCATGCTCAAAACACTAGAAAAAATAAGGATAGTGGGAACATTCCTTAACATTGTAAAGGCCATTTATGCTAAGCCCATGGCTAATATCATTCTAAATGGTGAAAAACTGAAAGCATTCCCCCTAAAAACTGGAACAAGGCAGGGATGCCCTCTCTCACCACTTCTATTCAACATCGTTCTTGAGACTCTAGCCAGAGCAATTAGACAAACCAAAGAAATTAAAGGGATACGGATTGGAAAAGAAGAACTCAAACTATCCCTGTTCGCTGATAACATGATTATATATTTAGAGGAACCTGGAAATTCCACCAGAAAACTCTTAGAACTCATAAGTGAATTCAGTAAAGTAGCAGGTTAGAAGATCAATGCTCATAAATCCAATGCATTTTTATACATAAATGATGAATCTTCAGAAAGAGAAATTAGGAAAACTACCCCATTCACAATAGCATCGAAAAAAATTAAATACTTGGGAATCAATCTCACAAGAGGTGAAAGACCTCTACAATGAGAACTATATAACACTAAAGAAAGAAATTAAAGAACACCTTAGAAGATGGAAAGATCTTCCATGTTCTTGGATAGGAAGAATTAATATTGTCAAAATGGCCATACTACCTAAAGTGCTATACAAATTCAATGCAATTCCAATTAAAATCCCAATGACGTACCTTACAGAAATAGAGCAAGCAATTAGGAAATTCATCTGGAAGAATAAGAAACCCAGAATAGCTAACGCAATCCTTAGCAGGAAGAGTGAAACAGGGGGTATTGCAATACCAGATCTTCAACTCTACTACAAAGCAATAGTAACAAAAACGGCATGGTATTGGTACCAAAATAGAAAGGTAGATCAATGGTACAGAATAGAGGACATGGACACAAACCCAAATAAATACAATTTTCTCATACTAGACAAAGGGGCCAAAAAATGCAATGGAGAAAAGATAGCCTCTTCAACAAATGGTGCTGGGAGAATTGGAAATCCATATGCAACAGAATGAAACGAAACCCATATCTCTCACCATGCACGAAACTAAACTCAAAATGGATTAAGGACCTCGGAATCAGACCAGAGACCCTGCAGATTATAGAAGAAAAAGTAGGTCCAGATCTTCAACATGTCGGCTTAGGACCAGACTTCCTTAACAGGACTCACATAGCACAAGAAATAAAAGCAAGAATCAATAACTGGGATAGATTCAAACTAAAAAGCTTTCTCTCAGCAAAGGAAACTATCAGCAATGCGAAGAAAGAGCCTACAGAGTGGGAGAATATCTTTGCCACTCATACTTCAGATAGAGCACTAATCTCCAGAATCTATAAAGAACTCAAAAAACTCTACTCCAATAATTCAAATAATCCAGTCAACAAATGGGCTAAGGAAATGAATAGACACTTCACAGAAGAAGATCTACAAGCAATCACCAAGCACATGGAAAAATGTTCAACATCTCTAGTAATAAGAGAAATGCAAATCAAAACCACCCTAAGATTCCATCTCACCCCAATTAGAATGGCGATTACAAAGAACACGAGCAACAACAGGTGTTGGTGAGGATGTGGGGAGAAAGGTACACTCATACATTGCTGGTGGGGTTGCAAATTAGTGCAGCCACTCTGGAAAGCAGTGTGGAGATTCCTTAGAAAACTTGGAATGGACCCTCCATTTGACCCAGTTATCCCACTCCTTGGCCTATACCCAAAGGACTTAAAATCAGCATACTACAGAGATACAGCGACTTCAATGTTCATAACTGCTCAATTCACAATAGCCAGACTGGAACCAACCTAGATGCCCTTCAATTGATGAGTGGATAAAGAAACTGTGGTATATATATATATATACAATGGAATATTACTCAGCCATAAGAATGATAAAATTATGGCATTTGCAGGCAAATGGATGAAATTGGAGAATATCATGCTAAGTGAGATAAGTCAATCTCAAAAAGCCAAAGGACGAAAGATATCGCTAATAAGTGGATGATGACACATAATGGGGGAAGGGAAGGGTTAGTGTTAGGGTTAGAGTTAGGGTTAGGGAGGGGGGCAAGTATGGAGGAAGGAAGCACTCTATAGAGGGAAAAGAGGGGTGGGAGGGGTGGGGGGAAGGGAAAAAATAACAGAATGAATCAAACAGCATTACTCTATGTAAATTTATGATTACACAAATGGTATGCCTTTACACCATGTACAAACAGAGAAACAACATGTATCCCATTTGTTTACAATAAAATAAAAAAAAATAAAAAAAAAAAGAACATCAACAGGTCACATTTAGAGAGAAACCAATCTGTATCTCAGCTGATTTCTCAGCCCAGACCCTCAGAGCTAGGAGTCTTGGAACTTCATATCTCAAGCTCTGAAAAATATGGATGCCAGTCAAAAAATCTATGCCCAGAAAAATTAAGCTTCATAACTGATGATGAAATAAAAACCTTCCATGATAAGTACAAGTTAAAAGAATTCAAAGGAGAAAGCCTATTCTACAAAACATACTCAATAAGATATTTTATGAAGAAATAAGAAAATAAAGGTGAAGAACAGCAAAGGAAGGAACTACACTATAATAATTGTCAAAGGAGAAACTAATTTAAATTAAAAACGAGAAATAAAATGACAGCAAATAGAAATCATCTCAATAACAAAGTTAATGTTAATGACCTAAACACATCAATAAAAGTACACAAGATTGGTACAGTGGATTAAAAAAGAAAACCCAACAATACACTGTCTGCAGGACACTTACCTCATCAGCAAAGACATACACAGACTGAAGGTAAAAGACTGGGAAAAAAACACGAGGATCTCATAAAGCAGCAGGAGATTTTATCCTCATATCATAAAAAGTGGACTTCAATCCAAAGTTAATCAGAAGGTACAAAGAAGGACATTTCATACTGCTTCAGGTAATTACATATCAATAAGTCATAACAATCATAAATGCCCCAAACAAGGGAGGCTCTACATGCATCAAACAAAGCCTTCTCAATTTTTAGAATCAAATAGACCACAACACAATAATACTGGGTAACTTTAAGACACCTTTCTCGCCACTGGAGTGATCCTCCAAACAAAAACAAAGAAACTGTACAACTAAAAAATGCAATAAATAATTTAGACTTAACAGACATATATAGGATATTTCATTCATCAAACACTGAATGTACCTTTTTCACAGCAGCACATGGATCCTTCTCTAAAATATACTGTATGTTATGCTGCAAAGCAACTCTTAATAAATACACAAAATAGAGATAAAACTTTTTATTCTATGAGATTCTAATAGAATAAAATTAGAAATCAATACTAAAATACAAAACAGAATCTTCTCTAACACCTGCAAATTAAACAATACTCTACTGAAGACCTAAGTAGCAGAAGAAATCAAGGATGAAATTAAAAAACTAACACAGGTAAATGAGAATAGGAATACAACATATCAAAATCTCTGGGACAATATGAAGGCAGTGCTAAGAGGAGAGTTCACTGCATTCAGTTCATTAATTTAAAGAATAGAAAGTCCCTGATAAATAACCTAACATTTCATCACAAGGCACCAGAAAAAGAAAGAAGACAGAGAATAACATCAAAGCTGAAAAAAATGTAATTGAAACAAAAAAAAAAATAAACTAGCAACACAGCAAAAATTTTGTTCTTTCAAAAAAGTAAATGAAATTGATAAATCTTTAGACAAACTAATCAAGAAAAAGAGAGAAAATTCAAATTCCTGAAATTCACAATGAAAAAGGAAATATCACCATGGACAACATTGAAATACAGATGAAATGCAGAAACTATTTTGAAAATTTATTCTCTAATAAAATATAAAATGTTGAAGACATCAAAAATTTCTACAGACATATGAACTACCCAAATTCAATCAAAAAGGCATAAGAAATTTAAACAGATAAAATTCAAGCAATGAATTTGAAGATGCCATCAAATGCCTACCAAGAAAGAAACGCCCAGGACCAGATGGATTTTTAACTCAGTTCTTCCAGTCCTTCAAAGAAAAGAGCAATACTCCTCAATTTATTCCATGAAGTATGGAAGGGGTTAATCTTTCCAAAGTAATTGTACGAAGCTAGTATCATCCTGATAACAAAAAACAAAAACAAAAAGACACATCAGGAAAGAAATTGTCAGGTCAATATTTCTTGTGAGTATTGTCAATATAATACTGGCAAGTTGCATATGAAGACACATTTAAAAGGTAGTGCACGGTGCTCAAGTGAGGTTTTTCCCAGGGAGCAAGATTGTTTCAACATATGGAAATCAGCACATATAATTCATCACATCAGCAGATTTAAAGGCACAAATCACATGATTATGTCAAAAAGGCATTTGATAAAATAGAGCATTCATTCATGTTCAAAACACAAGAAAAACTAGGGATAGTAGAAATATACTGCAACATTGTAAAGGCTGTATATGCTAAACCCAAGGCCAACATCATTCTACATGGAGAATAATTGAAAGCATTCCCCCTAAAAATTGGAACAAGACAGGAATGCCCTCTTACACTTTTTCTATTCAACATAGTTCTGGAAACTTTAGTCAGAGCAATTAGAAGAAATAAATTAAAGGAATATGAATGATAAAAATTCATACTATCCATATTTGCTGACAATGTGATTCTATATTTAAAACAAACAGAAATTCCACTACAAATTTTTTAGAACTAAGAAATGAATTCAACAAGGTAGCAGGATATAAAATTAACAACCATAAATCAATGGCATTCCTATACACTGGTGATGAATCAAAGAGAAATTAGCAAAACTCTCCCATTCAAAAGAGCCTTAAAAATAAAACAAAATATTTGTGAATCAATCTAACAAAATAGGTGGACAACTTCTACAATAAAAACTTCAGAACTCTAAAGAAAGAAGTCGGAGAAGACCTGGGAAGATGAAAAGAGCTTGCATGTTTTTGAATGGGTATTTTTAAAATGACCAGACTACCAAAAAGAGCTTTACAGATTCAATCCAATTCTTATAAGGTTCTAGTTATGTTCTTCACAGAAATGGAAGTCATGAAACTTCATTTGGAAAAAGAAGCAGCTGTGAATAAGCAAATCATTCCTCCATGAGAAAAGTGAAGCAGGAGGCATTCCAATATCAGAATTTAAATTATACTCCAGAGCTACAGCAACAAAAAAGACATGGTATTGGCACCAAAACAGATATGAAGACAAATGGTACAGAACAGAAGATGTATAGACAAACCCACATAAATACAGTTATCTCATACTAGACAAAGTCACCATAAACACACATTGAAGAAAAGATAGCATTTCAACAAATGGTGCTGGAAAACAGGAAATCCATATGTAGTAGATTGAAATTTAACCCCTATATCTCACCCTGAACAAAATTCAACTCAAACTGGCATTAGACCAGAAACATTGCATGTACTAGAGAAAAATGTAGGACAAACTCTCCATCATGTCACACTAGGAACCAATTTCCTCAACAAGACTCCTAAAGTGCAGGAAATAAAATTATGAATCAATAAATGGGATGGTATCAAACTGAAAAGCTTCTTTACAGCAAAGGAAACAATCAAGAACATGAAGAGACAGCCCACAGAAGGGGAGGAAATCTTTGACACCTGCATCTCAGATAGAGCATTAATCTGCAGGAAATACAAAGAACTCAAAACACTTAACACCAAACAACCACAAATAACCTGATCAGTAAATGGGCTTCATAACTGAACAGACACTTCACAGAAGAAATGTGATCAGTAAATATATGGAAAAATATCCAATATCACTAGCAATTAGAGAAATGAAAGTAATACTACACTGAGATTTCCTCTCACTGCACTCAGATTGGCAATTATAAAGCCTAGAGTAACAATAGATGTTGGTAAGGATGTGGGGGAAAAGTTATACTCATACATTACTGGTGGGCCTGAAAATTAGTATAGTCCAGTAGTTAGCCAGTATGGAGATTCCTCAAAAAACTAGGAATGGATCCAACATTTGATACAATTAACATTTGACATATAAACCCAGAAGACTTAAAATTGGCCTACTACAGTGATATGGCCACATTGATTTTACAGCAGTTCAATTCATAGTACCTAAGCTATGAAACCAACCTCGATGCCTTTCAACAGATGCATGGATAAAGAAAATGTGGTATGTATATACAATGGACAATTATTGAGTCAAAAAGAAGAAACAAAATTATGGCATTTGGCAGTAAATGGAGAGAATTGGAGACTATCTTACTAAGTGAAATAAGCCAATCCCAAAAATTCTAAGGCTACATGTTCTAACAGTGGATGCTGACTCACGAAAGGTAGAGCAATGGAGGAGAGGAGGTTCACTGGATTGGACTGTGTGGAGTGAGGGAAAGGAGGGAGAATAGGGGTGGGAATGACCACAGAGTGAATCAGACCTAATCTTTCTATGTTCATATATGAAAGCATAACCAGTCTAACTCCACATCAAGTACAACCACACACATAGGAAGAGATAGTCTATGAATGTATGATGTATGAAAATACATTCTACTCTCATGATAGCTAAGAACAACCAAAAATAGGCATATGACCACAATATAATCCAACTATTTCACTCCTTCCTATTTTCCTGAAAGATCTCAAATTAGCATACTATGGCCACAATATTTACAATAACAAACTCATAATAGCTATATGATGTAACTGACCCAGGTATATTTTATATATATACACACATATAGATGTATATGTACACATATATGTACATGTATATATATGATATATAATATATATTGCATATTTGTTATATAATATGTATTATATACATGAAATATATATAAATTAATATATACTACATATCAAATGATATATACATTCTACATATAAAATGAATAAAATAATTTCATTTGTTGGTAAATGGGTGGAAATAGAATATCCTGCCATGGAAAATTAGCCAAACTCGGAAACTCAAAAAGTCAAACATTTCCTCTCAAAAATGGAAGTTGGAGTAAAATAAAGCAAGGGGAGAAGGAAAGATAACATGAGTGACCAATCAAATGCAACTCACGGATGAGCAAAACTATGTCCAACAGAGAGAGGAAGGAGAATGAGGCAGGGGAGGTAGCACGAGAGGCAAAGAGTGAGGCCAAGGGGGTCAGAACTGAATTACATTTCCATCCACATCAGTCTGTCAAGATGAAACCACATCCCATGCATAACTGTAAAACTATCATAATAATTTAAAATAATGTAAATGCCAATTTCTAAATTCTAAACTTTGATCCATTTCAAAGAAAATGATAATTTATTATATAGGCTAGATTCCTGTAAATTAGTAGAAACTTTCAAGAGAACCATGAAATCTGTATAAGAATATACTCTGAAACAGGAATCGTATACTTATTTATTGAGAAAATGTAGGTCACTGAGTGAATGCTACATTTTGACAGCAGCAAACAGAACACTCCTCCAGCCTATGCAGGAGGCACACTGCACACCCTCGACACACAGTAATGGGGCTGATAGGGGCACACTGGTTCTTAAGAGAAGCTTGAATTTCATATTTCTGAATGAGTCTCCTTAATTTAAAATATAGACAACTTTTAAAGGTAAACTAAATATATTCATGAGTTTAAAAAAAATGAAAAAGAGGAAGAGACCTTTCAACAACTGTTTGCATTCTAATTTAAAAAAACAAAAACAACTGCATAAAAGTCCACATTTGTCAACCAATGTCACAGTCAAAATAAACATAGTTTAAGTATTTTGGAAACAGTGGTGTCTGGTGTATACCTTGGTTTTGGCTTCCAAGTTCACAATTAGTGAAATCAGTTTTTCCACTAAAAGATGGTGACCTCAAAGCAACAGCCAGGTGGAGAGTTGTTTCATTCCTGATGTTGCGAGCATGTGGATTGGCACCATGTTCTAATAGGATATTTGCTCACTGCTCTTCCATGTACTGTAGTGTCTGTTGCTTTTATACCAAAAAATAAACTATAAATTTTGAGAATCAAAGAAAAACCTTTCACATTTTACTAATTAGTCACTTTTAAACTTAATTAATCAATTTCTCTCCTAAGCATTTCAGTCAATTTTTTCCCTACAGAAATCCATGGCTTCCTCTACCTCATCAGTGGTGTGTTGCCATCAAGATCATCGAAGTTGATTTTACAATTCTTCTTTATTAGAAAATCCACCATTTCTGCCTTGCAAAAGGCACAGGCATAATGTAGAGCACTCTTATGAAAGTAAGAGGCTTTGTTAGGAACTCATAAAATACCACTCAAAAATCTACAATTATTAATGAAATTGTAAACATTAAATAACAGGCAATTCCTCTACTATCTTTTGAGGAAAGTACAATATTTACTCACTGTTATTACATACTAAATTAATGAATTAGCAGCCTAGTCTATTGACTTTTTCTTTTGCCTTTCTTTTTTTGGTACTTCTAGGATTCAAACCCAGGAGCAATAGACCCAAAAGCCATATCCTGAGTACTTTTTATTATTACTACTTTTAATTTTGAGGCAGGGTCTCACTAAATTGCCCAGGCTGGCACTGAACTTATAATGCTTCTTGTATGAGTCTCCCAAATCACTAGAATTATAGGCATGAGCTACTGTGCCTGGTCCCACAGATCTTTAATTTTGTTTATTCTGTTTTTGTGTTGCTAGGGATGGACCCCAGAGCCTGGAGTCTCCTAGGTAAGAGCTTTACCACTGAACCACATTAAAAGCCCAGAGCATCCAACTTGCCTATAAAGAGAATGGCCCTTGAATCTATTTCAACATTGGCTGGAATTCTACTTTAACCTTTGTGACTCACTCAAATAACTCAATTTTATCACCAATAAAATAAGGATTCACATTAGTAGTTCCTCCCAGGATACTACAGTGATGCTTAAAAGGGAATCTATGCAAAAATTTGAACAGTTTCTAGAACAAGCAACACTTCAATAATTGTTGCCTTGTAGGCTATTGTAATCATTACTGTTACTATGAATCAACAGAGTATTTCAATTAATAAGATAGTACTATTATAGTGATTTTACAGATATCTATGTTTTTCAGTGAGTCTTTGATGCTCTTTTTTCTATCATTTGAACATCACTGACATTGGGATGTCATTAAAATTTAGGCCACATCACAAGTATAATTGGGAACATCCAATTTTTTTATTCATACATGAAATAAAGAACTATCACATAACCCACAGTGACTTACCTTGAGTGAAATGTAATGCAACCAAGAGGTCTATAGTGGTTCTGGTCATATGGGTGGCATTTAATTTAATATTAGGTCTTAAAATTATTATAGGTAAAGAGAGATAAATGATAAAACAACAAAAGGCCAAATTTAAAACATAATAATCCTTTTCTTTCTTTTTTTTTTTTCAACTAACTTAGAGTAAAAGGAAATGTAGGACCCAAACGAACTAGAATGGTTCACTTTATTCAATATTTAGAGTTATAGGATATATGTAAATCAGGGATTTCTAATGTTCAATATTTGATAATGCCCTAATTTTTAAAGCAGTTTACAGTTTCCTACCTCCAGAAGTGCATCTGTATGAGGCAAGAGTTTATTTGAAATCAAGTCCTATCACTTCAGTTTTAAATTTCTGATCAAGTAAACATAAAGCTTATGGAGAAGAGTTTTAAGAGACCTTATGTCAATGATATACTTGGTATTCAGTGCATGGGTATAAATGAATAGAATTAAAGAACAGGTAAATATGCTTAAGATCAGTTTTTTAAGCAAAACTTATGAAGTAAAGCAATACTTTGGTAATAGTAATAATCTTTTACACTTGCTCTCTTATTTTTGTCAGCAGGCCACTAAAGCAGAATTAACTTACAATTACATTTATGTAACAAACCCTACATATTAAAAATTATGTGTAATATCTATAAACACAGATGAAAAGTTTTCTTTCACGTCTACATAGAAATGTACAAGAAAACACAAATTCCTCTTTATATATTTTGTGTTGACAAGGACTATCCTAAGAAAGAATGAAGTGAAAAGAAGAATTCCTTTTTTTCTACCTCTTTAAAAACTTTTACTTGTTTCATTTTGGTGCTGGTGACTGGATGCATGCCCTTTAGCTTGATAAAGTCAAACTGACTTAAATCAGACAAAGTACTCTTTTGCAGATGCAAAAATCTAAATCTCTTGAGCATCTGCAAAAGAGATGGATATAGAAAAAAATATTTGTGCCCCTAGTAAGAGAAGAAATTTAATTCTAACATTAATGAAATACATTTCTCAGCTACGAAGTTTTGAGAATGCAAGAGGAGTTGTACTTAGACTCTGCTGCTTAAGATTTAGCTGCATTACACTCCTCAAATAGATGATTTGATGGTAAGTTCTGTTCAACATTTAAAAATGTATTCATCCCTACCCAACAATGCTCATATACTAAATATTTTTCCATATATTTGCATACTTTGTATTTTATCCTTTTCTAGGCACTATCTTTTGGCTGTTGGCAAACAAGTAATTTGTGAAAGTTTATAATGTTTTTCAATACCCACATTGGCAAGGCTTTGTTCATTATGAACATTTTCATAGTGTTATCATGACTTTATAATACTGGAAGCATGTGGGACTCCAAAATGTTATAACTTTGATTTTTTTTTTAATTTTTGCAATATTGATAACCATAGAAAGAGCTCACATTTTGGGCACAAGCAGTATTACCTTCCACAAAACCACCAATAGGGCCCAAGGCTCATATGGATATCCTTAGTCTCTTGGGAACAAGGCAGGGTAAGAAACATCAGGGGAGCAGCAGGCAACCTGTGCAGACTGGGAACCTTATGTATGCTGCTCCCTTGGCCCTGGTGACTGAAAGCATGTGCTTCCTGGTTCCTGTGGACCAATGCTCTGCTCTCCCTGCTTGCATAAACAGACAAACAGTGAGGCACAGCTACAGAAAACTGTATTGGAACAGAGGAACCAGCAATGTTGTGCAAAGCTTTTGGTAGATTATTTTTAAGTGTAGTCTGTCAAACTGGTGACAAAATTGGAAAAGCACCATGTTTGGTGATTTGGGGAGTGGGCAATCTACCAGTGAACTTCATTGTCTGCTCTCTTGAAAAGTAACAAGTCTTTACAGAAAACTCAGGGCTCTTCCACAAGTCTTTCTCTGAAGACGGTTGGCTGGTGAAGAGGACACCAAGTTATCCTTTAGAATTTGATTAACTTGTGAGTCAAGTCTGTGAGAATTTTCTTCTTCTTTTGTAACTTTCACAGCCATGTTATAAACAAAAGAAAAAACGGTGGAGCCATGATCTCCATTCAAACAGTTCTTGTAAATTCTCTCAGTAGACAACACATAGTGGATTGTATCTAAAGAAATCTTTTTTAGCCCTCATGTTGCTATATTATGAGCAATATTTTTCTCATTATGCACTTTTCTACAACATATATAATGTACTTTTGAAAGTATGTACATTAACATTAAACTGCTGTGTGTACTTAACTGTTAAACAGTCTACAAGGAAACCAGTTAAAATTTTGATTTTGTTTTACTGCTCATTAAGAGGGCCTGGGTGCTAGACCTCCAAGGTTTGCAGGTCCCCAGTACAGAGGCCTCCATGGGGGTCTGAAAGTCATCTCCTGGTGAAAGGAGAGCTGTTCTCCATTCTGGTCTGCCCCACAAGCAGAGCCTGAGTGGTGCAGCCCCATCAGTCCCTCTTCCCCCAACTGGCCCCTTGCCCTTCAATCCCTGACCTCACAGACACCCCCATACCTGTGTCTTTTATCAGGTTCATCAACATCACCTCCCTGAGATAAAAAATGTTATACTGCAGCTTAATCACCAATCTTTATAGCCTCGTGGAATCTGTGAATCTTGCCCTCCAATCATATGGCAGTCAATTTCTTCCGGGCTGACTTCATCAGGAAGCCTTGTATACCCCTTCCCCTGGGGACTTCCTCGGTCTCTGACTTAATCTTCCTGAACAGAAGGAATCACTGCCAAGTGCCCTAACTGGGCAGTTACTGTCAACAGTGGAATAGCCGTTGCCAAGTAACCCCATAGACACAACTGCCAGCCATGGAATCTGATGGCCAGCAGTGATGGGCTCCAGGAGGATTCACCACCACACCATGTTATTTCACTTTTACATTATCATATGGAGAATTAAAACCCACAGATCTGAAATATCATAGGTTTAAAATACAGATAATACATTAGTATTAATGCCACAGTGCAGTTATTTTATTAGTTAATGATATGTGTGAACATTATATTATTATTAAAAGATATAGGGAGCAATTATATTAGTAATAAATGATATTTTTTACCTTTATCATATAAAAATTAAAGGGCACAATTTATATATGATCTTATTTTGTGATGCTGTGCTATGGATATAACATTAATACTAAAGACCACAGGGCATGTAAAATGAATTTTCATTTTGGTATCACAGGCCATACAGCAGGCACATTATCATGTTTAAAAGCTACAACGTGGATACCATCTCAGCACTGAAAGTCACAAGGCAGCACATTTGCTATGATTGTAATTCCATCAGAAAATTATTAAACTTCAGTCAAAACATAGACAAGTCCTATGTGTCCACCAGGAATCTCCTCAGCTCATTATTTTAACAGGTTCTGAAAACTAGTCTTTATTGAATACACTCGTTCATATTTCTCAGCTGCCACATTTCATATTTTACCTTTTATTTGTTAAATGAAAGAAAAAAGCAAGGGGAGCATTGTTAAAAAAAAATGTAGTGTCCTTTCCCAACACTACTATTAAAAGTGTACCAGTCAGGTGTCATATCTATATTGCTGTATAGAGACTGATATGCTAAAAGGAAAAAAAAAAATAAAGTAAAACATCTTTTCGTAGGTTTAAATTACAAAGTTTCAGCAACATATTAATGACTGATGAGCTTAACCCTGTTTTAATGATTGATAAATTAGCTTACAAATTAATATTAAAATCCAACAGTATGTAAATGTGGCTTTCCCTCAATACAAAATTGGATATGATGACATTTTAAAGATATTTTAGGGCAGATGTAGACATGTTAAAATCATAAAATTTCCAAAATGTAACTGGACAGTTATTTTATTTAAAGCATACATGTAAACCAAATCCATAGCGGTCTTTTTTCTTGCCCACATTTTTAAAAACACCTTGGGACTGGGATGTAGCTCAGCAGTACAGCACCTGACCACTGTCCTGAAGAGCTAGGTAGAGCACCCAATACTGCAAAAAATTAAATAAATGTCTTGCTGTTTTTCTAACCATAAATCATGTAAGAAGGAAATCAAAACTCTAAAATATTTCACCCATCCTATCACAGAACATGCCCTAAAAGAAAACGCAGAATATCTTCACCAACCATATCTGCATTTCTATTTTCATTTAACATTAAAGTGCTTGTTGTTTAATATCAACCATCTTCTCCAGGCATCTGTGGCATCCTGTAATATAAGGTTCAATAAATCTGTGTTCTTCATTATGATAAAAGATCTTGTAAGAAAATCTGACTCTAACTGTGGCATGGTAGTAGAGGTAGGTTGGGCTGACTTCAAAAGACTGAGATACAAAAGGCTATTTCATTGAAGCAAACTGGGAAGCCTTGAATTTTTTCTTTGACTGGAGTGAGGTCCCACTAGCAATTAGGGTGTTGAGGCTTCACTTCCAGACAGCATTCTTGAGAGGATGCATCATCTGTCTTGCTGCATAGAACACCACAGAGTCATCTTCAAACTGGCCTAGTTGTTAAGGAACTTATGGTACCTCCTTTCTATGCTACATCTTCACCATTAAAATAACACATCTACTAAGTTAAAGAAAAAATAGTAAAGTATGACTTCAAATTTTAACCTTTCAAACACAAACATTTCTTTGCAAAAATCAATGGAGAGGGGCTAGGGTTGTGGCTCAGTGGCAGAGTGCTTGCCTAGTATGTATGAGGCCCTAGGTTCCATTCTCAGCACCATGCATAAATAAATACATAAAAATAAAGATCCACTGGCAACTAAAAGTAGATAAATATTATTAGGAGTTTTACTACTGTCATTTTATTCATGCAAAAGATAGCATGAGGGCTGAGGATGTAGCTCAGTTGTAGACTGCTTGCCTAATACACATGAGGTCCTGGGTTTGATTCCCAGCACTACAAAAAAATAAAATAGATAAAAAACCATGAATCTACTTTTTTCCACATTTGCCTTTTTATTTGTTGTATATGATTCTGATGCTTACTTATTCATTCTATAACTATTATACACGAGCTGTTTCTAGTTGTTAATAATATATTATGCCACTATTTTAATAGAAATGTTTTTTCCACCTTCAGAATAAATAAAATGAATTCCTTATGCAACAGATGAAATCAAAAAGATTAAAAATCATAATATTAGTAATATTAGCGAGGCACGGTGACACACACCTGTAATCCCAGTCACTCAGCATGCTGAGGCAAAAGGATTGCAAGTTCAAGGTCAGCCTCAGCAATTTAGGAAACCCTGCCTCAAAATAAACAAGTAAAAACAGGTAGAGATGTAGCACACTGGAACATTGTCCATGGATTAAATTTCTAGTAGTGTAGCTGGAAAAAGAGATCTCATAAAGAAAATATCATGTAGGACCCATGCAGTGGCACATGCCTGTAATCCCAGTCACTTGAGAGGCTGAGGAAGGAGGATTGAAAATTTGAAGGCCAGCCTCATCAACGTCGTGAGATACTGTCTCAGAATAAAAAATAATAAGTGTTGGGGATGTAGCTCAGTGGTAGATAACCCTGTGTTTAATCCCCAGTACCAAAAAAAAAAAAAAATCATAGAACTCAACACTAAAATTGGCACATTATATTCTACATAAGTTTTACTTAGTAAACATGACTTACAAATGTTTCCAACTGGTCATATTGGTACTTGGTGGAAATCCCAGTGACTCAGGAAGCTGAGGCAGAAGTATTCCAAGTTGAAGGTCAGACTGGGCAATTTAGGGAGCTCCTATCTAAAACAATAATTAATAGAGATCAGGGCTGGGGAAGCAGATCAGTAGTAGAGCACTGACCTAATTGGTGATTCACCCACTACCCACCTCTGTCTTTCTAGAAGCATAAGCTCCATGAAGGGGCTTTATTAGATACTTCCCTGCTCTTTAGAATGCCTGCAATAGAGCCTGATAAATGCCTTCTGAGTACACATGAAGATTCAGCAAACAGAGTGGATATTGAACAGGCAGCAATTTTATCAAGTTTTGATACTATAATATGGACTTCATGTTCCCAATAAGGCCACAAGCATGTAAAATGGATTATCATTTTCTACAAATGCACAAGGCAGACTTTGTGTTAGATTTGGATGTTATAGTATGGATATCATATTAACATAAAAGGCCACAGGGAAGCAATGATATTAATTTTACATGCTATATAGTGATATCAAAATAGTATTATAACCCAAATAAGTTATATTAATTTTACTTGCTAAACTATGGATATTTTATTATGTTATTATTAAAGGGCATATAGCAGCTGTTATATTAGCTTTAGGTGGTTATTAGCATTAAAAGCCACAGGTCATATATTATATTAGTTTCTTTTCTTTTTCTTTTTTTTTTTTTTTGAGGGGGGGTGCTGGGGATCGAACCCAGGGCCTTATGCTTACGAGGCAAGCACTCTACTGACTGAGCTAACTCCCCAGCCCCTTAGTTTCTTTTCTTATAGTATGAAAATGACATTAATAATTAAGCACAGTACACATGAAACATGGATTATCATTTTAGTGTGAAAGGCTGCCAGGTAGCTATTTCATTAGTTTTGGATGATATGTCATGTATATTATGTTAACATTAAAGGCTCCAGGGAATCTAGCATATTAATTTTACATGCTATACTATGGATGTGTTGATAATAGTAAAACTACAGGGCAGTTATTAGCTTTACATGCTATGGTGTGGATATTACTTCAATATTAACAGCCACAATTTAGCTCTTATGTCTCTCTTAGATGCTATAGTACTGATAGTTTATTAATAATAAAGTTCACAATGCAGCTATAATATTAGTTTTAGAGTTTATATGATGAATAATATATTAGCATTAAAGGCAACAATGCAGTTACTATATTACTTAAGAATATATACATTACATAAGTGTTAATAGCCAGTAGACTGCTATTTTATTAGTTGTAGATGCCATACTTTGCATATCAAGTAAGTATTACAGGTCACAAGGGAGCAATTACATTATTTTAGATTGGCTATCATATTAATATGGTCATAGGCAAGCTATTATATTAACTGCTATAGAATGGATGTACTATATAGTATAGTATTAAAAGATCATAGGGCAGCTACTATTTCATGTTCAGGGAGCAAGTTTTGATACGTTTTTAATATTAAAGGCCACAGAACAACTGTAATATTAGTTTTAGAGGTCACAATGTGGATATAATATTAATATTAAATGCCACAGGATAGCAATTATATTATAGGCTACCTTATGCATATTGCATTAGTCATAAAGGCCACAGGACAGCTATATTATGAATTTTAGATGCTACTGTATGAATATTATGTAGCATTAAAAGGGCACAAGACAGCTATTTCTTCAGCTTTTAAGGTCACAATATGTATTCATACTAATATTAAATGCTACAGTGCATCTCTTACAGTATTTTAAGATGCTATAGTACACATATTTCATTAGTATTATAGTCCTACATTCAGTTATTGTGTTGGTTTAAAATGCCATAATGTGGATATTATATAAGTATTTAAGTCCACAGGGCAGAAATACTAATATTCAATGATATAGTATTGATATCATCCTAGTATAAGGCCCTGGGTACCTATTATATTAATTGTAGATACTATGGTATGAATATAATATTACTACTAAAGACTATAGGGCAGCTATCATATCACTATTAGATGGTGTAGATTGTATATTATATTAGTATTAAAGGTCACAGTGTGGCTATGATACAAGTTTTAAAAACATATGGCAGAGTTGGATGCAGTGGCACAGGTCTGTAACCCCAGTGGCTCAGGAGGCTAAGACAGGAGGTTCACAAGTTCAAAGTCAGTCTCAGCAACTTAGCTAAGACCTAAGTAACTTTGCAAGACCCTGTCTCAAAAAAAAAAAATTAATAATAATAATAATAAACAATTAAAAGAGCAAAAAATTTAGTTCAGGGTTTCAATTCCTGGTAACCAAAATGAAAAATGAACAAAGGAAAACCATTATTTACTTTAGATGGTTATGTTAATATTAAATATCACAGTTTAGCCATGATGCTATAGTATAAATGTTACATTAATACTGAAATCCATATGACAGTTATCACATTAGTTTAAGAAGTACATTACATATTATTTAAGGCCACAGAGCAGATATTGGATCATATGGTTATACATGGATTTATCTTAATATTAAAGGCCACAGGACAGCTAATATATTAGTACAAGATGCTGTACTATACATGTTATATTAATACTAAAGGCCAAAGTTCAACTAAAATATGAACTATATTGCATCAATATTACTTTAATGCAAAGGCCAGAAGACAGCCATTATATTAATTTTCAATGTTATTAGCAAAGTATGGGTATTACATTGATGTTAAAGGTCAAAGACAGCTATTTCATCAGTTTGAGGTACTAATGTCTGGCTACATATTACTATTAAAGGCCACAGGACATATATTAATGTAAGATGCTATAGTATGCATACTATATCCATATTAAAAGCTACAGGGCAGTTGTTATGTTTATGTTATAGTATGAGCATTATATTATTGAAGGTCACAACACAGCTATTTTATTAGTGTTAGATGTGACAAATGCATGTATTATTGTTAAAGGCCACAGAGCAACTATCAATTCTCCATGATGTAATATGGATATCATATCAAGAATAAGGGCCAGAGGGCAGTTGCTATATTAGATTTAGAGACCAGAGAATGAATATTTGACTAACATTGAAGTCTAGCAGCAATATTATTAGTTTCAGATGCTATTCTATGAAGATTATATTAATATTAAAAGGCAGAGACATTATTACATTAGTTTTGCATGCTATAATATGAATATTACATTCACATTAAAGGCCACAGGGAAGCTCTTAGTTTTAGAAGCTGAGGTATGGATTTAAATTAATAATGAAAGCAGAGAACAGATATTATGTTACTTTTACACTTTATAGTAAACATGTTATATTAATATTAAAGTTCAAATGTCAGCTATTATCTTAGCCTTGGATACAATAATATGGATATCATATTAGGAAATAAGGTTACAGGACATATATTACATTACTTTAAACTGTTTTTGCTTTATTTTTATTGTAAACAAATGGGATACATGTTGCTTCTGTTTGTACATGGAGTAACAGCATACCATTTGCATATTCATACATTTACATAGAGTAATGATATTTGATTCATTCCGTTATTTTTTCCTTCCCCCCACCCCTCCCACCTCTCTTCCCTCTATACAGTCCCTCCTTCCTCCATTCCTGCCCCCCTCGCACCCCCCATTACGTGCCATCATCTGCTTATCAGTGAGATCATTCGTCTTTTGGGTTTTTGAGATTGGCTTATCTCACTTAACATGATATTCTCCAATTTCATCCATTTGCCTGCAAATGCCATAATTTTATTATTCTTAATAGCTGAGTAATATTCCATTGTATATATATACCACAGTTTCTTTATCCATTCATCAATTGAAGGGCATCTAGGTTGGTTCCATAGTCTGGCTATTGTGAATTGAGCAGCGATGAACATTGATGTGGCTGTATCTCTGTAGTATGTTTATTTAAAGTCATTTGGTTATAGGCCGAAGAGTGGGATAGCTGGGTCAAATGGTAGGTCCATTCCAAGTTTTCTAAGGAATCTCCACACTGCTTTCCAGAGTGGCTGCACTAATTTGCAGTCCCACCAGCAATGTATGAGTATACCTTTTTCCCCACATCCTCTCCAACACCTATTGTTGCTTGTATCCTTGATAATCGCCATTCTAATTGGGGTGAGATGGAATCTTAGTGTAGTTTTGGTTTGCATTTTTCTTATTACTAAAGACAGTGAACATTTTTTCATATGTTTGTTGATTGCTTGTAGATCTTCTTCTGTGAAGTGTCTGTTCATATCCTTAGCCCATTTGTTGATTGGGTTATTTGTGTTCTTGGTGTAGAGTTTTTTGAGTTCTTTATATATTCTGGAAATTAGTGCTCTATCTGAAGTATGAGTGGCAAAGATATTCTCCCACTCTGTAGGCTCTCTCTTGGCATTGCTGATAGTTTCCTTTGCTGAGAGAAAGCTATTTAGTTTGAATCTATCCCAGTTATTGATTCTTGCTTTTATTTATTGTGCTATGGGATTCCTGTTAAGGAAGTCTGATCCTAAGCCAACAAGGTGAAGATTTGGACCTTCTTTTGCACAGGACATATATTACATTAGTTTAAACTGTTTAAGTAGAGATATTACATTAAATAAAGGCTACATATCACATTTTATGTTAGGTTTTGATTCTATAGCATGGATAGTACATTAATATAAAAGGCCCAAGGTATCCACTGTATTAGTTTAAGATGCTGTAATACAGATATTACATTACTATTCATAGCCACAGGGCAGCTATTCTATTTGCTTGAGATGTTAGGTATGGATATTATTTTTCTAAAAAAGGATACAGGTCAGTTATTACAATGGTTTTGGATTTTATAGCATGAATACTGTATCAATATTAATAGTCACAGGGCAGCTATTAATTTTAGATGCTATATTATGGATATTACATAAATATCAGAGGCCACAGGACAAGTATTGTATTAATTTTAAAGAATGCAATATGTTTATCATATTAACATTAAAGGCCACAAGTCATCCCTTATACTAGTTTTAGATCCTATAGCATGGTTATAATATTAATACTAAAGGCACAGGATATAGATGGTATTAAGCTGTCACATACATTAATCTTTAAGTCCACAGGGCACCTATTATATTAGGTAGACATGCTATCATATTGGATATTAAGTTAACTTTAAAGAACACACGGCATCTATTATGCTAACTTGAAAAGCTGTAGGATACATAGCCTATTTGTTTCAAGGTCACAGGCAGCTAATATATTAGTATGAGATTCTGTAGTCTGGCTATTACAGCAATATCAAGGGTCACTTGTCAGCTATTACATCAGTTTAGTTATAGAGGCTTTGTAATGGATATCATGTATTAAGGGCTGCAGGGTAGTTATTATATTCACATTAGACACTTCAGTATGGACATCATATTAGTATTAGAGGCAAAAGTATTGGATGTCAGTGTTATCGATGGACATTACATTAGTAGTAAAGGACACAGGGGCATCTATTAGATTAGATGAGATGAGACAGTTTGTACAGTACATTAATTTTAAGGTCCACAGGACCTTAGACTGAAATGATACATTATGTATATAATACTACTGTAAAAGATAGTAAAGCAGCTATTATATTAGTATTGGATGCTATAGTATGGATATTTAGTTCATATAAATGCCACAACACAGTTCTTATATTAATCTTTGATACTAAGGAATGAATATTATAATACTTTTAAAGCCACAGGACAACTATTACATTAGTTTTAAATGGCACAGGATGGACATCTTTAGTATTAAAAACCAAAGAATATAAGACCTATTCTATTAGCTTTAGATTTTAGAGAATGGATATCATTAGTATTAAAGATCACAGAGCATCCACTATATTTCGGTACCACAGTGCATCTCAGTTAGTATTGAAAATCATATGGAAGTTATCGTACTAGTTTTAGAGGCCACAATATGCATACTATATTACTATGAAAGGCCACACAGCAGCTATAACAGCAGTTTTTGATGCTGCAGTATTATATTACCATTGAAGGCCACAGGACACCTATTATATTAGTTTCTGGGAACACATTATTGCTATTATATTAAAGTTAAAGACCTCAGGGAAGTTATTATACTAGTTTTAGATGCTATGGTATGGATATCATATGTTTATCATAGGCCACATGGACATTATTTTATTAATTTTAGATGCTACACTATGGATATTATACTACCACTAAGCCAAAAGTCAGGTATTATATTGAATTTAGATGCTCTAGTTATTATTAAAGTTATTATTAAAGTACGCTATTATTAAAGTTCACAGACCAGCTGTTAGAATAGTTTAAGATGCTATTACATTAGTTTTAGATTATATATTACAGATATTATATTACTCTGAAAGGCCATGGCGCAGCTATTTTATCAAGTATAAATGCTCTACTATGGAGATTATATTACTATTAAGTCCACTGGAAAAATACTACATTAGCATTAGCTGCCACAGTATGAAATGCCACAGGCAGTTATTGTATCAGTTTTAGATGCCACATAACAGATATCATATTTATATGAAAGGCCACAGGACAGCAAATATATAGGTATAATATGCTAGTGTGGAGATTACTTCAATATTAAAAGCCATGGGACAGCTATTATATTAGTTTAACGTGCAATAGCACTGATATTTCATTGATGTGAAGGGCCACAGAGATGCTATAAATTAGCTTTAGATGCTAGAGTATGACACAATTCCCTTGACAGATGTCCTCCATCGGGCAGGTGACTCCCAAACTCTCTTCTAAGTCCATTCCTATTTGCTTTTTCAATTCTGTGTGTTTTCCTCCTCTTGTTCTTTTCTATGAGGAACATTTTCATTTAGATTTTTAAAACAATTTGAGCCAGGTGTGGTGGTACACACCTCTAATGTGAGCTACTCTGGGAGGTTAAGGCAGGAGGGTCACATGCTTGGAAAACCCACCTGGGCATCTTAATGAAAAGTCTCAAAGTAAAAAGGGCTGGGGATGTTGCTCAGTGGTGGAGCACTAGCAGTGTGAGGAAGGCCCTGGGGTCAAAACCCATCACCACCAAATAAAGTAAAACACTATTTTAAAATAATTACAGTCTCCCAGGAAGTTAGTAAAATAATACATTTTGTATACTCTTCACCCAGTTTCCTTAAGTGGCATTGTTTCACATAACTAATACT
>NW_027632789.1:1577858-1734147 GCF_902686455.1 Sciurus vulgaris | reverse complement strand
TTGAAAAAGAAAATAGGAATGGACTTAGAAGAGAGTTTGGGAGTCACCTGCCCAATGGAGGACATCTGTCAAGGGAATTGTGTCATACTCTAGCATCTAAAGCTAATTTATAGCATCTCTGTGGCCCTTCACATCAATGAAATATCAGTGCTATTGCACGATATTACTAATATAATAGCTGTCCCATGGCTTTTAATATTGAAGTAATCTCCACACTATAGCCTCTAATACCTTATGTATTTGCTGTCCTGTGGCCTTTCATATAAATATGATATCTGTTATGTGGCATCTAAAACTGATACAATAACTGCCTGTGGCATTTCACACTAATGTAATATTCATACTGTAGCAGCTAATGCTAATGTAGTATTTTTCCAGTGGACTTAATAGTAATATAATCTCCATAGTAGAGCATTTATACTTGGTAAAATAGCCGCCCCATGGCCTTTCAGAGTAATATAATATCTGTAATATATAATCTAAAACTAATGTAATAGCATCTTAAACTATTCTAACAGCTGGTCTGTGAACTTTAATAATAATGTACTATCCATACTAGAGCATCTAAATTCAATATAATACCTGACTTTTGGCTTAGTGCTAGTATATTATCCATAGTGTAGCATCTAAAATTAATAAAATAATGTCCATGTGGCCTATGATAAACATATGATATCCATGCCATAGCATCTAAAACTAGTATAATAACTTCCCTGAGGTTTTTAACTTTAATATAACAGCAATAATGTGTTCCCAGAAACTAATATAATAGGTGTCCTGTGGCCTTCAATGGTAATATAATATCCATACTGCAGCATCAAAAACTGCTGTTATAGCTGCTGTATGGCCTTTCATACTAATATAGTATGCATATTGTGGCCTCTAAAACTAGTACGATAACTTCCATATGATTTTCAATACTAACTGAGATGCACTGTGGTAGCGAAATATTATTATGGATGCTCTGTGATCTTTAATACTAATGATATCCATTCTCTAAAATCTAAAGCTAATAGAATAGGTATTATATTCTTTCGTTTTCAATACTAAAAATGTCCATCCTGTGCCATTTAAAACTAATGTAATAGTTGTCCTGTGGCTTTAAAAGTATTATAATATTCATTCCTTAGTATCAAAGATTAATATAAGAGCTGTGTTGTGGCATTTATATGAACTAAATATCCATACTATAGCATCCAATACTAATATGATAGCTGCTTTACTATCTTTTACAGTAGTATTATATACATAATGTATCATTTCAGTCTAAGGTCCTGTGGACCTTAAAATTAATGTACTATACAAACTGTCTCATCTCATCTAATCTAATAGATGCCCCTGTGTCCTTTACTACTAATGTAATGTCCATCGATAACACTGACATCCAATACTTTTGCCTCTAATACTAATATGATGTCCATAGTGAAGTGTCTAATGTGAATATAATAACTACCCTGCAGCCCTTAATACATGATATCCATTACAAAGCCTCTATAACTAAACTGATGTAATAGCTGACCAGTGACCCTTGATATTGCTGTAATAGCCAGACTAAAGAATCTCATACTAATGTATTAGCTGCCTGTGACCTTGAAATGAATAGGCTATGTATCCTACAGCTTTTCAAGTTAGCATAATAGATGCCGTGTGTTCTTTAAAGTTAACTTAATATCCAATATGATAGCATGTCTACCTAATATAATAGGTGCCCTGTGGACTTAAAGATTAATGTATGTGACATCTTAATACCATCTATATCCTGTGCCTTTAGTACTAATATTATAACCATGCTATACAATCTGAAACTAGTATAAGGGATGACTTGTGGCCTTTAATGTTAATATGATAAACATATTGCATTCTTTAAAATTAATACAATACTTGTCCTGTGGCCTCTGCTATTTATGTAATATCCATAATATAGCATCTAAAATTAATACAATAGCTGCCCTGTGACTATTAATATTGATTCAGTATCCATGCTATAAAATCCAAAACTATTGTAGTAACTGACCTGTATCCTTTTTTAGAAAAATAATATCCATACCTAACATCTCAAGCAAATAGAATAGCTGCCCTGTGGCTATGAATAGTAATGTAATATCTGTATTACAGCATCTTAAACTAATACAGTGGATACCTTGGGCCTTTTATATTAATGTACTATCCATGCTATAGAATCAAAACTTAACATAAAATGTGATATGTAGCCTTTACTTAATGTAATATCTCTACTTAAATAGTTTAAACTAATGTAATATATGTCCTGTGAAAAAGAAGGTCCAAATCTTCACCTTGTTGGCTTAGGATCAGACTTCCTTAACAGGAATCCCATAGCACAATAAATAAAAGCAAGAATCAATAACTGGGATAGATTCAAACTAAATAGCTTTCTCTCAGCAAAGGAAACTATCAGCAATGCCAAGAGAGAGCCTACAGAGTGGGAGAATATCTTTGCCACTCATACTTCAGATAGAGCACTAATTTCCAGAATATATAAAGAACTCAAAAAACTCTACACCAAGAACACAAATAACCCAATCAACAAATGGGCTAAGGATATGAACAGACACTTCACAGAAGATCTACAAGCAATCAACAAACATATGAAAAAATGTTCACCATCTTTAGTAATAAGAAAAATGCGAACCAAAACTACACTAAGATTCCATCTCACCCCAATTAGAATGGCGATTATCAAGGATACAAGCAACAATAGGTGTTGGAGAGGATGTGGGGAAAAAGGTACACTCATACTTTGCTGGTGGGACTGCAAATTAGTGCAGCCACTATGGAAAGCAGTGTGGAGATTCCTTAGAAAACTTGGAATGGACCTACCATTTGACCCAGCTATCCCACTCTTCGGCCTATACCCAAATGACTTAAAATAAACATACTACAGAGATATAGCCACATCAATGTTCATAGCTGCTCAATTCACAATAGCCAGACTATGGAACCAACCTAGATGCCCTTCAGTTGATGAATGGATAAAGAAACTGTGGTATACATATACAATGGAATATTACTCAACTATAAAGAATAATAAAAATTACGGCATTTGCAGGCAAATGGATGAAATTGGAGAATATCATGTTAAGTGAGATAAGCCAATCTCAAAAACCCAAAAGACGAATGATCTCACTGATAAGCAGATGATGACACGTAATGGGGGGTGCGAGGGGGGCAAGAATGGAGGAAGGAGGGACTGTATAGAGGGAAGAGAGGTGGGAGGGGTGGGGGGAAGGAAAAATAATTGAATGAATCAACTATCATTACTCTATGTAAATGTATGAATATGCAAATGGTATGCTGTTACTCCATGTACAAACAGAAGCAACATGTATCCCATTTGTTTATAATAAAAATAAATTAAAACAAAAACAGTTTAAAGTAATGTAATATATGTCCTATAACCTTATTTCCTAATATGATATCCATATTATTGTATCCAAGGCTGAGATAATAGCTGACATTTGAACTTTAATATTAATATAACATGTTTACTATACAGTGTAAAAGTAACATAATATCTGTTCTCTGCTTTCATTATTAATTTAAATCCATACATCAGCTTCTAAAACTAAGAGCTTCCCTGTGACCTTTAATGCGAATGTAATATTCATATTATAGCATGCAAAACTAATGTAATAATGTCTCTGCCTTTTAATATTAATATAATCTTCATAGAATAGCATCTGAAACTAATATAATTGCTGCTAGACTTCAATGTTAGTCAAATATTCATTCTCTGGCCTCTAACTCTAATATAGCAACTGCCCTCTGGCCCTTATTCTTGATATGATATCCATATTACACCATGGAGAATTGATAGTTGCTCTGTGGCCTTTAACATTAATACATGCATTTGTCACATCTAACACTAATAAAATAGCTGTGTTGTGACCTTCAATACTAATATAATGCCCATACTATAACATAAACATAACAACTGCCCTGTAGCTTTTAATATGGATATAGTATGCATACTCTAGCATCTTACATTAATATATGTCCTGTGGCCTTTAATAGTAATATGTAGCCAGACATTAGTACCTCAAACTGATGAAATAGCTGTCTTTGACCTTTAACATCAATGTAATACCCATAGTTTGCTATCTAAAAATTAATATAATAGCTGCTATATGTCTTTTTATACTAATATTGTATACAGAATAACATTGAAAATTAATATAATGGCTATCTTCGGGCCTTTGCATTAAAGTAATATTGATGCAATATAGTTCATATTATAGTTGAACTTGGGCCTTTAGTATTAATATAACATGTATAGTACAGCATCTTGTACTAATATATTAGCTGTCCTGTGGCCTTTAATATTAAGATAAATCCACACCATAGCATGTAAAGCTAATAACTGCCCTGTAGTTTTACTATTATCAAGACATCCATAGTATAGCATGTAAAATTCATATGCTAGATTCCTTGGAGCCTTTAATGTTAACATAATATACATGACATATCGTCCAAAACTAATGAAATAGCTACCTGGCAGCCTTTCACACTAAAATGATAATCCATGTTTCATGTGTACTGTGCTTAATTATTAATGTCATTTCCATACTATAAGAAAAGAAACTAAGGGGCTGGGAGATAGCTCAGTCAGTAGAGTGCTTGCCTCGTAAGCATAAGGCCCTGGGTTCGATCCCCAGCACCCCCCCCCAAAAAAAAAAAAAAAAGAAAAAGAAAAGAAACTAATATAATATATGACCTGTGGCTTTTCATGCTAATAACCACCTAAAGCTAATATAACAGCTGCTATATGCCCTTTAATAATAACATAATAAAATATTCATAGTTTAGCAAGTAAAATTAATATAACTTATTTGGGTTATAATACTATTTTGATATCACTGTGTAGCATGTAAAATTAATATCATTGCTTCCCTGTGGCCTTTTATGTTAATATGATATCCATACTGTAACATCCAAATCTAATATACAGTCTGCCTTGTGCATTTGTAGAAAATGATAATCCATTTTACATGCCTGTGACCTTATTGGGAACATGAAGTCCATATTATAGTATCAAAACTTGATAAAATTGCTGCCTGTTCAATATCCACTCTGCTTGCTGAATCTTCATGTGTACTCAGAAGGCATTTATCAGGCTCTATTGCAGGCATTCTAAAGAGCAGGGAAGTATCTAATAAAGCCCCTTCATGGAGCTTATGCTTCTAGAAAGACAGAGGTGGGTAGTGGGTGAATCACCAATTAGGTCAGTGCTCTACTACTGAGCTGCTTCCCCAGCCCTGATCTCTATTAATTATTGTTTTAGATAGGAGCTCCCTAAATTGCCCAGTCTGACCTTCAACTTGGAATACTTCTGCCTCAGCTTCCTGAGTCACTGGGATTTCCACCAAGTACCACTATGACCAGTTGGAAACATTTGTAAGTCATGTTTACTAAGTAAAACTTATATAGAATATAATGTGCCAATTTTAGTGTTGAGTTCTATAATTTTTTTTTTTTTTTTTGGTACTGGGGATTAAACACAGGGTTATCTACCACTGAGCTACATCCCCAACACTTATTATTTTTTATTCTGAGACAGTATCTCACGACGTTGATGAGGCTGGCCTTCAAATTTTCAATCCTCCTTCCTCAGCCTCTCAAGTGACTGGGATTAAAAGCATGTGCCACTGCATGGGTCCTACATGATATTTTCTTTATGAGATCTCTTCCCTTTTTCCAGCTACACTACTAGAAATTTAACCCATGGACAATGTTCCACTGTGCTACATCTCTACCTGTTTTTACTTGTTTATTTTGAGGCAGGGTTTCCTAAATTGCTGAGGCTGACCTTGAACTTGCAATCCTTTTGCCTCAGCATGCTGAGTGACTGGGATTACAGGTGTGTGTCACTGTGCCCAGCTAATATTACTAATATTATGATTTTTAATCTTTTTGATTTCATCTGTTGCATAAGGAATTCATTTTATTTATTCTGAAGGTGGAAAAAACATTTCTATTAAAATAGTGGCATAATATATTATTAACAACTAGAAACAGCTCGTGTATAATAGTTATAGAATGAATAAGTAAGCATCAGAATCATATACAACAAATAAAAAGGCAAATGTGGAAAAAAGTAGATTCATGGTTTTTTATCTATTTTATTTTTTTGTAGTGCTGGGAATCAAACCCAGGACCTCATGTGTATTAATTAGGCAAGCAGTCTACAACTGAGCTACATCCTCAGCCCTCATGATATCTTTTGCATGAATAAAATGACAGTAGTAAAACTCCTAATAATATTTATCTACTTTTAGTTGCCAGTGGATCTTTATTTTTATTTATTTCTTTATGCATGGTGCTGAGAACGGAACCTAGGGCCTCATACATACTAGACAAGCACTCTGCCACTGAGCCACAACCCTAGCCCCTCTCCATTGATTTTTGCAAAGAAATTTTTGCGTTTGAAAGGTTAAAATTTGAAGTCATACTTTACTATTTTTTCTTTAACTTAGTAGATTGTTATTTTAAGGGTGAAGATGTAGCATAGAAAGGAGGTACCATAAGTTCCTTAACAACTAGGCCAGTTTGAAGATGACTCTGTGGTGTTCTATGCAGCAAGACAGATGATGCATCCTCTCAAGAATGCTGTCTGGAAGTGAAGTCTCAACACCCTAATTGCTAGTGGGACCTCACTCCAGTCAAAGAAAAAATTCAAGGCTTCCCATTTTGCTTCAATGAAATAGCCTTTTGTATCTCAGTCTTTTGAAGTCAGCCAAACCTACCTCTATTGCCATGCCACAGTTAGAGTCAAATTTTCTTACAAGATCTTTTATCATAATGAAGAACATAGATTTATTGAACCTTATATTACAGGATGCCACAGATGCCTGGAGAAGATGGTTGATATTAAACAACAAGCACTTTAATGTTAAATGAAAATAGAAATGCAGATATGGTTGGTGAAGATATTCTGCGTTTTCTTTTAGGGCATGTTCTGTGATAGGATGGGTGAAATATTTTAGAGTTTTGATTTCCTTCTTACATGATTTATGGTTAGAAAAACAGCAAGACATTTATTTTATTTAATTTTTTGCAGTATTGGGTGCTCTACCTAGCTCTTCAGGACAGTGGTCAGGTGCTCTACTGCTGAGCTACATCCCAGTCCCAAGGTGTTTTTAAAAATGTGGGCAAGAAAAAAGACCGCTATGGATTTGGTTTACATGTATGCTTTAAATAAAATAACTGTCCAGTTACATTTTGGAAATTTTATGATTTTAACATCTCTACATCTGCCCTAAAATATCTTTAAAATGTCATCATGTCCAATTTTGTATTGAGGGAAAGCCACATTTACATACTGTTGGATTTTAATATTAATTTGTAAGCTAATTTATCAATCATTAAAACAGGGTTAAGCTCATCAGTCATTAATATGTTGCTGCAACTTTGTAATTTAAACCTACGAAAAGATGTTTTACTTTATTTTTTTTTTCCTTTTAGCATATCAGTCTCTATACAGCAATATAGATATGACACCTGACTGGTACACTTTTAAGAATTACGTTGGGAAAGGACACTACATTTTTTTTAACGATGCTCCCCTTGCTTTTTTCTTTCATTTAACAAATAAAAGGTAAAAAATGAAACATGGCAGCTGAGAAGTATGAACAAGTGTATTCAATAAAGACTAGTTTTCAGAACCCGTTAAAATAATGAGCTGAGGAGATTCCTGGTGGACACATAGGACTCGTCTATGTTTTGAATGAAGTTTAATAATTTTCTGATTGAATTACGATCATAGCAAATGTGCATTTTAATCACATGCATACATTTGGTTAACCAAACTAATGCCTTTAAATCACAGTTTGATATTTGCTAATGCATACCCTGATGCTAATATAACAGCTGCCATATGCCCTTTAATAATAACATAATAAAATATCCATAGTTTAGAAAGTAAAATTAATATAACTTACTCTGATTATAATACTATTTTGATATCACAGTGTAGCATATAAAAGTAATATCATTGCTTCCCTGTGGCCTTTTATGTTATGCTATCCATACTATAACATTCAATCTAATGTAAAGGCTGCCTTGTGCATTTGTAAAAATGATAATCCATTTTACATGCCTGTGACCTTATTGGGAACATGATGTCCATATTATAGTATCAAAACTTGATAAAATTGCTGCTTGGTGGCCTTGCATATTAAGATGTTTTTCATACTGTAGCATATAAAAATGATAAAATAGGTGACCTGTGGACTTAAGTACTCATTTGAAATCCATCTTGTAGCATTGAAAACTGATAAAGAAACTGCTTTGTGGCCTTCAATACTGACATGGTATCCATATTATAGCTTTAAAAACTGATAATGGGGCAACCTTGTGGCATTTTGCATGAAAAAGAAAATCCATGTGTCATTCCCTATGGTTATTATTTATTGATGTAACTTGTATTCATTCAGATAATATAGCATCATATATAGTGTGGCCTTTAAAGTTAATATGATAACCATATGGTGGCATTTGTTACTAATCATTCCCTGCAGGCCTTTGGTAATGATCTAATATTTACATAGAGCTTCAGTTCTCATATTCTAACTGCCCTGTGGCATTAATACTACGAGGACATCTGTATTTGAAAACTGAAATTGTTGTTACAGCTCCCTGGGGCTTTCCAAATTAGTAAATGATCCTCCTGATGGCATTTAAACTAATATCAGAGATGCATTGTGGCCTTCAATACTGACTAGATACCCATTTCTTAGCATCTATAACTGATAAAATAGCTGCCCTTTGGACTTTGCAGCTGAAAAGAGATTCAAATGATAGCATGAAAAAGTGATAAAATTGATATATTTGGGCATTTAATATTGCTGTGTTGTCCATGTTGTAGTATCAAAACTTGACCAAATAGCTTCCCTGTGTCCTTTTGGACCGGTAGGCTATTCCCATGGACCCATGAAGAATTCATGTAACAGGTGCCTTGTAGCCTTTAGTATGATATGACAAGCATATTAGAGCATGTAAAGTGATAGAGCAGCTGCTGCCAAGTCTTTGGCAGTGATAGTTATCATAATAGAACACAGGAACTTCAAGGTGCTGCCTTGTGACTTTCAGTGCTGAGATGGTATCCACGTTGTAGCTTTTAAACATGATAATGTGCCTGCTGTATGGCCTGTGATACCAAAATGAAAATTCATTTTACATGCCCTGTGGTCTTTAGTATTAATGTTATATCCATAGCACAGCATCACAAAATAAGATCATATATAAATTGTGCCCTTTAATTTTAATATGATAAAGGTAAAAAATATCATTTATTACTAATAATTGCTCCCTATATCTTTTAATAATTATATAATGTTCACATATATCATTAACACTGATAAAATAACTGCACTGTGGCATTAATACTAATGTATTATCTATATTTTAATCCTATGATATTTCAGATCTTCTGTGGGTTTTAATATTAATAAATTCTCCATATGATAATGTAAAAGTGATATAATGTGGTGTGGTGGTGAATCCTCCTGGAGCCCATCACTGCTGGCCATCAGATTCCATGGCTGGCAGTTGTGTCTATGGGGTTACTTGGCAACGGCTATTCCACTGTTGACAGTAACTGCCCAGTTAGGGCACTTGGCAGTGATTCCTTCTGTTCAGGAAGATTAAGTCAGAGACTGAGGAAGTCCCCAGGGGAAGGGGTATACAAGGCTTCCTGATGAAGTCAGCCCGGAAGAAATTGACTGCCATATGATTGGAGGGCAAGATTCACAGATTCCACGAGGCTATAAAGATTGGTGATTTAGCTGCAGTATAACATTTTTTATCTCAGGGAGGTGATGTTGATGAACCTGATAAAAGACACAGGTATGGGGGTGTCTGTGAGGTCAGGGATTGAAGGGCAAGGGGCCAGTTGGGGGAAGAGGGACTGATGGGGCTGCACCACTCAGGCTCTGCTTGTGGGGCAGACCAGAATGGAGAACAGCTCTCCTTTCACCAGGAGATGACTTTCAGACCCCCATGGAGGCCTCTGTACTGGGGACCTGCAAACCTTGGAGGTCTAGCACCCAGGCCCTCTTAATGAGCAGTAAAACAAAATCAAAATTTTAACTGGTTTCCTTGTAGACTGTTTAACAGTTAAGTACACACAGCAGTTTAATGTTAATGTACATACTTTCAAAAGTACATTATATATGTTGTAGAAAAGTGCATAATGAGAAAAATATTGCTCATAATATAGCAACATGAGGGCTAAAAAAGATTTCTTTAGATACAATCCACTATGTGTTGTCTACTGAGAGAATTTACAAGAACTGTTTGAATGGAGATCATGGCTCCACCGTTTTTTCTTTTGTTTATAACATTGCTGTGAAAGTTACAAAAGAAGAAGAAAATTCTCACAGACTTGACTCACAAGTTAATCAAATTCTAAAGGATAACTTGGTGTCCTCTTCACCAGCCAACCGTCTTCAGAGAAAGACTTGTGGAAGAGCCCTGAGTTTTCTGCAAAGACTTGTTACTTTTCAAGAGAGCAGACAATGAAGTTCACTGGTAGATTGCCCACTCCCCAAATCACCAAACATGGTGCTTTTCCAATTTTGTCACCAGTTTGACAGACTACACTTAAAAATAATCTACCAAAAGCTTTGCACAACATTGCTGGTTCCTCTGTTCCAATACAGTTTTCTGTAGCTGTGCCTCACTGTTTGTCTGTTTATGCAAGCAGGGAGAGCAGAGCATTGGTCCACAGGAACCAGGAAGCGCATGCTTTCAGTCACCAGGGCCAAGGGAGCAGCATACATAAGGTTCCCAGTCTGCACAGGTTGCCTGCTGCTCCCCTGATGTTTCTTACCCTGCCTTGTTCCCAAGAGACTAAGGATATCCATATGAGCCTTGGGCCCTATTGGTGGTTTTGTGGAAGGTAATACTGCTTGTGCCCAAAATGTGAGCTCTTTCTATGGTTATCAATATTGCAAAAATTAAAAAAAAAAAATCAAAGTTATAACATTTTGGAGTCCCACATGCTTCCAGTATTATAAAATCATGATAACACTATGAAAATGTTCATAATGAACAAAGCCTTGCCAATGTGGGTATTGAAAAACATTATAAACTTTCACAAATTACTTGTTTGCCAACAGCCAAAAGATAGTGCCTAGAAAAGGATAAAATACAAAGTATGCAAATATATGGAAAAATATTTAGTATATGAGCATTGTTGGGTAGGGATGAATACATTTTTAAATGTTGAACAGAACTTACCATCAAATCATCTATTTGAGGAGTGTAATGCAGCTAAATCTTAAGCAGCAGAGTCTAAGTACAACTCCTCTTGCATTCTCAAAACTTCGTAGCTGAGAAATGTATTTCATTAATGTTAGAATTAAATTTCTTCTCTTACTAGGGGCACAAATATTTTTTTCTATATCCATCTCTTTTGCAGATGCTCAAGAGATTTAGATTTTTGCATCTGCAAAAGAGTACTTTGTCTGATTTAAGTCAGTTTGACTTTATCAAGCTAAAGGGCATGCATCCAGTCACCAGCACCAAAATGAAACAAGTAAAAGTTTTTAAAGAGGTAGAAAAAAAGGAATTCTTCTTTTCACTTCATTCTTTCTTAGGACAGTCCTTGTCAACACAAAATATATAAAGAGGAATTTGTGTTTTCTTGTACATTTCTATGTAGAAGTGAAAGAAAACTTTTCATCTGTGTTTATAGATATTACACATAATTTTTTATATGTAGGGTTTGTTACATAAATGTAATTGTAAGTTAATTCTGCTTTAGTGGCCTGCTGACAAAAAAGAAGAGAGCAAGTGTAAAAGATTATTACTACTACCAAAGTATTGCTTTACTTCATAAGTTTTGCTTAAAAAACTGATCTCAAGCATATTTACCTGTTCTTTAATTCTATTCATTTATACCCATGCACTGAATACCAAGTATATCATTGACATAAGGTCTCTTAAAACTCTTCTCCATAAGCTTTATGTTTACTTGATCAGAAATTTAAAACTGAAGTGATAGGACTTGATTTCAAATAAACTCTTGCCTCATACAGATGCACTTCTGGAGGTAGGAAACTGTAAACTGCTTTAAAAATTAGGGCATTATCAAATATTGAACATTAGAAATCCCTGATTTACATATATCCTATAACTCTAAATATTGAATAAAGTGAACCATTCTAGTTCATTTGGGTCCTACATTTCCTTTTACTCTAAGTTAGTTGAAAAAAAAAAAAAGAAAAGGATTATTATGTTTTAAATTTGGCCTTTTGTTGTTTTATCATTTATCTCTCTTTACCTATAATAATTTTAAGACCTAATATTAAATTAAATGCCACCCATATGACCAGAACCACTATAGACCTCTTGGTTGCATTACATTTCACTCAAGGTAAGTCACTGTGGGTTATGTGATGGTTCTTTATTTCATGTATGAATAAAAAAATTGGATGTTCCCAATTATACTTGTGATGTGGCCTAAATTTTAATGACATCCCAATGTCAGTGATGTTCAAATGATAGACAAAAGAGCATCGAAGACTCACTGAAAAACATAGATATCTGTAAAATCACTATAATAGTACTATCTTATTAATTGAAATACTCTGTTGATTCATAGTAACAGTAATGATTACAATAGCCTACAAGGCAACAATTATTGAAGTGTTGCTTGTTCTAGAAACTGTTCAAATTTTTGCATAGATTCCCTTTTAAGCATCACTGTAGTATCCTGGGAGGAACTACTAATGTGAATCCTTATTTTATTGGTGATAAAATTGAGTTATTTGAGTGAGTCACAAAGGTTAAAGTAGAATTCCAGCCAATGTTGAAATAGATTCAAGGGCCATTCTCTTTATAGGCAAGTTGGATGCTCTGGGCTTTTAATGTGGTTCAGTGGTAAAGCTCTTACCTAGGAGACTCCAGGCTCTGGGGTCCATCCCTAGCAACACAAAAACAGAATAAACAAAATTAAAGATCTGTGGGACCAGGCACAGTAGCTCATGCCTATAATTCTAGTGATTTGGGAGACTCATGCAAGAAGCATTATAAGTTCAGTGCCAGCCTGGGCAATTTAGTGAGACCCTGCCTCAAAATTAAAAGTAGTAATAATAAAAAGTACTCAGGATATGGCTTTTGGGTCTATTGCTCCTGGGTTTGAATCCTAGAAGTACCAAAAAAAGAAAGGCAAAAGAAAAAGTCAATAGACTAGGCTGCTAATTCATTAATTTAGTATGTAATAACAGTGAGTAAATATTGTACTTTCCTCAAAAGATAATAGAGGAATTGCCTGTTATTTAATGTTTACAATTTCATTAATAATTGTAGATTTTTGAGTGGTATTTTATGAGTTCCTAACGAAGCCTCTTACTTTCATAAGAGTGCTCTACATTATGCCTGTGCCTTTTGCAAGGCAGAAATGGTGGATTTTCTAATAAAGAAGAATTGTAAAATCAACTTCGATGATCTTGATGGCAACACACCACTGATGAGGTAGAGGAAGCCATGGATTTCTGTAGGGAAAAAATTGATTGAAATGCTTAGGAGAGAAATTGATTAATTAAGTTTAAAAGTGACTAATTAGTAAAATGTGAAAGGTTTTTCTTTGATTCTCAAAATTTATAGTTTATTTCTTGGTATAAAAGCAACAGACACTACAGTACATGGAAGAGCAGTGAGCAAATATCCTATTAGAACATGGTGCCAATCCACATGCTCGCAACATCAGGAATGAAACAACTCTCCACCTGGCTGTTGCTTTGAGGTCACCATCTTTTAGTGGAAAAACTGATTTCACTAATTGTGAATTTGGAAGCCAAAACCAAGGTATACACCAGACACCACTGTTTCCAAAATACTTAAACTATGTTTATTTTGACTGTGACATTGGTTGACAAATGTGGACTTTTATGCAGTTGTTTTTGTTTTTTAAATTAGAATGCAAACAGTTGTTGAAAGGTCTCTTCCTCTTTTTCATTTTTTTTAAACTCATGAATATATTTAGTTTACCTTTAAAAGTTGTCTGTATTTTAAATTAAGGAGACTCATTCAGAAATATGAAATTCAAGCTTCTCTTAAGAACCAGTGTGCCCCTATGAGCCCCATTACTGTGTGTTGAGGGTGTGCAGTGTGCCTCCTGCATAGGCTGGAGGAGTGTTCTGTTTGCTGCTGTCAAAATGTAGCATTCACTCAGTGACCTACTTTTTCTCAATAAATAAGTATACGATTCCTGTTTCAGAGTATATTCTTATACAGATTTCATGGTTCTCTTGAAAGTTTCTACTAATTTACAAGAATCTAGCCTATATAATAAATTATAATTCTCTTTGAAATGGATCAAAGTTTAGAATTTAGAAATTGGCATTTACATTATTTTAAATTATTATGATAGTTTTACAGTTATGCATGGGACGTGGTTTCATCTTGACAAACTGATGTGGATGGAAATTTAATTCAGTTCTGACCCCCTTGGCCTCACTCTTTGCCTCTCGTGCTCCCTCCCCTGCCTCATTCTCCTTCCTCTTCTCTGTTGGACATAGTTTTGCTCATCCGTGAGTTGCATTTGATTGGTCACTCATGTTATCTTTCCTTCTCCCCTTGCTTTATTTTACTCCAACTTCCATTTTTGAGAGGAAATGTTTGACTTTTTGAGTTTCCGAGTTTGGCTAATTTTCCATGGCAGGATATTCTATTTCCACCCATTTACCAACAAATGAAATTATTTTATTCATTTTATATGTAGAATGTATATATCATTTGATATGTAGTATATATTAATTTATATATATTTTATGTATATAATACATATTATATAACAAATATGCAATATATATTATATATCATATATATACATGTACATATATGTGTACATATACATCTATATGTGTGTATATATATAAAATATACCTGGGTCAGTTACATCATATAGCTATTATGAGTTTGTTATTGTAAATATTGTGGCCATAGTATGCTAATTTGAGATCTTTCAGGAAAATAGGAAGGAGTGAAATAGTTGGATTATATTGTGGTCATATGCCTATTTTTGGTTGTTCTTAGCTATCATGAGAGTAGAATGTATTTTCATACATCATACATTCATAGACTATCTCTTCCTATATGTGTGGTTGTACTTGATGTGGAGTTAGACTGGTTGTGCTTTCATATATGAACATAGAAAGATTAGGTCTGATTCACTCTGTGGTCATTCCCACCCCTATTCTCCCTCCTTTCCCTCACTCCACACAGTCCAATCCAGTGAACCTCCTCTCCTCCATTGCTCTACCTTTCGTGAGTCAGCATCCACTGTTAGAACATGTAGCCTTAGAATTTTTGGGATTGGCTTATTTCACTTAGTAAGATAGTCTCCAATTCTCTCCATTTACTGCCAAATGCCATAATTTTGTTTCTTCTTTTTGACTGAATAATTGTCCATTGTATATACATACCACATTTTCTTTATCCATGCATCTGTTGAAAGGCATCGAGGTTGGTTTCATAGCTTAGGTACTATGAATTGAACTGCTGTAAAATCAATGTGGCCATATCACTGTAGTAGGCCAATTTTAAGTCTTCTGGGTTTATGTGTCAAATGTTAATTGTGTCAAATGTTGGATCCATTCCTAGTTTTTTGAGGAATCTCCATACTGGCTAACTACTGGACTATACTAATTTTTAGGCCCACCAGTAATGTATGAGTATAACTTTTCCCCCACATCCTTACCAACATCTATTGTTACTCTAGGCTTTATAATTGCTAATCTGAGTGCAGTGAGAGGAAATCTCAGTGTAGTATTACTTTCATTTCTCTAATTGCTAGTGATATTGGATATTTTTCCATATATTTACTGATCACATTTCTTCTGTGAAGTGTCTGTTCAGTTATGAAGCCCATTTACTGATCAGGTTATTTGTGGTTGTTTGGTGTTAAGTGTTTTGAGTTCTTTGTATATCCTGGAGATTAATGCTCTATCTGAGATGCAGGTGTCAAAGATTTCCTCCCCTTCTGTGGGCTGTCTCTTCATGTTCTTGATTGTTTCCTTTGCTGTAAAGAAGCTTTTCAGTTTGATACCATCCCATTTATTGATTCATAATTTTATTTCCTGTACTTTAGGAGTCTTGTTGAGGAAATTGGTTCCTAGTGTGACATGATGGAGAGTTTGTCCTACATTTTTCTCTAGTACATGCAATGTTTCTGGTCTAATGCCAGTTTGAGTTGAATTTTGTTCAGGGTGAGATATAGGGGTTAAATTTCAATCTACTACATATGGATTTCCTGTTTTCCAGCACCATTTGTTGAAAATGCTATCTTTTCTTCAATGTGTGTTTATGGTGACTTTGTCTAGTATGAGATAACTGTATTTATGTGGGTTTGTCTATACATCTTCTGTTCTGTACATTTGTCTTCATATCTGTTTTGGTGCCAATACCATGTCTTTTTTGTTGCTGTAGCTCTGGAGTATAATTTAAATTCTGATATTGGAATGCCTCCTGCTTCACTTTTCTCATGGAGGAATGATTTGCTTATTCACAGCTGCTTCTTTTTCCAAATGAAGTTTCATGACTTCCATTTCTGTGAAGAACATAACTAGAACCTTATAAGAATTGGATTAAATCTGTAAAGCTCTTTTTGGTAGTCTGGTCATTTTAAAAATACCCATTCAAAAACATGCAAGATCTTTTCATCTTCCCAGGTCTTCTCCAACTTTTTTCTTTAGAGTTCTGAAGTTTTTATTGTAGAAGTTGTCCACCTATTTTGTTAGATTGATTCACAAATATTTTGTTTTATTTTTAAGGCTCTTTTGAATGGGAGAGTTTTGCTAATTTCTCTTTGATTCATCACCAGTGTATAGGAATGCCATTGATTTATGGTTGTTAATTTTATATCCTGCTACCTTGTTGAATTCATTTCTTAGTTCTAAAAAATTTGTAGTGGAATTTCTGTTTGTTTTAAATATAGAATCACATTGTCAGCAAATATGGATAGTATGAATTTTTATCATTCATATTCCTTTAATTTATTTCTTCTAATTGCTCTGACTAAAGTTTCCAGAACTATGTTGAATAGAAAAAGTGTAAGAGGGCATTCCTGTCTTGTTCCAATTTTTAGGGGGAATGCTTTCAATTATTCTCCATGTAGAATGATGTTGGCCTTGGGTTTAGCATATACAGCCTTTACAATGTTGCAGTATATTTCTACTATCCCTAGTTTTTCTTGTGTTTTGAACATGAATGAATGCTCTATTTTATCAAATGCCTTTTTGACATAATCATGTGATTTGTGCCTTTAAATCTGCTGATGTGATGAATTATATGTACTGATTTCCATATGTTGAAACAATCTTGCTCCCTGGGAAAAACCTCACTTGAGCACCGTGCACTACCTTTTAAATGTGTCTTCATATGCAACTTGCCAGTATTATATTGACAATACTCACAAGAAATATTGACCTGACAATTTCTTTCCTGATGTGTCTTTTTGTTTTTGTTTTTTGTTATCAGGAGGATACTAGCTTCGTACAATTACTTTGGAAAGATTAACCCCTTCCATACTTCATGGAATAAATTGAGGAGTATTGCTCTTTTCTTTGAAGGACTGGAAGAACTGAGTTAAAAATCCATCTGGTCCTGGGCGTTTCTTTCTTGGTAGGCATTTGATGGCATCTTCAAATTCATTGCTTGAATTTTATCTGTTTAAATTTCTTATGCCTTTTTGATTGAATTTGGGTAGTTCATATGTCTGTAGAAATTTTTGATGTCTTCAACATTTTATATTTTATTAGAAAATAAATTTTCAAAATAGTTTCTGCATTTCATCTGTATTTCAATGGTGTCCATGGTGATATTTCCTTTTCCATTGTGAATTTTAGGAATTTGCATTTTCTCTCTTTTTCTTGATTAGTTTGTCTAAAGATTTATCAATTTCATTTACTTTTTTGAAAGAACAAAATTTTGCTGTGTTGCTAGTTTTTTTTTTTGTTTCAATTTCATTTTTTTCAGCTTTGATGTTATTCTCTGTCTTCTTTCTTTTTCTGGTACCTTGTGATGAAATGTTAGGTTATTTATTAGGGACTTTCTATTCTTTAAATTAATGAACTGAATGCAATGAACTCTCCTCTTAGCACTGCCTTCATATTGTCCCAGAGATTTTGATATGTTGTATTCCTATTCTCATTTACCTGTGTTAGTTTTTTAATTTCATCCTTGATTTCTTCTGCTACTTTGGTCTTCAGTAGAGTATTGTTTAATTTGCAGGTGTTAGAGAAGATTCTGTTTTGTATTTTAGTATTGATTTCTAATTTTATTCTATTAGAATCTCATAGAATAAAAAGTTTTATCTCTATTTTGTGTATTTATTAAGAGTTGCTTTGCAGCATAACATACAGTATATTTTAGAGAAGGATCCATGTGCTGCTGTGGAAAAGGTACATTCAGTGTTTGATGAATGAAATATCCTATTTATGTCTGTTAAGTCTAAATTATTTATTGCATTTTTTAGTTGTATAGTTTCTTTGTTTTTGTTTGGAGGATCACTCCAGTGGCGAGAAAGGTGTCTTAAAGTTACCAAGTATTATTGTGTTGTGGTCTATTTGATTCTAAAAATTGAGAAGGCTTTGTTTGATGCATGTAGAGCCTCCCTTGTTTGGGGCATAAATATTTATGATTGTTATGACTTATTGATATGTAATTACCTGAAGCAGTATGAAATGTCCTTCTTTGTACCTTCTGATTAACTTTGGATTGAAGTCCACTTTTTATGATATGAGGATAAAATCTCCTGCTGCTTTATGAGATCCTCGTGTTTTTTTCCCAGTCTTTTACCTTCAGTCTTTGTATGTCTTTGCTGATGAGGTAAGTGTCCTGGAAACAGTGTATTGTTGGGTTTTCTTTTTTAATCCACTGTACCAATCTGTGTATTTTTATTGATGTGTTTAGGTCATTAACATTAACTTTGTTATTGAGATGATTTCTATTTGCTGTCATTTTATTTCTCGTTTTTAATTTAAATTAGTTTCTCCTTTGACAATTATTATAGTGTAGTTCCTTCCTTTGCTGTTCTTCACCTTTATTTTCTTATTTCTTCATAAAATATCTTATTGAGTATGTTTTGTAGAATAGGCTTTCTCCTTTGAATTCTTTTAACTTGTACTTATCATGGAAGGTTTTTATTTCATCATCAGTTATGAAGCTTAATTTTTCTGGGCATAGATTTTTTGACTGGCATCCATATTTTTCAGAGCTTGAGATATTAAGTTCCAAGACTCCTAGCTCTGAGGGTCTGGGCTGAGAAATCAGCTGAGATACAGATTGGTTTCTCTCTAAATGTGACCTGTTGATTTTCTGTGGCAGTATTTAAAATTCTATCCTTAATCTGTATGTTGGGCATTTTCATAATATACCTTTGTGTAGGTATGTTTTAATTTTTTCTTATATTTGTAATTTTATAAGCCTCTTGCATCTCATTTTCCATTTTATTCTTTAGGTTTAGGGAATCTTCTGATATTTGTTTTTAGATTTTTAAAAATTTGTTCTAATTAGTTGCACATGACAGTAGAATGATTTTATACCTTTTGATAGATCATACATAAATGGAGTGTTATCTCATTTTTCTGATTATACATATTGTAGGATCATATCAGTCTTTTAGTCATTTATGTACATGAGGTAATAATGTATGTTTTACTCAAAATATTCTCAGCTTCCCTACTCAGTATTTAGGTGGGATTGTCTGGATTGTGATGCTTGCTATACCCCCGGGGTGGAGTTGCAATTGTGAGAGACAATCCTGTAGGTGGAACTGCTGGGTGCAGGGTTTGGGCATAGGTAGGGTCTAGGCTCTTTCACCAGATGTCAATTGGCCTGGAGATTCTCAATAAGTGCACCTCCAGAGCTCAGCAGTTGCCAGTCCATTCTGAAAGTCTGCTGCCCAGGATCTCCCCTGAGTTCCTCATATGTGGTGTAGGAGCTAATTCTTAGTCCACTGTGTTACCTTCTGACTGCATATTTCATGGTGTCAAGTTCAGTGTTCAAACTCAGTCTCTCCCACACCCACCATTTTTAATTCCTGGCCAGACATATGTGTCCCTGTCAGCCTTGCAAGCAGCTGGATTAGAGGAGGAGGGGTAGTGCCAGGCGGGATTCCTTGAGCAGTTGTCCTCTGTGTAAACCTCACATGTTTAATTTTCTCTTTGCAACTTGGGTACACTCTTTGTCACACATTTTGCTTTTGCCTGGCCTATACTTTGGGCCAGACTCGGGTTTGCTAGGACTGGGCTCCAAAAGATATCAGTCCCCAATATGTGGCTTCAAAATGGTTCTTCCTCTGTCCTCTGTATGCTACACAAAGAAATGTGGTTGGTTTTCCATAAAAAGCTGCTGTGAAGTAAAACTTTCCGTTTAGTCAGGCAGTGGCTTTGATCTGCAAACTCTGTATACAGGCATGCCTCACTCCTGCTAAACGTGTGGGTTTCCTTGATTCCCTTATCCCTCCACTGTGCTCAGAGAGGGGCCACTCTAACTAGTGTTTTCAGCTGCAGCAGCAGCTATGGAACTGGAGGTTTCTTCCTCATTTTATCTGCTTTGATTGTCCAGTATTAAGTTCCATAAAGCGCCACCCTTTTTTTGTTCTCCAACTCGCTGAGAAGCTGCCTGTCTTCTTTCTTGTTTTCACACCATGGAGCAACCAGGAAAGTGACCTTCTCTATCCCACCACCCTGAAACCTCCCAGGCATCCCTAGCTTTTTTAGGACTCTCCACACTACTCTCCAGAGTGGTATGTCTGCAGTTCACCGACAGTGCACAGGTGCTCCTTTCTCCCCACAACCTCACTGGGTTTTGCTGATTTCCATGTTCTTGATCATTACCATTCTGACTAGAGTGAGATCGAATCTTATGTAGAATTTCCTTGATTGCTAGAGATGTTGCACATTTTCCCCATTTTTATCATTCAATTGTGTTTCTTCCTTTCAGGAGAAGTTTCTGCACAGTTGCTTGCTTTTCTATTGATTGGGTATTTTTTTTTTTTTTTTTTTGGTGCATTTTAGTTCTTGAGTATTCTGGATATAAGTTCCCCATTGAAGGAATTAATAGGGAATTAATGTAATTAAAAGGAATAAAAGAAATTGCCTAGATTTTCTCTCATTCTGTAGGCTCTTTTTTCACAGTTTTAACCATTTCCTTTGCTGTGCAGAAACTTTTCAGTTTGGTGTCATGCCAAATATTGATCCTTGGTTTTAGTGTTTGCACTTTATTGGGCTTCATAAGGAACTGATCCCAGCACTTTTATGTTGGAGTGTTGACACTGTTTTCTTCTAGCAGCTGAAATGTTCAGGTCTAATTTTTAATCTTTGATCCATTTCAATTTGAGGGTTGTGGAAAGTGAAAGACAAGGACCTAATTTTGTTTTTCAACAAACACTTCTCCCATTTGTCCCAGCACCAATTATTATAAAGGGTATCATTTCCCTAAGATACATTTTTGGCAAGTTTGTCAAATATATGGCTAGAGGTTTGTGGATTTTGCTTTGTGGCTTCTAGTCTATTCAATTTCTCTTCATATCTATTTTGATGCCAATATCATAATGTTTTTGCTGCTATGGTTCTGTTGCTTAATTTTAGATCAGGTAATTTCATGTCTCCTGCTTCACTTATCTTGTTTACTATTGTGTAGCTATTCTGGATTTCTTATTCTTCCAAGTAAATCTAAGAGTTTTTTCCTAACTCTGTCCAGAAGGTAATTTGAATTTTAATTAGGATTGTATTGGATCTGTATATTGCTTTTGGTTCTTTGGCCATGCTGACCATATTGTTTCAGCCTGTACATGAACATGTGATGTCTTTACGTCTTCTCAGTTCTTAATTGTTCTTTTTCTCAGTGTCCTGTTGTTATGTTGTAGAGCTCCTTTGCCTGGTTGGATAAATTAATCACCAAGTATTTAATTTTTTGAGATTATGTGAATGAGATGTATTTCTTGATTCCTTCCTCAGCTGAATCACTGTTGGGGTATAGGAAAACTACTGATTTATGGGTGTTGATTTTGTGTCCTACTACTTTGCTAAATTCCTTTATAAGCTCTAAAATGTTCTGGTGAAGCCTTTTTTTCTCTTCTAAATATAGGATCATGTTTTCAGCAAACAGTTTGACTTCTCCTATTTGTATTTTCTTCTTTTCTTGCCTGGTCACTAGTAAATGTTTTGAGGACTGTATTAAATATGAATGGTGAGTGTGCAGCCTTGTCTTGTTCATGAATTTAATGGACATGCTTTTAGGTTTTCTTCATTTTTTTTATTGGCTTTGGGTTTGTCACATATGGCCTTTAAAATGTTGAGGTAAGTAACGTCAATCCCTAACTTCTCCAGTGTTTTTAAAATGAATGGGTGGTAGAATTTATCCAAGGTCTTTTCTGCATTTATTAAGATGATTGCATGACTTTTACCCATAATTCTGTTTAAGGGATGAATCACGTTTATAAATTTGTGTATGTTGAACTGACGTTGCATATATGGGATGAAACCCACTTGTTCTTGGTGCATCATCCTTTTGAATATGGTTTGCTAATATTGTAAGGATGTTTGCATCTATATTTATTAGGGCTATTGCTCTGTAGTTTTCTTTCCTTGATATGTCTTTGTGTGTTTTGGTATCAGGGTTATACCAGCTTCATAAACTATATTTGGGAAAGTTTCCTCCCTTTCAATTTTATGCAAAAATTTGAGAAAGAATGCTATTAGTTCTTCTGTAAGGTTTGGTGGAACTCAACTGAGAATCCATTAGGGTCTGAGCTTTCATATTGTGGAAGATTTTAAGTTGCTGTTTCAATTTATTACTTGGTATTGATCTCTTTAGATTTTACACATTTTTCTATTTCAATTTGGGCAGATCATCTGTGTCTAGAAATTTGTCATCTTTTCTAGATATTGCTGTTTATTGAAGTATACATTTTGAACATAGATTCAGATAAACCTCTGGATTTCAGAAGGATGTAGGGTGCGATCTCCTTTCTGTCACTGATATTGTTGATTTTTTTCTCTCCTTTTAGTCAACTTTATTTCTCATTTTTAAGGAACCAACTCTTCATTACATTGATCCTATTTATTGTTCAGTTATTCTCAGTTTCATTGATTTTTTCCTTTGATCTTCATTATTTTCTGTCTTCTACTGGTTTTGGAGTTTAGTCTATTCTTTTTCCAAGGCCTTGAACTGGAATATAGGCTTATTTATTTGGAATCTGTCAAGTCTTCAAATGTAGGCAAATAGTGCCATAAGTTTTTCTCTTAGGACTGCTTTTATACAATCCCAGATATATTGATATGCTCTCTTTGGTCTCATTAGTTTCTAAGAATTTCTTAATTTCTATTCTCATTTCTTTTTTGATCAGTTCTTCAGTTAGGTGAGCATTGTTAAACCTCCCTGTATTTATGTCATTTACATTTTTTTCTTTTCTAATAGAATACATGGGATTACATCAGATTTTGACTTGGTAATATTTGATTTTTAGCCATGAATATGATCTATTTTGGAAACAGTTTCAGTGTTGCTGAGAAGAAGATAAATTCAGCTCTTTGAGATTGGAATATTAGATTGGTTATCAGGTCTAATTTATTATACTTTTGATTAGGTTTAAAGTATGTTTTATATTTTGATGACCTATTGGTGACAGGGGTGTGTTGAAATCACTAAGTGTTTTGGGGTTTGGATTTAATTCATTTAGCATAATATGTAGTATTATGTTATTATGTAATATTTCTTTTGTGTAATTGTGTATGTTTACATTTGTGGCATAAATGTTAACTATTCTTGTAACTTCTTGTTGGATTGTTCATGTTACTGCAAAAAAGTGACCTTCTTTGTCTCGTCTGATTAATTTTTGCTTGAAATTTATTTTATCAGAAATGAGAAATAGCTATTCCTGCTGGTTTTCTTTGACCATATGCCTGGAAAAAATATATATTTTGCCATACTTTTACCTTTAGTCTGGGATTGTTTTTGCCTGTAAGCTGAGTCTTTTCTTAGCATCACAGAGTTGTTTTCTGGTTTTGACACATTCTACTTATCTTTGTCTTTTAATTGAGAAATTAAGACCATTAACATTTATTGTTATTATGGATATGTGTTTGTTGTTTCCTGTCATAATTTTTGTTATATTTTATTCCGGTTTGATTCTCATTTACTGGATTATTCTTCTGTTTAACTTTCTCTGTTCATGGTCATTGAGAATTGTTTTTTAGTTCCTCTATGTGTAGTATATCTTTGAGTTTCCTTTGTAATGCTGGCTTGGTCCCCATGAATTCTTTTTGTTTATTCTCTTTTTTACTGTAAAAATATTTCACTTGTATTTAATCTACAGAAATTCTTGTCATTTAATGTTTCTATTTCCCCCTCAAATGTTAAACTGTGTTTTGCTGTATATAGTAACCTTTGCTGACAGTTGTTTTCTTTTAGGGCTTGGAATATCTCATGCCAGGACTTCTTGATATTTAGGTCTTAACTGATAAATCAGAAGTGAACCTTATTGAGTTGTCTGTAATTTTGACCTGATGTTTCTCTCTTGTGGCTTTTAATATTCTTTCCTTTTTCTATATGCTAGGCATTTTGATTATGCAAGCTTCTTTTTTTACTGTAAGCCCCCTCTTTCGGGTTTTGTCTTTTTGTGGATGTCTATCTCATTTCTCCTACGGGAAAAGTTTTCTGCAACTACCTCTTGGAAAATGTTATTTAGGTCTTAATTTGTATCTTCATATTCTCTTTTATCTCAATGATTATCATGTTTGGTCTTTTAAAGTTGTCTGTGAGTTCTTGCATGTCATGATCATGTTCTACAGTTTTTCCCTGTAGTACCTTCTGTGTCCTCAAGAACATATCGTTTATCTTCAATGACTGAAGTCTTGTCTTCAAGGACTGAGTTTCTATTTTGTTTCTAATCTGTTAGTGATGATTTCAAGTGAAATTTTAAATTAATTGATCATTCCTTTCATTTATAGGAGTTCCATTTGGTTTCTTTTCAATATTTGTATATCTTTATTAAAGTGGTCTTTCATCTCCTGTAAATTCTCTCTTCATTCCTCCCTTATATTTTCTTGTAGTTCTTTGATCATTTTGGTAATAAGGTTTATTAAAACACACTTTCCCTGGGTTTTAGTCTGCCTCATCAGTGGGCTCTTCGTTGGGGGATTGTGAATTTGGAGGGATTATAGTTGTCTGTTTTCTCATATTTTCAGAGATCTTGGTCTTGTGTACCAATTATGGTGGATTCCTTGTTCTCTTTTTCCACATGTCCTTTTATGTGCAGTTATTTATTTGTTCTGGGACATCTCTGTTTTTTTTTATTTTTATTTTTTCATTTATTTTTAGTGTAAACAAATGGGATACATGTTGTTTCAGTTTGTACAAGGAGTAACAGCATACCATTTGCATATTCATAAATTTACATAGAGAAATGATGTTTGATTCATTCCATTATTTTTTTCCTTCCCCCCACCCCTCCCACCTCTCTTCCCTCTATACAGTCCCTCCTTCCTCCATTCTTGCCCCCCTCGCACCCCCCATTACGTGTCATCATCTGCTTATCAGTGAGATCATTCCTCTTTTGGATTTTTGAGATTGGCTTATCTAACTTAACATGATATTCTCCAATTTCATCCATTTGCCTGAAAATGCCATAATTTTATTATTCTTTATAGCTGAGTAATATTCCATTGTATATATATACCACAGTTTCTTTATCCATTCATCTATTGAAGGGCATCTAGGTTGGTTCCATAGTCTGGCTATTGTGAATTGAGCCACTATGAACATTGATGTGGCTGTATCTCTGTAGTGTGCTGATTTTAAGTCCTTTGGGTATAGGCCGAAGAGTGGGATAACTGGGTCAAATGGTAGGTCCATTCCAAGTTTTCTAAGGAATCTCCACACTGCTTTCCATAGTGGCTGCACTAATTTGCAGTCCCACCAGCAATGTATGAGTGTACCTTTTCCCCCACATCCTCTCCAACACCTACTGTTGCTTGTGTTCTTGATAATCACCATTCTAATTGGAGTGAGATGGAATCTTAGTGTAGTTTTGATTTCCTTTATTCTTATTACTAAAGATGTTGAACTTTTTTTATATATCTGTTGATTGCTTGTACATCTTCTTCTGTGAAGTGTCTGTTCATTTCCTTAGCTCATTTGTTGATTGGGTTATTTGTATTCTTGGTGTAGAGTTTTTTGATTTCTTTATATATTCTGGAAATTTGTGCTCTATCTGAAGTATGAGAGGCAAAGATATTCTCCCACTCTGTAGGCTCTCTCTTGGCATTGCTGATAGTTTCCTTTGCTGAGAGAAAGCTATTTAGTTTGAACATATCCCAGTTATCGATTCTTGTTTGTATTTCTTGTGCTATGGGAGTCCTGTTAAGGAAGTCTGATCCTAAGCCAACAAGGTGAAGATTTGGACCTACTTTTTCTTCTATAAGATGCAGCGTCTCTGTTCTGATTTCAAGGTCCTTGATCCATTGTGAGTTGAGTTTTGTGCAGGGTGAGAGATAGGGGACATCTCTGTTTTTACTATGAGTAGATGCCAAGGAGTTGACCTTGATTTTTCTCTCTTTTTCTCCTCCTTGGATTATGGCTAATGGTTTGATCATTTTGTTTCCTCCCTTTTTTGAGTTGAAGTAATGTCAGGGAATGTTTAGTTCAGCAGCAGATTCTCTCCACCTATGAACTCTTGGTGTCATTATGAGTTCCCAGCTGTCATGGAATAGGGGTGAAATAGAAAATAGTGATTACTGTTGCAGACATACCACAGAGTTAAAATAAATTCCGAGATCCTACACTGATGTCTTAAACATTAGTTGGTACCAATAACGTAGAACAGTGAATTCAGTAATTGTTAAAAGTAAAACCAATAACCATGAAGTAGCTGTGGCTTTAAAGCCAATAACAGGTGTCAGCCATATCACCAACAACAGTAATGATTGTAGTATCATTAATGGTGGGTGCAGGAGTTACATTATAAAAATACAATTAAAAGGGAAAAAGAATGTGTCTCAAAAAGTTTGTTAAGATTTATAAGAAAGTGAACAGAGAACACAGAATATATGGGGTAGGTAATGTTCATAAAAGGATGGGAAATATAGAAGAAACAAGGTTTTGAGGAAAAGGGAAAGAGAAAAATGGAATTTGTTACTATTAGATAAGAGAGAATGAGAGGGTTGGGATTGATGCTCAGTGGTGGAGCACTTGCCTAGCACATGTGAGGCACTGGGTTTTATCCTCAGTACCAAATAAGAATGAATTAAATAGAGATATTGTGTCCATCTACAACTATTATTTTTTAAAAAGAGAATGAGTGTTGAAAAATAACAAAAATAATACAAAAAAACCCATGATATGCAATCCAAAAAACTGATCGCTCACAAGAAATGCTGACATCAAATAATTATGTTACATGATTTATATATGAGAGAAAAAGAGACAAATACATGTATTTATGTATGTTCCTTAACTAATCAGCACAGCTGGAACTCAGAGGCACCCACACACATGACCAGAATAAAAAGTAATAAGACATAACACAAAAGTTAAAATATCCCAAATCTTAAGAGACAAATGAAGAAAACTTCTCCACTGAGGTGGTCAAATATTTGACTGGAATGGGTGGTCCTTTTCTATTTCCAATAGTATTTCTTTTCAGTTTTTCTTGAGTTATATACTGATAGAGCAAGGGAAGGAGGTGTTAACACTTTCCTGTTTTTGTGTTACCATTTGATGTGTTCTAAGACTGAAGCTGTTTTATTTAAGACAGACTTTCTTCTCCTGCATGTAGTGGAATGTGTTAGGGCTTAATGCAGTTGTCTTATTATCCATTATGACCAGTTTAATGCACTCCCAGGCTACCTCTTCTGCAGCTTTATTTAAGGGATGTTCCAGCAGCTGGCAGTGAGATCTAATTGGCTTCAGGTCTAATCAGGATTTGCTGGATGGGACCTTATTTGGAGAGAATTAATCAACCTGCTCCTGGGTTACACAGCAGTCAGTCAATTCTGTGGAACTGGTACTCAGGAGCCTCCCAAGAAATCCAGTCATGGTTCATGGGGCTGATTCTCCACTCACTGCAGCCCATGGGCAAGTCTCTCTGGATTTAAGCCTTGAGTAAATTCCCCCTCACCTGCTCATACTGTTGGCCCCTTTCAGATGGTCTTTGAGCTGCCAAACACAAAGGAGAAATGAGTAGACCCCCCATCCCCCTTTCAACTTGAATCCCCCTATGTACAGTCTACTCTGTCCATTTCTCTCCTATTCTGTCAAGTGCAACCTAGGCCCCTTAATAGTCACCCTCTATGATATTGTGGTTGTGCATTTGCAGAGGAGCAGCATTGCAAAGAGAAGTATCAGCACATATGGAAGTGCAGTGGAATGAGAAGGAAGAAATTACCCTTAATTTACTTATTTATCATATTCTTATGTTCAGACAGCATTTTGTAAGAGTTTTAGTTCAGTTGTGGAATTTTGCAAATTTACTGTTTTTGTTGTTTTCCAGAATGTCTGTACACCACTTTTACTTGCCATAAAGTATAAAAAAGAGCTTATGGTAGAGACTTTAATTCAGAGGAAAGCAAATATACATGCTGTTGACCTGAAGGGAAGGTATAGTATTTTATTCATTTATAAAACCTTAGTGGTATAGTAAAAATCACTCAAGCAAAAATGATTAGCTCAATAGGAAGGACAATATAAATATAGTCATTTTTAGAATAGAGTGATATATATACACAAAAACCACAGTTAGGGTAGAAAATCAATTATTCAAGCTGAGCAATATAAATAAGTGTGAATATGATTCAAAAGTATTGGCAGATGTTTGTTATTTGGTTTTTGGTCATGTGATATTTTGTTAGCTAAAGAGTTTTCCTATTAGTTTTGTAAAGTATGGACATTTACTTTACATTTTGATTCAGTATTGAAAATTAACTTTCTGTTGTATTTTTAACTTCTTCTGATATATTGTTCTTTTTGAAATGATGTATTGAACATAAATAAGCATTTAAAATTATTTTGTCAGCTGGTTGACTGTTCTAAATTGCTTTCCCTTTAGAATATTGATGTTACATTATTCCTAAGTGATTATTAATTTCCATTGCCAGAAGCTGCCAATTTTTAACATTTTGATTCTTTTGTTTTTAATTGGAAGGGGCAGGGAGAAGAAAATAGTTTTAATGGGATAAGTGTTTCTTTTAATAAAGATAAGATATAGTCAATAAAGAGAAAAAAAGATAAGCCTTAGATTTATGCACAACTAGATTTCTTTCCTAGCTTTGGTAGTGCATTACCTTGAAAACAATACTTATGACTAAATATAAATATATTTCCTGATCTCTATTATTAATATTATTATTATCATTATTATTATTATTATTATTAGCAGCCTGGATATAACCTGTTTTGTTTGATCTTTAGCTGACTGTGAGTTACAATACATTGCATCATACTAGGAAAGAAATGGAACTTTCTTCATTGAAATCTTTACCATTTTCTGTTAAATGACTTAATCATAGTTACTTGTTCATTGAAGGATTTTAAGTTTGTAACTTCTCCCACATTGGGAAAAGAAGTTTCTTTTTTTTCCTTTTTGACTTTGAGGTGATTTGCAAAACTGAACATTCGCTGTCCCAACGTGTTTATGTCTATTAGTATGTGTAAAGTAAGATGTTGAATTGGAAAAGTATTATAAATTAGCTGTTCAAATAACTCTATTAAAATACTTAAGGTTGAGATGATCTCTGTTATTGTAGGGCAGCCCTCATGTTTACTATGGAACACTAATCAGAACACATAGCTGAGCTGCTTCTCCAGAAGGGTATTGATATCTCTGCTACAGATAACTTTGGACAGATGGCGTTACCTTATGCTGCTGCTAGTGGTCATACTGGGTAAGTGTTTACATTAAAATACTAATCAACCTTGATTGGAGGCTGAAGATAATAACAGCTATTACATTTTACACATGAGGTGAAATTTCACGGTACAGCTATGTATGAAACAATAGTGCGTTAGAGTAGTTCATCAGCCAGCAGTCCTGAAAGAGTCTAGATGAGAAGTGGTGATGAATGTGAGTTTTCTCTAAGGTTCCTTTCTTCCCTCTCTCTCCTTTTCTTCCCTCATCTCCTTTTAGATGCTAGTGAATTGCTTTACTGTGGAAATGCATCACTAGCCAGTATCTTAGGGTTTCAGAGATTTTATCATCATGGTTCCCAGCCTTAATCTGTCATTCTAAGTGTAATTCCTGACCATGGGGTATAAACTGTGTCATACTTTGATTTTCCTAATTAGCTATTTGGGTCTTGCAATGTCCAGTTCAGCAGAAAATCTTTATACTCTTCCCTGAAAATTAGCTTTCTCACAATCCTTTAATTTCTTGAGGACCTGAGGGTTTTTTTTAAGTCTAACGAGAGGGGAGAGGGCTTTTAAAATGCTTTTGTTTCTATAAATTCTGTTGCTGCTGTGTTGCTCTGCAGTCTGGTGATGATTACCTTTTACTACAAAATGCCCTTATTGATTCCAGTCCCTGAGTATTCATGGTAATACACACTTAGACTTAAAAGTTACAATATTATTTTAAGTTAGGTTTCCACCCTTCTTTATGGCAGAAGCCGTTAATCTTAAGGGAAATTAAATATGGAAGAAGAAAGAGCTATTGTTTATAGGGACATGGCACTTTCTGAGTTCCAGCTATTATCATTTAATATACTTACTTTATTGCCCTCAATGCATGATCATTACATCTTACTTTCTTTTTTCTTAATATAAGCATATGGGGGAAGTGGCATGTGTGTGTTCACCCCAGCTATTTGAGAGACTGAGGCATGAGAATTGCTCAGGAGTTCCAAACCATTCTGGGCATCATTGTGAAATTCCATTTCAAAAACAAAAGAAAATAGAACAATTTACAAATAAATGTCAAGTTAACAAAATGGGCTTACAAATTTGAACTGCATATTATTAAGTCTGATATTATATCTATGTTCTCTAAAACATTTTTATGTATTGAATATGGTTTTTGTTTTTCATATTAATATTGAAATTCTAATTTTATTAATTTTTCATACATAGTCATAGGGAATTAATTCTTCAATATATAAAAGATGAACCTAAAAACTGAAAATATCAACCCAGGTAAGATTTCTGAAAGTGAATTTTTCTTGGTGTTCACAGCTAATATCAAAAAAATAAGACTATGCTGGGTGCAGTGTCAGCAATTCTGTAATCTTGGTAGCTCAGGAGACTGAGGCAGGAGGATTGCAAGTATGAAGCCTCAGCAACTTACTGAGGCCCTAAGAAACTCAGCAAGACACTACCTCAAAAATTAAAAAAAAAAAAAAGAACTGGGATATCTTTCAGTGGTTCAGCTCCCCTGGGTTCAGTTCCTGGTGTGAAAATAAATAAATAGGAATAAGTATGTTCTGATGGCAAAGGAGCAGTTAATACACACACACACACACACACACACACGTTACATTCATATTGTTCTTCATTACTTTCTTAATAGTCTAGAATTCATGATTTTTTAAGCAACTAATTGGAAATTTATAATCTGAAATGATATTGTCTGAAGAAATTTTATGTTAATTTAGTTTTGGTCCCTGAAATCTTACATTTTTGTATAAATAAGAAAAGTATTTCCAAATTATTATGTTGTTTTCCCTTTATCTGGAGCTGTTGTGTGTCATAACAACCTAAGAGTATTCTCCAATAATTGTTCCTTCTGCAATTAGTCCAGAAAAAATATACTATTTGATACTTTCTTTATGATCCTGAATCTGCTTATATTGTTTTCTGTCCATCTTGCAACTTTTAGTTAAAATTTCAGTCATGGGACCAACTATTTACTTTTAGGTATCAAATTTTGGATAAATTCTGTTTCTTTCTTGCATTTGAAAAGTATAAAGTATGGGACATAGGAATTCTTAATTCATGAACTGCCTATCAGAAATATAATTAGGATCTGTTATAGAAAAGTCTCCACATAGGGACCCAGAGGAATACTCTGTAATAAGGAATCACAGTCATACACATTTAATGTTTCATATTTTCTATTGTTGATTAAATAAACATTTTATTCTCTTTAATAGTGGATGGAAATTCTACAGATGACACTTTAAACAGGTAGGATTTTATATATGTTAAAAGATAGTATGCTAACTGATTAGAGAATGTAGATTAAAGGAATAAAGATTTTTTGAGTGTTCCAGTCTGGGACAGACAATTGTTCCTAACACTTGTTTATTAAAGTCATCATGGTGACTTTGAAAGTGCCTATGCTATTATAACCTGTTCTTTACTAATTAAGCAGCTATCATTAATAGAAGTTGACTCTTTGTCCCATGTTCCCATAATTAATAAGTGCCAGACCTGCAGTTAGATTGTAAGCTTGACTGGCTGAAAACTCCATTTATTCCTCCACTGTATAGGTCGATGCCAGTGCAGAACTAGAATCAAGATGCAGGTCTACATCATCAGTTCAGAAAGGCAAAATCAGTTGCATGTTAATTCTGATTCATTATTTATCTGAGCAGCCTGCTTAAAGAGTTTTAGGAAAAGTCTCACAGAGCCGTGGTCACATGTTTTCTTCATAAACAAAATCAGGCTAGTTCTGTAGAGGAATTATTTTACTTGAACTAAAAAATACCTTTGCGTAGACTGTTATATTAGATATATTAACCCTCTGTATAGAGATATCTCTACTTTGTGATTTTCCAGTTTGGTTTCCTTCAATACCCTACCCCCATGTAGTTCTGTTTTTATAAAGCTGTTTTATAAATCAAGAGTTACATTTCCCTTTAGGCTACTATTCATAATTAGTTTTTTTTTTTTTTTCCTGTGCTGGGGATTGAACCCAGGGCCTTGTGCTTGCCAGGCAAGCACTCTACCAACTGAGCTATCTCCCCAGCCCTCATAATTAGTTGTATGAAGAAATTTTTTCTTTATATTATTTTTTCTTTTACTCTGATTAAAATCTTTTCTTTAATTTTTATTTTTACTTTCTGTTGTGCTCTCTTGCTGTTTCTTTTTTTATTCTCTCAATTGAATATTCTTTTTTTCTATTGACTGAATCAAAAGCTCAGAAAATTTCAGAATTTTAAGAAATTTTAGCAGCTAATCAGTATACCCGCTCATCCTTCAATATGTGATTGATGTGCTGGTCATGATGGTGAACTTGAACTTATAGATATTAAAGGACTTTTCTGAGTATTGAAAGGGATAGCAATGAGATTTGAACTGAGGCTCTTCAGTTCTAAACTCAGTGCTTTTCCTAATTATCGATGAGTAGTGAATGTGCTTACAACAGACATAACAGGGTAGGAGTGACTATGGAAAGCAACTGAAGTAAGAATGGGATTACTAAGTGAGCCTAGCGGTAGAGTATCAGAGTGAAATTAACCAAGGGAAGGGCAAGACTGAGGAGGAACATCACTGCATTGGGTAGAAATAAGGGTTATATAAAATAGACCAAAACCTTGGGGTTTATGATCAGTTTGATTATCACAAAACAGATATTCAGGACATAGAATATGGGATGCTCTCTAGAAAGGCCTATTAAAATAGAATTTGAAGGAAGTTCTGATAGTTCCATTATACTCTTGTTTGTTTAATTGGAATAAGTGACAAAATTCAAAGTTCTGTTAAAAGATGTTAAAATAATTTGAGACAATAGGAAAAGTTTCCAGAGTTTACAGAGATGTGAGAGTGGCTTAGAGACTAAAACACTGGGGACTAGAATCTGTTGAATACATGGATCTACAGCCTCCAGCAGGTGTCCATTCTCCTCCACTTTTCCCAACTCACTGATGTCCTTCCCATGTTTATGTGTGGTAGATCATGGAGATAACTGATGGGCAAGTCATCTAAGAGCTTCATTTCAGTAGATGGTAATGTGTTTATACTAAGGCCTGTGACTGAGGTCCCATTTGGCTTATTTTCCAGAATCAGAAACAAACACAGAAAGAGCTCTGACTCTTGGCCCTTTGAGTGTAACCTTGTGTCAGGAATCTGCATCTTCACAGGATGTAGATGTAAAAGATGGAGAGTTCCACTGAGTCATGAAAATGAGAGACTGGGGAGTTGGATCCCAGAGGAAGAATGATATTTCAATAATATTTAGGGAAACACAGGCGCAATTGCCAGTATTCTGCTTTTGTAACAATCTTTCCTCTTGAGTATCTGATTGCCTGTAAATGTAAGTACTTGCTAGTTTATATGGATCTGAATAAAGTGTGACGTACACAGGTAAAAAGGTATTTTATGATTTATAATATTTCAGTGTGCCTGACAATAGTATTCCCAATAACAACATATGAGTAAACTTTCAGTGTTTAAAATTTTTTTAAGGTTTCATGAAACTCATTATACTGTTTGTGGGTAAAGGGAATAAATAGGTTTATTTATTTATTTATCTATTTTGATGGGTCCTGGAGATTGAACTCAGGTGCACTCACACACTGAGCCACATCCCCAGTCTTATTTTATATTTTATTTAGAGACAAGGTCTCCCTGAGTTGCTTAGGACCTTGCTCGTGCTGAGTTATTTTTGGTTTTGTTTTGGTTTTTCCTTTCTTGTTTTGTACTGGGGATTAAACCCAGGGATGCTTAACCACTGAGACTTATCCCAAGCCCTTTTGTTTTATGTTCTGTTTTGAGACAGGGTGTTGTCAAGTTGTAGAGGTCCTTATTAATTTGCTGAGGTTGGCTTTGAGCTTAAAATGCTCCTGCCTCAACCTCCCAATTTGCTGGGATTACAGGCAGGCATCACTACACCCTGAACAATGGGTGTTTTCTGTAGGTGATATCCATGCTGAAGAACCAGCATCACAGTTTTCACACTAGCTTACTTGGTCATTGATCCATGGATAACCAAGAATGAGGGCAGTCTGCATCTTGCTACCTTGTCTTGGGTTATCAAAGGTCTGTTCCACTTCAGGTAAAAAGAGAATATTATGATAGCTATTGGATTTCAAGTTCAGACTTCAAGGCAGGCAGTTTCTGAGAATAAACTGTTCTCTAGTTCTGCCAGTATAGTGGCTGTCAGTCTGAAGTGGAATTAAGAGTGTGTTCATTGAAGTGCTGGGTTGTGGCTCAGGTAGAGCACTGCCTGACATGTGAGACACTGATTTAGATTCTCAGCACCACACATAGATAAATAAATGAATTAAAGGTCCACCAACAAAATGGGTATGTTCATTGACTATTTCATAGTTTGAAAAAGTTGAGGCAGAGTTTTATAAAACAGCTTATATTTTAATCACATCAGTCAAGAAATAGCACTTCATAATTTCATATAGGTGCATGCAAATTTGTACCAGTTTATTGAGAAAAACCTCCTTACCCACTTTATTATAAACTTTTGCTCTAAAGTCATCCCACTGAAACTGATCCTCATGGTGCCTGTCTTACATTGGATGAGCTCTACTATCAATCTCATTTAAAGTTAAAGTGATCTTTTGTGCAATTAATTTTCTTGCTCTTAATATTGAGTTTTGAGGTGTTAATACTTGAAACTTAGCAATGGTATCCCTGATATATTTTTTGCAGATTCACTCAGGAAAAAAAAATTTTTTTAAATAATTATGTTGATATTTTTTAACATGTATAAATGCCAGTGTTCCATTGAGTGTTTTACTGTACGGGGACTGGAGGAAACGGAGCTGAAAAATACATGACAGTAAAACTGTATTAGGAATGAATTTCTCATTTCAGAAGAAATAGGAAATTTGTTCCAGGACTTTTTTGTTAGATTTACATTAGTGTAAAATTTATATCATGCTTACATGATTTTTAACATTCATGCTCAAGTTATTTTTTGTAGAATCATGGAATTTCCCCCATGCCTTTAATTTGAAATAAGTAAAGCACATTGCTTGAAGTTTTTTTTTTTTTTTGTTATTTTTGTTTTTTTTTTAATTGGACCCTTTATATTTTACTACCATACGTTTCTAGGAGAACTTTTTCATTATTTCTATTCTTGGCCCCATTTTTACACTAAAATAATGTTAGAAATTATGGAAACATAGAAATTTAGAATATGTATATTAATTTATGGAGTAGGGGCTACTCTTGTAACTCAATAGTACAGCACTTGCCTAGTCTGTGTGAGGTTCTGGGTTCAATCTTCACCATCACATAAAACTATGTAAATAAATAAAGGTATGAAATATAATAAAGTTGTAAAATATTTGCATTTAAAAGGAATTTCACCATCTTTTCTGGTTCTTTCCACTAATAGTATATTTAAAACTCTTCATTTAATTGAAGATAGAAGTCTTGTGCAAAATAATAACCAGTTCTAGAAGCAGAGACTCTCTCAATAACCATATGATGATGATACTTTCATAAATTTTAGTATCATAGTGCCTAAAGGTATCCAAGCCCTTATATCACATTCTGAGATCCCAAATTTTAAAAGTTATTTGCTTAGTTATGTAACTATTAACTTTAGAGCTTTTTAATTTTAATGAGTTTTTCAAAGTTAATAAATATATTTGTGTATTTTCTGGAGCATCTAAAATAAGGTTTCAAATGTAAAAAACTACATAATTTTTTGAAAATGAACAAATTTGTAGAAAAAAGTTGCTATATAATGAATTGTTCTAAATAACATGCAAGCAATGACTATTAGTTAACTCTACTGAATTATAAAAATCATGCTTTAAGTTTGTATTCACTTTTGATGTCTGGGATATATAAGTTCAGGTGAGTTATATTGAATTGGTGCCATAAAAAGAAGCAAACAAGTTAGAGAAATGTCATAAATATGAAAGTAGGAACCAGAATATCCTCCAAGCATCATCTAATCATGAAGCATATATTTGGACTTACGATGAAGATTTGCTTATTTTTTTAAATGATTTCCTCCAAGACTCAGTATTCCATTGCAGAAAACATCTCTCCAATGTCTGTTCTTTGAGCAATCTCTGTCACCATTCTTTGGTTATTTAGTAAATCTTTTATTTTAGTAACTGTGTGTGGTTTCCATTCACTGCCCTCACAAGATTGTGGCATTCTTCTTCTCTTTCTTGGAAGGATAAACATTTATATTTATATTTATTGTTAGCTGTTTGACACACATGATGGACAGAGCGTACCCTCTTTATGATTCAAACCGATTTTATTTATAAGGTACTCTTAAAGCTCAGGTCTCATGATTTCACCTCATGAGATAATTTGTGCCAATAGAAGTCACAACAGCTCATTTAAAATATCACTTTTAAATTTATAACTTTTTTAAAAGCACTCTAAACTACAGATGGCTATAATTTATCCTAGGTAATTTGGATTAATAAAATACTTTTATGAATGTCAGTATTTGTGCAATTATCTTGGAGGCAAGGGGAGTAATATTTCAGATCTTTCTCTTATCTCATCATTCTCACCCCCATGAGAAGACATAGCTTAGTAAGTTGAAGAATTGAAGCTTGATTTTATATTGGAATGACTGAGAAATGTGTTCTCTTTCTCTTGTATCCTGCAGTAAAGGAAACTATTATGATAATTTTTCATATTTGGTGCATTTACACCTAAATATTTTTTCCTTTTAGAATTTCCCTGAAGGAGGAGGAGAATCACATCAAGCTTCTAATGAATTGAGGAAAGAGGGTAAACTATTTAAAGAATACGTATTGCTGAGCTGCTCCTTGATTTGAAATTATGAAGCTTTTTCATATACTCTCTACTTTTTTTATTATTATAGAAGCAATTACTGATACTAGGGAACCAGAAAAGAGAACATTACCTGACAACTGTAATGCTGATTGTAAAAAGAAAAAGGTGATTGAAACCAGTCTTGTAGAACGTTGCAGCATAAAGGACAATCCATGTTTTCTCCTCACATTAATTTGCCCAAAGGTAAAATTAAGAAAGAAATGATTTTGTCAGTTGTTTTTATATATCATCTATCATATGCACATAATGATGCCAAACAACCTAGATATAAGTTTAAGGCCTTGGGGTCCTAATAACAAGGAGAGCAACAGTTGTGGTTTATGTATAGTAATAACATTTGTAGAATATGGTGTGAGTAGTCAATTCTGTGGTAAGTCATCATATAACAAAAGAATCAGAATGCAAGCCAAAAGCATGGCTTGATTAATATAAGTAGAAAGAATTCATTTATGAAGGGAAAGTTACACTGGGTCTGTGGTATGTTATGGTAAGTTCCTCCTCTTTCTAATTCCTCACGCTTTGTAATGAAGGGCCATTTAATATTGTCAAAGACTTTTCCTGCAGCTATTGAAATTAACTTATGATTTTGCCCTTGATTCTTTATCTGGTGTATTAGTTTATTAGTTTTCATGTATTAAACCATTCTTGCATCCCTTGAATAAAATCAGCTGGCTCATGGTGTATGGTGTGTGTGTGTGTGTGTGTGTGTGTGAGTGACCCCAGAGACTTAGCCAACGTGTACTCTACAACTGGCCACACCTCCAGCTCCTTTTGTTGTTCACTTTGAGCCCAGGTCTCTAAATTGCCCAGGTTGACTGAAGCTACAAATCACCTGACACAACCTCCTGAATTTCTGGGAATGCAAAAATACACCACTTTGTCCAGCAGTGTTTGTTGTTTTTAATGTGATGTTGAATATATTTTGCAAGTATTTTATAAAGATTTTTAGGCTACAACCCTCAAGGATATTGGCCTGTAGTCTTCTTTCCTTGTTGTGTCCTTATTTTCCTTTTCAATCAGGGTAATACTCACTTTGTAGAATTACTTTGGAAGTGTCTGTCTTTCCTTCTGTCTTACATATAATGGTGGGGCAGTAGTATCAGTTCTTCTTTGAATATCTGATAAAATTCAGCCCTGTTTTCACCTCTGGTCCTGGAGGCTTTTTATTACTGCTTCAATATAATTGCCACTTAATACATTGGAATTTTGCATTCCTGTGATTTATATTTTGAGTTGTTTGGATTCATATCTACTACTTCATACATATATTCTAGGCTTTCCATATTTTACCATGTCAGTCTTCATAATGTTTTTCTAGATATTTCTGTTTATTGAACAATAAGTTTTTCCAGATAATTCCCAGTAGTGTTCTGGATTTCAGTGTTGTCTGTTTTAATATTTCTCTTTGGTTTCTAAGTGTATTTATTTGTTTCTTCTTTCTCTTTCCTTTCATTACCCTGATTAGGGGTTTATCAATTTTGATTCCCATTTCAAAAATAAACTCTGTTCCTTTATTACTTTGTAGTTTTCCTTTATTTTCTATTTTATAGTTTAAACTCTGAGAAGTAGTATTTCTTTTATTCTACTTGTTCAAATTGATTTATTGTTGTTTTTCTAATACCTCGGGTTGCAACATTAGGTTTTTCATTTGAAATCTCTCAGAGTTTTAAATGTAGAGAGTCATTTTTATGAAGTTCCCTCTTACAACTGCTTTTGCTAGATCAGGGGAGAGAAATAGGAAGGGAAAAGAAAGGGACCACTATGCAAATTTATGTATATGTCATGAAGAATCCCAAGATTATGTGTAAATATGCTTCAATACAAGAAAATAAAACACTGGAAAAAAGAACTGCTTTATTGCATCCCATCGATTCTGGGATGCTGTATTTCTCTTCTCATTTCATTCTGAGGTTTTTAAAAATTTACCCCAAATTCATCAGTGATCCATTGAACAAGCAAATGTATTGTTCGTTCTCCAAGTGTTCATACAGTTTTTGTAGATTTTTATCGTCGTTTAATTCTTTTTCTTAGTTCATTATTATACATAAGATCAGGGTTAATTTTGACACAATTATAAAGCATGGAATAAAACTTTCTCCAATTAAATACCCAATACTTTCCCATTCCCTTCCATCCTCCCTCCTGATATTACCTTCCTCTATTCCACAGATCATTCTTCTGTTTGTTTATAGTTGTCTTAATTTGTGCCTTACAGATATATATAAAGGTCAAAGTCACAGTGGTTTTCTCACATGTGCACACAGGAAAGTTTGTTCAGATTTGTTCCACCATTGCTCTCTTTGCTTTCCCTCCTCTCTCCAGCCTTAATTCATTTCCTCTACTCATCTGTTCTCTCTTTTATTTTTCATAAAATTTCCCATTTTTACCCTTTATTTTTGTCTAGCTTCTTCAAGTGACAGAAAACATTCTTCAAATGATGGAAACATTTTACTTTCTAAGTCTCTTTTCTATTTTACTTAGCATGATATATTTTCCTGTTTTATTCATTTACCAGCAAATGCCATGATTTCATTCTCATTTATGACTTAGTAAAACTTCATTATAGGGGCTGGGATGGTAGCTTGGTTATAGAGCACTTGCCTGGCACATGTGAGGAACTGGGTTTGATCCTCAGCACCACATTAAATAAAACCAAAATAAAGATACTGTGTTCATCTACAAATAAAAATATTTTAAAAAAATCATGCACACACACACACACATATATATATATTCCTTTATATACATATGTATATGTGTGTGTATAAATATATATATATATGTATATATATATATATTGTTTGTTTATCAATCTGCTGATTGGTACCTAGACTGATTACATTGCCTATGTGAAATTGTGCTGCTATATACATTATGTTTCTACCAATATATAATATGCTTATTTTAGATCTTTTGAATATGTATCAGTAACTCAGATAGCTGGATCATACAGTGGTCCCATTAGTATTGTTTTGAAGTTTCTTTATAATGCTTTCCAGGGTGATGATGCTAATTTGCAGTTCCATCAACAAGAGATGAGTGAACCTTTTCCTTGTATCCCTGTTAACTATTGTTAATAGTTGACATTCTAATTGGAATAAAGTTTCAATGTACTTTTGATTTGTATTTCCCTTACTGCTAGACATGTTGAACATTTTTTTCATATACTTATTGTCATTTGCATTTCTTTTTTAAAGAAGTATCACTGTAGTTCTTTTGTCCATTTATTTCTTGAGTCATTTGCTATTTGGAGATGTGTTGTAAGATTTTTACATATTCTGAATGTTAATCCCATATTGGAGAATAAGGTGGCAAAAATCTTCCCCCATTATTTAGGCTTACTTTCTATGTTAATTCTTTCCATTGCTGTGTTGAAGGTTTTGAATTTGATGCCATCCCAACTCCTGATTCTTGGTTTTATTTATGCACCTCATTATTGATATTAATTTTGCCAGGGCATCTTGTTGAGTGTTCCTCAGAAATGCATTGGTCATTTATCTGGTGATGCATATCAAAGAGAAACACATGGCATAGCAGGACCTATAGATCGTAAAAACCACATATTATAAAATAACATTGGCTATAATGTTTATTTAAAACATTGGTACTAGTAGATTCTAATAGTTGAAGAATTAAACATAATAAATATATAGAAAGGAAAAAGTGAAATGGTAATAAGTGACATATCTTATTAAGTTTCAGTAACAGATTAAATTGAGAATGTTGATGAAGGAGTTGAATTCCATTTCAGGATCTGCCTAGTGTGGAGGTCCTCTCTGCCATGTCCCACATGGATGAGGAAAGGGTTAACTGCTGGAGGAAGATGTTGGCTGTTTTTGAGTCTATTTCCCAAAAACTTATGCACTCAAGAAACACACAAGAGCCAGTACTCTTTTTAAATGAGAGGGGGCATGGCGGCTCTGGCCATACCATCTCTGGCCTCTAACAACTACTACTCACCCAACTCTTATTTTTGAATACACAGGTAAAGGAGTTTAAGACCTGGAGGAGCTTCTTCTGTGATTGACAGAATAGAGTGGAGTTAGGGAAGCCATTCTCTTAGGGGAGATATTCCAGAATGACACAGGGAACCAATGGAATGCAGCATCACATGCTTCCTGGTAATCTGGGACAGACTTTTGTGCCTGTTAGTTCCTGGAAATCAGGCCTCTGCATCCCATGGCTCACCCTAGTTTGATTCTGCTAAATAAGGATGGCTTCCCATAGCTTATATCAGAGGAAAGTTGGTAAATATAAAAGGGGAGAGGAAAAGGGAGAACAAAGAATAAGAAAGTTAAATATCACAGACAACAATAAAGCAAAAGAAGTGGGCGCACATTTTGTAGGGAGGTAAACATTAGAAAGTGGAAAACTCGGCATTAGAAAAAACTGAGTTCCAGTAACAACACTGGAACTCTGAGAGACAAAGTACAGTTTTCCAAGAGTTCTTTTGTTTATCAACATTGGAAAGTAATTAAAAAATGCATGCCCCATCATGCAGGGCTATGTTTGGTTTGCCATAAATAAATATAAACACATACGAACCACCGTAGATGTATATAATTTATTGCTATGTGAAAGGTTCTGACTTCCTACAAAAGTAAATATGGTGTAGAATAATATAATCTGGAAATGAAAAAAGGTAAGAGTATTATGAATGGATCAGCAAAGAATAACCTGATAAAATGTCCTATGAATACTAATACACCTACAATTTGAGGAACAAAATATGAGGATTTCAAATAGGCAAGTTATGTTAGAGGAACGGGTCATTTATCTGGTGAGTAGCTATACCCAAGAATGCTCAAACTTTAGTGAATCAAATATTGGGGACCATGTTCAAAATGCACATTGTATTCAACAGGTTTTTGCATCCACATTTCTAAAACATTTAAAGATGTTTCCAGTGCTCCTTATCCGTGGACCACATTCTGATTTGCAAGGGAGGGAACTGCCTTGAGGAATTCTAAATGAAGAGCCATTGCATGTTAGGTCAGTCATAGCCTGATCCAGTGAAAGCACAAATATTTTTTTTTTTCTGAGCATATCTGCGAACAGGAAAAGGACAAAAACAAGGAAGATACAAAAATTATATTTCTAGCCATGTAAAATGACACACCTGAAATCACAGTGAACCCAGAGACTGGTATAGGAGGATCACAGGTTCTAGGCCAGCCTCAGCAGAGTGTGAAGCCATAAGCAATTTAGCAAGAAGTTATCTCACAAATAAATAAATCAGTCAGTCAGTAAGTAAATAATGCTGTGGATGAGGCTCGGTCATATAGGTCTCTTGGGTTATATATCTGGTACCACATATATGTATTTTAAGATACAACTACTGAATAGGGAAGAAATTGTAGTAGGAATAATCCAAAGATGTAAAATAAAATGAATCAAGACCAAATCTCCAGAAATTGCTTTTGAATAGCTAACAGAAAGGGGAGATGAACTAGGTAACTCTGGAAAGAAATGCAAAGGAAACAGAGGAAGCATTTCAGCTGGCCCTGCCTCTTAAAATTTGTTCATTTAATTAAACTTAATTCTATACAGGTCAGTGAAAATTGTCTATTCTCTGTATTTCTGGAAACACTCCCTCCATTCAGGCCTGCACGAAGGTCACACTGCACTGTTGCCTTCTCATTATTCATCTGTATTCACACAAAGGCCCTTCATGTCTACCACCCACAGCATTGATATTGGTCTAGCTACACTGCATATGCAGCCATCAGCCTCTATCCCTTTTCCTGCCTGTGCTGTCCTCTGTCATTACTCCTCACCCATCCCTGTATGGTTATACAAATACGGGTCCATTTGTTGGTATAGCCTTCCATGTTCTTTACCATATCCTGCCTCTGGCTCATAATCTCACTCCTTAAAACTCTTCATACCAACCACCAGAAAAGGCACTTTTTTCCTCAACTATCTCTTAGAAAAAAATTATTCAGTTATTGGTTCAAATATTTAGAACTGTTGACACCGAGGTGACATAAAAATCATCTCCAACAATCTGGGAGCAAATTGGATTTGTACAGAAAAATTTTACAGGTCAATTTGTTAGGTCCTAAGTAGAATAGTCACTGGGTTACTATGGTTGCCCCACAGGGGGAAATCACTATATCAGGAAGGATAGCCATCATCCAGAAAAACTGAACAAATATTTTACCTTCTAAAAGAAGAAAATCAATTCCTCAGAATAGTGAAAAAAATATTTTTGATATGAAGGTATTCAATGACAAATGAGTAAGAAGTATCAGTCATTAGGAAAACAATAAAGATGAACAGAGCATGTTGAAAAGTTATTACAAGGAGAGAATAGCAAATTATGAATTTGGATATTTTGCAGGTATTTTTAAAAATTTATTTCTGAGAGCTTTTTAATTTTTCTGGAGCGATAATTATTTGAGTTGTTCTTATGCATTAAACCTGTTGACCGCATTCCATGCCGAAAGTCTGAGTGCAGTAGGCTTCTGTATCCAACTGGTACTTTTTCAAATGTGACGGATCAGTTGATGAATAGAGGAGGAAAAATGTGAAGGAGGGTTGGCATATTCAAAAGAGTTGTTATTTTGCCCACCCCATCAGAGGGTGGGGGAATTCAAAGCATGGATCTTGTGCATACTGGCAAGTGTTCTCCAGAGGAGCTGTCTCCTCAGCTTCCGAAGAGCCCCTTTTAGGTACCCTCTACATCCTCTACGGTTCTGATTCTGTCAAATTCTCTGCAGAAAACCCAACCCCAGACAAAGCCAAATAATATGGCAGAATACCAAATGTGACATGCCTCATGCTGAAAGAGGAATGGCACAAAGCTTCAAGGCTGAATCCTCCAAAAGGATGAGTAAGGACATTCGGGGGGACTGAAAAGCAGAAGGGTGTGGGTGCTGTAAACCAACTTCAGTGAAGGGGCACTAATAACATGGGCACTGTTTAAGGATTATGTCCAAATCCCAGGACATTTCTTCAGCTTCAGCACACTGTACAGAGACAGCAGGTAGTCAGTGCCAGATCATTCTGTGAGCAACCACCAAGACGGACCCTAATCCCCTGGCAAGAACATCAATGCCCTTGCCAAACCTGGCTCTATCTTGTTGCTTTCAAGGGACAGCTGATGATATATATGCTGATTTTACTTTTTTTCAGCACAAGACCTTTTGAGGAAAGGCTTTCCTTACACCACACCACAACCTCTGTTCCATTGACCTTCAATGTAAAGACTTCATGTTGGGATACGCAGCACTGAAGCATGGCTGTCGAAATCAAGAATTCACCTCAATATCAGACGTTAGTCAAAACCCTTCTGCTCAAAAGCATAAGTGAAGACCCAACATGGGAAAAACCTGAGTATCAAAACAGGATACGTTCAAGAACATCCAAAAGCGTGATAGGCCTTAGTGAGCAGGGAGAGTGTATCCTCAAGCATTTTCAAATTTTACCTTTCTTTTAGTTCTTGGCCTGCCTTATATCCTCCACCAACATACAATTTGCCTAATATCTCTGCTTTCCTTCTTTCAGTGTGACTTTCAAATAAGCCTTCTTGTGTCTTTCCTGACCCTGCAAAGCACAATCCACCCAGAACCATGGTACATGTAAGAACACCATACATTTCACCCAGTTCTACACCACATCTATTCAGAACCTTCATCAATATACACAACAGTGTATAAAAGAGCTTCATTCCTCTTGACACGGAACCTCCAATGATATTGAGAGACTAAGTTGCAAAATCCCCATGTTCCTGGGTGCTATCAGCAGGAGCTAACACATATTCATCCCCAAATCATACAATTTGACATCCAATCATTGGCAACCCGATGCCAAGGAAAACTGAGTGAGAAAAGGCGGGGTCAAGGGCAGCTCTCTTTGCTCCACATCTCTTGCTTTTCCTGATGACAGTGAGGTTCACATGGAAAGTGCTGAGCTGTGCAAGTCCACTTCAGTTGCACAGAGACTGGAGTGTGCCCAAGAAGCCTGGTGTTTATCAAGACTAGTGCAGTTGTCATTTTGAAGTTCCTGCCATTGCAACCTGGTGGGCCTCATCTTCTTCAACAACTTGCTGAAGATAAAGCACCATGAGCACACTCTTGAGAAGATCTAACCTAAGGGTTCCAGGGAGTCAACTCATCTGAAGGAACATCCACCTCCTCATATGGAAGGCGGGTGACCGCGGAAGCAGTGCTAACTTTCCCCGGAGCTCCATGCTGAAGGTCTGACTGGAAAAGGCTTGTGTATCCAACTGGTGCTTTCTCACTTGTGCCAATTCAGTTGATGAACAGAGGAGAAAAACATGAGACAAAGGAGGGTTTGCATCTTCAAAACAGTTATTTTTCCCCTCCACCCCCCACCCTCTTCTGAAGGTCAGGGGATTCGAACCAGGGCCCTTACTGTATGCTAGGCAAGCCCTCTCCAATATGGGCAATTTCGTGAGCTCTGAAGAAGCCCCTTTTAGGCACTCTCTAGATCCTCTACTTGTCTGAATCTGTCAAATTCTCTGCAGAAAACCCAGCCCCAGACAAATCCAACAATATCTAAGGCACCCTTCATCTTCCTTTTCACAGCAGTCCAGCAAGGAACTTTTGTGCACATCAAGACCCTGAGTATCTTGGTAGGTTGTGAGGGGAAAGGTTTATCCCTGTCTATTGAAGGAGGATAAGGCTTGTAGCTGATTAGTGAGTAGAAAATGATATCAGTGAGCACAGAGATGGGAGCAGGAGGAGAGGCTGGCCTATGTGGTTATCCGAAGATGCTCAGGATGTTTGTATGAAGGGAGAATTCTGGGATCATTCAAACCAGCATACTTAGACATTCCAATCAAAATCCACTGACACCTTTCTCTCTCCACTTTTCCATTCTGGCATTTTCCTTGGACAATTTCTAAAAAGGAGATATCTGGGTAAAAAACACAACCCAGTGAAGGTGCTGGATCTTGCCTAACACCTTCTTTAGGGTTAAAGAAGAGGAAGGTGTTTCCCTGGCAGAGCAGTTTTCCCTCAATGAGGGAAAGCCCCAGGAACACAACCAGAACCAGTCAGTAAATCTAAAGAGAAAAACGGAAGTGCTGACGGCTCATAGGGTCTGCAGTCCCAAAATGGATATAAGCTGGTGGGAAAAAAATATGAATTCCAATTCCTCTTGCAGTGTCCACTGCCCCTAGTTAGGTTTGTAGCTCTTTCAAGATACAATGGAGTGAGATAAGTAGCTAAAAGTCATATCTCAGGCTCTCTCAAACCTTCAACTTCAATCAGTACCCCTCTGAAACTGGCCTCAATTTTGGTCTCCAGTGTTCCCTACCCTGAGAAAAAAAGATGGGAGAGCGACTCTATTCTCATTACAAGGGGCTGGCTCCTGCACTGACAGATGTGAAGGGCGCACAGGTTCCAGGCGTCATAGGAACACGCTCTTTCTTTCCTTCCCCACAGGAAGGCAAATGTGAGAATCGGAATATGCTCCCTTGGAGGTGCTGGATCTTGCATACCCTCTTCCTTATGGATGAGGAAGAACATCATCCAAGAACCTCAGGAACACAGCCAGAGCCTGTCACTAAAACTAAAGAGGAGAAGGGAAGTGCTGATGGGTCACGGGGTTTGGAGTCCCAGGATGGATATTTGCTGGCTGGAAGAAAACACAAATTCCTCCTGCAATCTCCACCTGCCGCACCTTGGGTTTGTAGCTCGGTCTAACGAGATACAGTAGAGTGAGATAAGTGGCTGAAAGTCCTATCCTGGATCTCTCAATCCCTCCACTCCATTCGGTGCCCCTCTGCAGATGGCCTCAATTTCAGTTTCCCGTGTCCCCGTTCCATGAGAAAAAAGGATGGGAGAGCGACTATGCTCAGCGGAAGGGGCTGGCTTCGAGCATGGCAGGTGGGAAGGGTGCGGGGTTCCAGGCGCCCTAGGATCACGCTCTTTCTCTCCTTCCCCAGAGGCTTTCTCCGGGCATCGGGCCTCCTGGATGCTGATGACTGGCTTCTGTGACGTCGTGCCTGCACCTCACACAGCGCCTGAGGTCACAGAGGGGCGGCAGGAGAGCTGGGTGTGGTCACGGTTCCCATGGCAACCAGAGATGCCTCTGATCCTGACGGCTTCAGAGCAAGATTGAAAAAAGCCTCAGCTGCACGGTGATGGTAAGAGGATAGAGGAAGGGAGCCAGGGCCAGGGGCCTGATCTTTCAAGAAACGGTATCCTAACCTGATGAGCCAGTTGAAGTGGAGCTATGTGTTTTGCGGTGCGCAGGCTAGCGGGCCTGGAATGGCTCCAGTTGCAGCAGGACAGGGTACCCCCGCTGAAAGCTGACAGCACGCCCTACACTGCAGGTCTGCTAGGTGGCACTGTTCTGGTTTGGTCGCACCTGGCTTCATGACAGCGAGGACACCATGCTCCTGCTGTTGGCAGGGAGTCCCCACGATATCTGGGGGAGCAGGCAGTGACGGAGGGCCGCAATAGATCACGTGTTCCCTCATCTTAGCACCGTCCCCATCTGCATCGCCCTCCGAAAAAAACTCCTCCAGGTCTGGGCGCACCCGGGCCTTGGCCGAGCCGGGCACCTCGCCTAGGGTCCTGGAAGCCACACGGCATGATGGCCGCTGACAGCTCAGGCCAGGGGATCATGCAGCGCACCTCCCTGACATAGGTGCTACTTGACTTGGGAAACATCACAGCCTGTCTTGTCGGTTGCCCCTAATTTCCCAGATAGCCCTAACAGGAGATAGCTGGAACCTGGGGAGTTGGTCTTCCAAGTGCAGGTGTGTGGTGGCTCTGATGGCTCATGAGGAGACCAGGGAGTCCTTCGGTCATCATGGTGGAAGGAGCACGGGGGGCGGGGGAGCTGCCAGGCAAGGAGAGCTGTTGTGTGCTCACTCCACCAGCCAGGGCCAACCACCTTGGCCGGCGCTTTACAACCGGGCTGCACTCAGTATTTGTCCTGCCATGATTTTTCCAAATGTCTTGCAACTCACCTGCAGAGGCAGAAATATACAGCCCATCTCCGTTCACCCAAGGCTTCATTCCCTTGACACGAGTGCTGCCTCTGTGGCACAAGGCCCACTGCGAAATGGCCAACAGTTCTATTATCAGCACTGGTAAGATTCAGAGCACAAGAAAATGGATGAAACAAGAGCCTGCTCTTGGCATGATGAACACATTTTCACAGGGCAGAAAAGGAGAGGTGAAGAGGCATCACGCAGAAAGAGGAATGGCACAGAGGCTTCAAGGATGAATACTCTCCAAGGAAGTGTGAGGAATTTAGAGGGGCATGAGAAGTAGACGGATGTTGGTGTTGAAAACCAACTTCAGTGAAGGGACAGTAAATAATTGGGCATGGCTTAAAGTCTGTGTCCCAATTCCCGGACATTTGTGGAGTTTCAGTATACCGTTCAGGTACAAGAGGTAGTCAGTGCCAGGTCATTGTGTGGGCAAGCATCATGACTGACCCTAATTCCCTTTGCCGATTCCAGGCTTTTCCTGTTGGTTGGAAGGGACACGAGAGGATGTACATGCTGATTTTCAGTTTTCTCAGCCCAGACCTCCAAGGAAAAGCTTTCCTTTCACCGCACACTCTACTCCATTCACCTTCAATGTAAATGACTTCACAGTGCGCTACGCCTCAGAGAAGCATGGCTTTGGAAATCATGAGTTCACCTGAATATCAGACATTTAGTGTAAAGTCTCCTGTTCCAAAGCGAAAGTGAATATCCAATGGATTGGTCAAAACCTGAGAATCAAAAGAGAACTCGTTGAAGGACACGCAGAAGTGTGATAGTCCTTAGGGAGCAGGAAGAGTGTGTTCTCAAGCATTTTCCAGTTGGAGCATCCTTATTATTTCCTGGACTGGCTATATCCACTGCCACGCCGCCAGGGGCCTAGTCTCTGCTTTTCCTCTTTGAGTGTGACTGCTTTCCCACAGGGCCTCTTGAGTCATCCATGAGCCTGCAAAGCACGAGCCCCTGATTTTGAGAACCATGGTGCACATGAGAACACCATAACCTGAAAGTGCGAGTGGAAAAGGCTTGCGTGTGCAACGGGTTCTTTTCCAACTGTGCGGACTGAGTTGACGAAAAGAGAAGTAAAGATGAGAGGGGGGAGGTTTGGCCTACACGAAAGCCTTTCCTTTCCGTGTGAAGGCCCGGGGCGGGGCTCGAACCGTGGTCCTTGTGGATGGCAGGCGAGCGCTCTCCAAGAAGAGCCATCTCTTCCGCGTCGCGGGAACTGCTTTCTGGTCCTCTCTAGATCCTCTAGAGGTCTGACTCCATCAAATTCTCTGCGGACCACCCAGCCCCAAACAGAGCCACCAATTCCTTAGGAAATCATCATCTTCCTTTCCACAGCAATCCTGCCAGGAACCTGTCCTGTACATCAAGACACACAATCAATTGCTGCATCTAGAGGGGAAATGTTGATGCCTATCTCTTGGTGGAGGAAAAGGTTTGTAGCTGAGCGCTGAGCAGAGAATGACGTCCGTGAGCCTGGAGTCCGGGTGGGGGGAGGCAGAAGGAGTGTCAGGCACCTGTGAGAATCCGAATATGCTCAGGTTGTCAGTAGGAAGGGAGACATCGGGGATCATTCACGCCAGGATCCCTAGCCGTTCGAATCACAAACCGCTGACCCCTTCCTCACTCCTCTTTCTCCTCCTGCCATTTTCCTTGGACAATTTCTACCCAGGAGGTATCTGGGCACAAGGCACAACCCAGTGGAGGTGCTGGATCTTGCATTCCCTCTTCCTTATGGATGAGGGAGAACATCATCCAGGAACCTCGGGAACACAGCCAGAGCCTGTCAGTAAACTAAAGAGGAGAAGGGAAGTGCTGATGGGTCACGGGGTTTGGGGTCCCAGGATGGATATTTGCTGGCAGGAAGAAAACACAAATTCCTCCTGCAATCTCCACCTGCCGCACCTTGGCTTTGTAGCTCCCTCTAACGAGATACAGTAGAGTGAGGTAAGAGGCTGAAAGTCCTATCCTGGATCTCTCAATCCTTCCACTCCATTCGGTGCCCCTCTGCAGATGGCCTCAATTTCAGTTTCCCGTGTCCCCGTTCCCAGAGAAAAAAGGATGGGAGAGCGACTCTATTCTCAGTGGAAGGGGCTGGCTTCGGGCATGGCAGGTGGGAAGGGCGCGGGGTTCCAGGCGCCCTAGGATCACGCTCTTTCTCTCCTTCCCCAGAGGCTTTCTCCGGGCATCGGGCCTCCTGGATGCTGATGACTGGCTTCTGTGACGTCGTGCCTGCACCTCACACAGCGCCTGAGGTCACAGAGGGGCGGCAGGAGAGCTGGGTGTGGTCACGGTTCCCATGGCAACCAGAGATGCCTCTGATCCTGACGGCTTCAGAGCAAGATTGAAAAAAGCCTCAGCTGCACGGTGATGGTAAGAGGATAGAGGAAGGGAGCCAGGGCCAGGGGCCTGATCTTTCAAGAAACGGTATCCTAACCTGATGAGCCAGTTGAAGTGGAGCTATGTGTTTTGCGGTGCCCAGGCTAGCGGGCCTGGAATGGCTCCAGTTGCAGCAGGACAGGGTACCCCCGCTGAAAGCTGACAGCACGCCCTACACTACAGGTCTGCTAGGTGGCACTGTTCTGGTTTGGTCGCACCTGGCTTCATGACAGCGAGGACACCATGCTCCTGCTGTTGGCAGGGAGTCCCCACGATATCTGGGGGAGCAGGCAGTGCCGGAGGGCCGCAATAGATCACGTGTTCCCTCATCTTAGCACCGTCCCCATCTGCATCACCCTCCGAAAAAACTCCTCCAGGTCTGGGCGCACCCGGGCCTTGGCCGAGCCGGGCACCTCGCCTAGGGTCCTGGAAGCCACACGGCATGATGGCCGCTGACAGCTCAGGCCAGGGGATCATGCAGCGCACCTCCCTGACATAGGTGCTACTTGACTTGGGAAACATCACAGCCTGTCATGTCGGTTGCCCCTAATTTCCCAGATAGCCCTAACAGGAGATAGCTGGAACCTGGGGAGTTGGTCTTCCAAGTGCAGGTGTGTGGTGGCTCTGATGGCTCATGAGGAGACCAGGGAGTCCTTCGGTCATCATGGTGGAAGGAGCACGGGGGGCGGGGGAGCTGCCAGGCAAGGAGAGCTGTTGTGTGCTCACTCCACCAGCCAGGGCCTAACCACCTTGGCCGGCGCTTTACAACCGGGCTGCACTCAGTATTTGTCCTGCCATGATTTTTCCAAATGTCTTGCAACTCACCTGCAGAGGCAGAAATATCCAGCCCATCTCCGTTCACCCAAGGCTTCATTCCCTTGACACGAGTGCTGCCTCTGTGGCACAAGGCCCACTGCGAAATGGCCAACAGTTCTATTATCAGCACTGGTAAGATTCAGAGCACAAGCCAATGGATGAAACAAGAGCCTGCTCTTGGCATGATGAACACATTTTCACAGGGCAGAAAAGGAGAGGTGAAGAGGCATCACGCAGAAAGAGGAATGGCACAGAGGCTTCAAGGATGAATACTCTCCAAGGAAGTGTGAGGAATTTAGAGGGGCATGAGAAGTAGACGGATGTTGGTGTTGAAAACCAACTTCAGTGAAGGGACAGTAAATAATTGGGCATGGCTTAAAGTCTGTGTCCCAATTCCCGGACATTTGTGGAGTTTCAGTATACCGTTCAGGTACAAGAGGTAGTCAGTGCCAGGTCATTGTGTGGGCAAGCATCATGACTGACCCTAATTCCCTTTGCCGATTCCAGGCTTTTCCTGTTGGTTGGAAGGGACACGAGAGGATGTACATGCTGATTTTCAGTTTTCTCAGCCCAGACCTCCAAGGAGAAGCTTTCCTTTCACCGCACACTCTACTCCATTCACCTTCAATGTAAATGACTTCACAGTGCGCTACGCCTCAGAGAAGCATGGCTTTGGAAATCATGAGTTCACATGAATATCAGACATTTAGTGTAAAGTCTCCTGTTCCAAAGCGAAAGTGAATATCCAATGGATTGGTCAAAACCTGAGAATCAAAAGAGAACTCGTTGAAGGACACGCAGAAGTGTGATAGTCCTTAGGGAGCAGGAAGAGTGTGTTCTCAAGCATTTTCCAGTTGGAGCATCCTTCTTATTTCCTGGACTGGCTATATCCACTGCCAAGGCGCCAGGGGCCTAGTCTCTGCTTTCCCTGTTTGAGTGTGACTGCTTTCCCACAGGGCCTCTTGAGTCATCCATGAGCCTGCAAAGCACGAGCCCCTCATTTTGAGAACCATGGTGCACATGAGAACACCATAACCTGAAAGTGCGAGTGGAAAAGGCTTGCGTGTGCAACGGGTTCTTTTCCAACTGTGCGGACTGAGTTGACGAAAAGAGAAGTAAAGATGAGAGGGGGGAGGTTTGGCCTACACGAAAGCCTTTCCTTTCCGTGTGAAGGCCCGGGGCGGGGCTCGAACCGTGGTCCTTGTGGATGGCAGGCGAGCGCTCTCCAAGAAGAGCCATCTCTTCCGCGTCGCGGGAGCTGCTTTCTGGTCCTCTCTAGATCCTCTAGCGGTCTGACTCCATCAAATTCTCTGCGGACCACCCAGCCCCAAACAGAGCCACCAAATTCCTTAGGAAATCATCATCTTCCTTTCCACAGCAATCCTGCAAGGAACCTGTCCTGTACATCAAGACACACAATCAATTGCTGCATCTAGAGGGGAAATGTTGATGCCTATCTCTTGGTGGAGGAAAAGGTTTGTAGCTGAGCGCTGAGCAGAGAATGACGTCCGTGAGCCTGGAGTCCGGGTGGGGGGAGGCAGAAGGAGTGTCAGGCACCTGTGAGGATCCGAATATGCTCAGGTTGTCAGTAGGAAGGGAGACATCGCGGATCATTCACGCCAGGATCCCTAGCCGTTCGAATCACAAACCGCTGACCCCTTCCTCACTCCTCTTTCTCCTTCTGCCATTTTCCTTGGACAATTTCTACCCAGGAGGTATCTGGGCACAAGGCACAACCCAGTGGAGGTGCTGGATCTTGCATTCCCTCTTCCTTATGGATGAGGGAGAACATCCTCCAGGAACCTCGGGAACACAGCCAGAGCCTGTCAGTAAACTCAAGAGGAGAAGGGAAGTGCTGATGGGTCACGGGGTTTGGGGTCCCAGGATGGATATTTGCTGGCAGGAAGAAAACACAAATTCCTCCTGCAATCTCCACCTGCCGCACCTTGGCTTTGTAGCTCCCTCTAACGAGATACAGTAGAGTGAGGTAAGAGGCTGAAAGTCCTATCCTGGATCTCTCAATCCTTCCACTCCATTCGGTGCCCCTCTGCAGATGGCCTCAATTTCAGTTTCCCGTGTCCCCGTTCCCAGAGAAAAAAGGATGGGAGAGCGACTCTATTCTCAGTGGAAGGGGCTGGCTTCGGGCATGGCAGGTGGGAAGGGCGCGGGGTTCCAGGCGCCCTAGGATCACGCTCTTTCTCTCCTTCCCCAGAGGCTTTCTCCGGGCATCGGGCCTCCTGGATGCTGATGACTGGCTTCTGTGACGTCGTGCCTGCACCTCACACAGCGCCTGAGGTCACAGAGGGGCGGCAGGAGAGCTGGGTGTGGTCACGGTTCCCATGGCAACCAGAGATGCCTCTGATCCTGACGGCTTCAGAGCAAGATTGAAAAAAGCCTCAGCTGCACGGTGATGGTAAGAGGATAGAGGAAGGAGCCAGGGCCAGGGGCCTGATCTTTCAAGAAACGGTATCCTAACCTGATGAGCCAGTTGAAGTGGAGCTATGTGTTTTGCGGTGCGCAGGCTAGCGGGCCTGGAATGGCTCCAGTTGCAGCAGGACAGGGTACCCCCGCTGAAAGCTGACAGCACGCCCTACACTGCAGGTCTGCTAGGTGGCACTGTTCTGGTTTGGTCGCACCTGGCTTCATGACAGCGAGGACACCATGCTCCTGCTGTTGGCAGGGAGTCCCCACGATATCTGGGGGAGCAGGCAGTGCCGGAGGGCCGCAATAGATCACGTGTTCCCTCATCTTAGCACCGTCCCCATCTGCATCAGCCCTCCGAGAAAACTCCTCCAGGTCTGGGCGCATCCGGGCCTTGGCCCAGCCGGGCACATCGCCTAGGTTCCTGGAAGCCACACGGCATGATGGCCGCTGACAGCTCAGGCCAGGGGATCATGCAGCGCACCTCCCTGACATAGGTGCTACTTGACTTGGGAAACATCACAGCCTGTCTTGTCGGTTGCCCCTAATTTCCCAGATAGCCCTAACAGGAGATAGCTGGAACCTGGGGAGTTGGTCTTCCAAGTGCAGGTGTGTGGTGGCTCTGATGGCTCATGAGGAGACCAGGGAGTCCTTCGGTCATCATGGTGGAAGGAGCACGGGGGGCGGGGGAGCTGCCAGGCAAGGAGAGCTGTTGTGTGCTCACTCCACCAGCCAGGGCCTACCACCTTGGCCGGCGCTTTACAACCGGGCTGCACTCAGTATTTGTCCTGCCATGATTTTTCCAAATGTCTTGCAACTCACCTGCAGAGGCAGGAAATATACAGCCCATCTCCGTTCACCCAAGGCTTCATTCCCTTGACACGACTGCTGCCTCTGTGGCACAAGGCCCACTGCGAAATGGCCAACAGTTCTCTTATCAGCACTGGTAAGATTCAGAGCACAAGAAAATGGATGAAACAAGAGCCTGCTCTTGGCATGATGAACACATTTTCACAGGGCAGAAAAGGAGAGGTGAAGAGGCATCACGCAGAAAGAGGAATGGCACAGAGGCTTCAAGGATGAATACTCTCCAAGGAAGTGTGAGGAATTTAGAGGGGCATGAGAAGTAGACGGATGTTGGTGTTGAAAACCAACTTCAGTGAAGGGACAGTAAATAATTGGGCATGGCTTAAAGTCTGTGTCCCAATTCCCGGACATTTGTGGAGTTTCAGTATATCGTTGAGGTACAAGAGGTAGTCAGTGCCAGGTCATTGTGTGGGCAAGCATCATGCCTGACCCTAATTCCCTTTGCCGATTCCAGGCTTTTCCTGTTGGTTGGAAGGGACACGAGAGGATGTACATGCTGATTTTCAGTTTTCTCAGCCCAGACCTCCAAGGAGAAGCTTTCCTTTCACGGCACACTCTACTCCATTCACCTTCAATGTAAATGACTTCACAGTGCGCTACGCCTCAGAGAAGCATGGCTTTGGAAATCATGAGTTCACCTGAATATCAGACATTTAGTGTAATCTCTCCTGTTCAACAGCGAAAGTGAATACCCAATGGATTGGTCAAAACCTGAGAATCAAAAGAGAACTGGTGGAAGGACACGCAGAAGTGTGATAGTCCTTAGGGAGCAGGAAGAGTGTATTCTCAAGCATTTTCCAGTTGGAGCATCCTTATTATTTCCTGGACTGGCTATATCCACTGCCAAGGCGCCAGGGGCCTAGTCTCTGCTTTTCCTCTTTCAGTGTGACTGCTTTCCCACAGGGCCTCTTGAGTCATCCATGAGCCTGCAAAGCACGAGCCCCTGATTGTGAGAACCATGGTGCACATGAGAACACCATAACCTGAAAGTGCGAGTGGAAAAGGCTTGCGTGTGCAACGGGTTCTTTTCCAACTGTGCGGACTGAGTTGACGAAAAGAGAAGTAAAGATGAGAGGGGGGAGGTTTGGCCTACACGAAAGGCGTATCCTTTCCGTGTGAAGGCCCGGGGCGGGGTTCGAACCGTGGTCCTTGTGGATGGCAGGCGAGCGCTCTCCAAGAAGAGCCATCTCTTCCGCGTCGCGGGAGCTGCTTTCTGGTCCTCTCTAGATCCTCTAGCGGTCTGACTCCATCAAATTCTCTGCGGACCACCCAGCCCCAAACAGAGCCACCAAATTCCTTAGGAAATCATCATCTTCCTTTCCACAGCAATCCTGCAAGGAACCTGTCCTGTACATCAAGACACACAATCAATTGCTGCATCTAGAGGGGAAATGTTGATGCCTATCTCTTGGTGGAGGAAAAGGTTTGTAGCTGAGCGCTGAGCAGAGAATGACGTCCGTGAGCCTGGAGTCCGGGTGGGGGGAGGCAGAAGGAGTGTCAGGCACCTGTGAGAATCCGAATATGCTCAGGTTGTCAGTAGGAAGGGAGACATCGGGGATCATTCACACCAGGATCCCTAGCCGTTCGAATCACAAACCGCTGACCCCTTCCTCACTCCTCTTTCTCCTCCTGCCATTTTCCTTGGAGAATTTCTACCCAGGAGGTATCTGGGCACAAGGCACAACCCAGTGGAGGTGCTGGATCTTGCATTCCCTCTTCCTTATGGATGAGGGAGAACATCCTCCAGGAACCTCGGGAACACAGCCAGAGCCTGTCAGTAAACTAAAGAGGAGAAGGGAAGTGCTGATGGGTCACGGGGTTTGGGGTCCCAGGATGGATATTTGCTGGCAGGAAGAAAACACAAATTCCTCACGCAATCTCCACCTGCCGCACCTTGGGTTTGTAGCTCCCTCTAACAAGATACAGTAGAGTGAGATAAGAGGCTGAAAGTCCTATCCTGGATCTCTCAATCCTTCCACTCCATTCGGTGCCCCTCTGCAAATGGCCTCAATTTCAGTTTCCCGTGTCCCCGTTCCCAGAGAAAAAAGGATGGGAGAGCGACTCTATTCTCAGTGGAAGGGGCTGGCTTCGGGCATGGCAGGTGGGAAGGGCGCGGGGTTCCAGGCGCCCTAGGATCACGCTCTTTCTCTCCTTCCCCAGAGGCTTTCTCCGGGCATCGGGCCTCCTGGATGCTGATGACTGGCTTCTGTGACGTCGTGCCTGCACCTCACACAGCGCCTGAGGTCACAGAGGGGCGGCAGGAGAGCTGGGTGTGGTCACGGTTCCCATGGCAACCAGAGATGCCTCTGATCCTGACGGCTTCAGAGCAAGATTGAAAAAAGCCTCAGCTGCACGGTGATGGTAAGAGGATAGAGGAAGGAAGCCAGGGCCAGGGGCCTGATCTTTCAAGAAACGGTATCCTAACCTGATGAGCCAGTTGAAGTGGAGCTATGTGTTTTGCGGTGCGCAGGCTAGCGGGCCTGGAATGGCTCCAGTTGCAGCAGGACAGGGTACCCCCGCTGAAAGCTGACAGCACGCCCTACACTGCAGGTCTGCTAGGTGGCACTGTTCTGGTTTGGTCGCACCTGGCTTCATGACAGCGAGGACACCATGCTCCTGCTGTTGGCAGGGAGTCCCCACGATATCTGGGGGAGCAGGCAGTGACGGAGGGCCGCAATAGATCACGTGTTCCCTCATCTTAGCACCGTCCCCATCTGCATCGCCCTCCGAAAAAACTCCTCCAGGTCTGGGCGCACCCGGGCCTTGGCCGAGCCGGGCACCTCGCCTAGGGTCCTGGAAGCCACACGGCATGATGGCCGCTGACAGCTCAGGCCAGGGGATCATGCAGCGCACCTCCCTGACATAGGTGCTACTTGACTTGGGAAACATCACAGCCTGTCATGTCGGTTGCCCCTAATTTCCCAGATAGCCCTAACAGGAGATAGCTGGAACCTGGGGAGTTGGTCTTCCAAGTGCAGGTGTGTGGTGGCTCTGATGGCTCATGAGAAGACCAGGGAGTCCTTCGTTCATCATGGTGGAAGGAGCACGGGGGGCGGGGGAGCTGCCAGGCAAGGAGAGCTGTTGTGTGCTCACTCCACCAGCCAGGGCCTACCACCTTGGCCGGCGCTTTACAACCGGGCTGCACTCAGTATTTGTCCTGCCATGATTTTTCCAAATGTCTTGCAACTCACCTGCAGAGGCAGAAATATACAGCCCATCTCCGTTCACCCAAGGCTTCATTCCCTTGACACGACTGCTGCCTCTGTGGCACAAGGCCCACTGCGAAATGGCCAACAGTTCTCTTATCAGCACTGGTAAGATTCAGAGCACAAGAAAATGGATGAAACAAGAGCCTGCTCTTGGCATGATGAACACATTTTCACAGGGCAGAAAAGGAGAGGTGAAGAGGCATCACGCAGAAAGAGGAATGGCACAGAGGCTTCAAGGATGAATACTCTCCAAGGAAGTGTGAGGAATTTAGAGGGGCATGAGAAGTAGACGGATGTTGGTGTTGAAAACCAACTTCAGTGAAGGGACAGTAAATAATTGGGCATGGCTTAAAGTCTGTGTCCCAATTCCCGGACATTTGTGGAGTTTCAGTATACCGTTGAGGTACAAGAGGTAGTCAGTGCCAGGTCATTGTGTGGGCAAGCATCATGACTGACCCTAATTCCCTTTGCCGATTCCAGGCTTTTCCTGTTGGTGGAAGGGACACGAGAGGATGTACATGCTGATTTTCAGTTTTCTCAGCCCAGACCTCCAAGGAGAAGCTTTCCTTTCACGGCACACTCTACTCCATTCACCTTCAATGTAAATGACTTCACAGTGCGCTACGCCTCAGAGAAGCATGGCTTTGGAAATCATGAGTTCACCTGAATATCAGACATTTAGTGTAAACTGTCCTGTTCAACAGCGAAAGTGAATACCCAATGGATTGGTCAAAACCTGAGAATCAAAAGAGAACTGGTTGAAGGACACGCAGAAGTGTGATAGTCCTTAGGGAGCAGGAAGAGTGTATTCTCAAGCATTTTCCAGTTGGAGCATCCTTATTATTTCCTGGACTGGCTATATCCACTGCCAAGGCGCCAGGGGCCTAGTCTCTGCTTTTCCTCTTTCAGTGTGACTGCTTTCCCACAGGGCCTCTTGAGTCATCCATGAGCCTGCAAAGCACGAGCCCCTGATTGTGAGAACCATGGTGCACATGAGAACACCATAACCTGAAAGTGCGAGTGGAAAAGGCTTGCGTGTGCAACGGGTTCTTTTCCAACTGTGCGGACTGAGTTGACGAAAAGAGAAGTAAAGATGAGAGGGGGGAGGTTTGGCCTACACGAAAGGCTTTCCTTTCCGTGTGAAGGCCCGGGGCGGGGCTCGAACCGTGGTCCTTGTGGATGGCAGGCGAGCGCTCTCCAAGAAGAGCCATCTCTTCCGCGTCGCGGGAGCTGCTTTCTGGTCCTCTCTAGATCCTCTAGCGGTCTGACTCCATCAAATTCTCTGCGGACCACCCAGCCCCAAACAGAGCCACCAAATTCCTTAGGAAATCATCATCTTCCTTTCCACAGCAATCCTGCCAGGAACCTGTCCTGTACATCAAGACACACAATCAATTGCTGCATCTAGAGGGGAAATGTTGATGCCTATCTCTTGGTGGAGGAAAAGGTTTGTAGCTGAGCGCTGAGCAGAGAATGACGTCCGTGAGCCTGGAGTCCGGGTGGGGGGAGGCAGAAGGAGTGTCAGGCACCTGTGAGAATCCGAATATGCTCAGGTTGTCAGTAGGAAGGGAGACATCGGGGATCATTCACGCCAGGATCCCTAGCCGTTCGAATCACAAACCGCTGACCCCTTCCTCACTCCTCTTTCTCCTCCTGCCATTGTCCTTGGACAATTTCTACCCAGGAGGTATCTGGGCACAAGGCACAACCCAGTGGAGGTGCTGGATCTTGCATTCCCTCTTCCTTATGGATGAGGGAGAACATCATCCAGGAACCTCGGGAACACAGCCAGAGCCTGTCAGTAAACTAAAGAGGAGAAGGGAAGTGCTGATGGGTCACGGGGTTTGGGGTCCCAGGATGGATATTTGCTGGCAGGAAGAAAACACAAATTCCTCACGCAATCTCCACCTGCCGCACCTTGGGTTTGTAGCTCCCTCTAACAAGATACAGTAGAGTGAGATAAGAGGCTGAAAGTCCTATCCTGGATCTCTCAATCCTTCCACTCCATTCGGTGCCCCTCTGCAAATGGCCTCAATTTCAGTTTCCCGTGTCCCCGTTCCCAGAGAAAAAAGGATGGGAGAGCGACTCTATTCTCAGTGGAAGGGGCTGGCTTCGGGCATGGCAGGTGGGAAGGGCGCGGGGTTCCAGGCGCCCTAGGATCACGCTCTTTCTCTCCTTCCCCAGAGGCTTTCTCCAGGCATCGGGCCTCCTGGATGCTGATGACTGGCTTCTGTGACGTCGTGCCTGCACCTCACACAGCGCCTGAGGTCACAGAGGGGCGGCAGGAGAGCTGGGTGTGGTCACGGTTCCCATGGCAACCAGAGATGCCTCTGATCCTGACGGCTTCAGAGCAAGATTGAAAAAAGCCTCAGCTGCACAGTGATGGTAAGAGGATAGAGGAAGGAAGCCAGGGCCAGGGGCCTGATCTTTCAAGAAACGGTATCCTAACCTGATGAGCCAGTTGAAGTGGAGCTATGTGTTTTGCGGTGCGCAGGCTAGCGGGCCTGGAATGGCTCCAGTTGCAGCAGGACAGGGTACCCCCGCTGAAAGCTGACAGCACGCCCTACACTGCAGGTCTGCTAGGTGGCACTGTTCTGGTTTGGTCGCACCTGGCTTCATGACAGCGAGGACACCATGCTCCTGCTGTTGGCAGGGAGTCCCCACGATATCTGGGGGAGCAGGCAGTGACGGAGGGCCGCAATAGATCACGTGTTCCCTCATCTTAGCACCGTCCCCATCTGCATCGCCCTCCGAAAAAACTCCTCCAGGTCTGGGCGCACCCGGGCCTTGGCCGAGCCGGGCACCTCGCCTAGGGTCCTGGAAGCCACACGGCATGATGGCCGCTGACAGCTCAGGCCAGGGGATCATGCAGCGCACCTCCCTGACATAGGTGCTACTTGACTTGGGAAACATCACAGCCTGTCTTGTCGGTTGCCCCTAATTTCCCAGATAGCCCTAACAGGAGATAGCTGGAACCTGGGGAGTTGGTCTTCCAAGTGCAGGTGTGTGGTGGCTCTGATGGCTCATGAGGAGACCAGGGAGTCCTTCGGTCATCATGGTGGAAGGAGCACGGGGGGCGGGGGAGCTGCCAGGCAAGGAGAGCTGTTGTGTGCTCACTCCACCAGCCAGGGCCAACCACCTTGGCCGGCGCTTTACAACCGGGCTGCACTCAGTATTTGTCCTGCCATGATTTTTCCAAATGTCTTGCAACTCACCTGCAGAGGCAGAAATATACAGCCCATCTCCGTTCACCCAAGGCTTCATTCCCTTGACACGACTGCTGCCTCTGTGGCACAAGGCCCACTGCGAAATGGCCAACAGTTCTCTTATCAGCACTGGTAAGATTCAGAGCACAAGAAAATGGATGAAACAAGAGCCTGCTCTTGGCATGATGAACACATTTTCACAGGGCAGAAAAGGAGAGGTGAAGAGGCATCACGCAGAAAGAGGAATGGCACAGAGGCTTCAAGGATGAATACTCTCCAAGGAAGTGTGAGGAATTTAGAGGGGCATGAGAAGTAGACGGATGTTGGTGTTGAAAACCAACTTCAGTGAAGGGACAGTAAATAATTGGGCATGGCTTAAAGTCTGTGTCCCAATTCCCGGACATTTGTGGAGTTTCAGTATACCGTTGAGGGACAAGAGGTCGTCAGTGCCAGGTCATTGTGTGGGCAAGCATCATGACTGACCCTAATTCCCTTTGCCGATTCCAGGCTTTTCCTGTTGGTTGGAAGGGACACAAGAGGATGTACATGCTGATTTTCAGTTTTCTCAGCCCAGACCTCCAAGGAAAAGCTTTCCTTTCACGGCACACTCTACTCCATTCACCTTCAATGTAAATGACTTCACAGTGCGCTACGCCTCAGAGAAGCATGGCTTTGGAAATCATGAGTTCACCTGAATATCAGACATTTAGTGTAAACTGTCCTGTTCAACAGCGAAAGTGAATACCCAATGGATTGGTCAAAACCTGAGAATCAAAAGAGAACTGGTTGAAGGACACGCAGAAGTGTGATAGTCCTTAGGGAGCAGGAAGAGTGTATTCTCAAGCATTTTCCAGTTGGAGCATCCTTATTATTTCCTGGACTGGCTATATCCACTGCCACGCCGCCAGGGGCCTAGTCTCTGCTTTTCCTCTTTCAGTGTGACTGCTTTCCCACAGGGCCTCTTGAGTCATCCATGAGCCTGCAAAGCACGAGCCCCTCATTTTGAGAACCATGGTGCACATGAGAACACCATAACCTGAAAGTGCGAGTGGAAAAGGCTTGCGTGTGCAACGGGTTCTTTTCCAACTGTGCGGACTGAGTTGACGAAAAGAGAAGTAAAGATGAGAGGGGGGAGGTTTGGCCTACACGAAAGCCTTTCCTTTCCGTGTGAAGGCCCGGGGCGGGGCTCGAACCGTGGTCCTTGTGGATGGCAGGCGAGCGCTCTCCAAGAAGAGCCATCTCTTCCGCGTCGTGGGAACTGCTTTCTGGTCCTCTCTAGATCCTCTAGAGGTCTGACTCCATCAAATTCTCTGCGGACCACCCAGCCCCAAACAGAGCCACCAAATTCCTTAGGAAATCATCATCTTCCTTTCCACAGCAATCCTGCAAGGAACCTGTCCTGTACATCAAGACACACAATCAATTGCTGCATCTAGAGGGGAAATGTTGATGCCTATCTCTTGGTGGAGGAAAAGGTTTGTAGCTGAGCGCTGAGCAGAGAATGACGTCCGTGAGCCTGGAGTCCGGGTGGGGGGAGGCAGAAGGAGTGTCAGGCACCTGTGAGAATCCGAATATGCTCAGGTTGTCAGTAGGAAGGGAGACATCGGGGATCATTCACGCCAGGATCCCTAGCCGTTCGAATCACAAACCGCTGACCCCTTCCTCACTCCTCTTTCTCCTCCTGCCATTTTCCTTGGACAATTTCTACCCAGGAGGTATCTGGGCACAAGGCACAACCCAGTGGAGGTGCTGGATCTTGCATTCCCTCTTCCTTATGGATGAGGGAGAACATCATCCAGGAACCTCGGGAACACAGCCAGAGCCTGTCAGTAAACTAAAGAGGAGAAGGGAAGTGCTGATGGGTCACGGGGTTTGGGGTCCCAGGATGGATATTTGCTGGCAGGAAGAAAACACAAATTCCTCATGCAATCTCCACCTGCCGCACCTTGGGTTTGTAGCTCCCTCTAACAAGATACAGTAGAGTGAGATAAGAGGCTGAAAGTCCTATCCTGGATCTCTCAATCCTTCCACTCCATTCGGTGCCCCTCAGCAAATGGCCTCAATTTCAGTTTCCCGTGTCCCCGTTCCCAGAGAAAAAAGGATGGGAGAGCGACTCTATTCTCAGTGGAAGGGGCTGGCTTCGGGCATGGCAGGTGGGAAGGGCGCGGGGTTCCAGGCGCCCTAGGATCACGCTCTTTCTCTCCTTCCCCAGAGGCTTTCTCCGGGCATCGGGCCTCCTGGATGCTGATGACTGGCTTCTGTGACGTCGTGCCTGCACCTCACACAGCGCCTGAGGTCACAGAGGGGCGGCAGGAGAGCTGGGTGTGGTCACGGTTCCCATGGCAACCAGAGATGCCTCTGATCCTGACGGCTTCAGAGCAAGATTGAAAAAATCCTCAGCTGCACGGTGATGGTAAGAGGATAGAGGAAGGGAGCCAGGGCCAGGGGCCTGATCTTTCAAGAAACGGTATCCTAACCTGATGAGCCAGTTGAAGTGGAGCTATGTGTTTTGCGGTGCGCAGGCTAGCGGGCCTGGAATGGCTCCAGTTGCAGCAGGACAGGTTCCCCTGGTGAAAGCTGACAGCACGCCCTACACTGCAGGTCTGCTAGGTGGCACTGTTCTGGTTTGGTCGCACCTGGCTTCATGACAGCGAGGACACCATGCTCCTGCTGTTGGCAGGGAGTCCCCACGATATCTGGGGGAGCAGGCAGTGACGGAGGGCCGCAATAGATCACGTGTTCCCTCATCTTAGCACCGTCCCCATCTGCATGGCCCTCCGAAAAAACTCCTCCAGGTCTGGGCGCACCCGGGCCTTGGCTGAGCCGGGCACCTTGCCTAGGGTCCTGGAAGCCACACGGCATGATGGCCGCTGACAGCTCAGGCCAGAGGATCATGCAGCGCACCTCCCTGACATAGGTGCTACTTGACTTGGGAAACATCACAGCCTGTCTTGTCGGTTGCCCCTCATTTCCCAGATAACCCTAACAGGAGATAGCTGGAACCTGGGGATTTGGTCTTCCAAGTGTAGGTGTGTGGTGGCTCTGATGGCTCATGAGGAGATCAGGGAGTCCTTCGTTCATCATGGTGGAAGGAGCACGGGGTGCAGGGATATTCTACATCTGTGTCTTCTGGATCCCGTAGTCAAGCACCCCTCATCTACATTTGTTCTCTCTTCTCTGGTATCTGTCGTAAACCTCTTCTTTACCACCTTTGCTCAGAGTGTTCTGAGTCCTCTCTATGAGGCCCTCTCCCTCCAATTATCAGTCTCCTCTGTGTTCTGCCCTACTCCTCTCATCCACCATTGCTCAGGGTACTCTGATTCCTGTGGTTGACTGCCACACATGCACTAATTCTCTGATTCCTCTGGGTACCCTTTGTGATAGCCTCTTTCAAAACATGGCTAGCCTTCCTTGTTTAAGCAGCTAAATTCATCTGACTTGTGTTTATTCAGTCTCCTGTGCGTCCTGTGGTTGAGCGCACCTCACGTAACAGTGCTCTTTTCTCTTTCTTTTTTCTGAGTTTCCTAACAATTCCTTGCTCACTCTTCTCTTGGTCCTTTTGGTGAGCACCCCTCACCTGACAGTGCTCAGTCTTCTCTGGGTTCTGTCCTTAATCTCTCTTCACACACCATTGCTTAGTGTCATCTGAGTCTTCTGGTGAGTGCCCCTCACACACAGACGCTACTTTTCACAGAATATTTACTTGGAGTGCCACTTACCCTCCAGTACCATGTCTCCTCTGTAAGTTCCCCTAATACAGCAGTGCTCAGTATACACTTGGTCTTCTGGGTGAGTGCCACTCACCCAGTAGTGTTCATTCTCCTGTGTGCCATGTTCTAAGTTCCCATAGTCAGTCTTATCTCAGCCTTCTTGTGCTCTTCTGTGTTATCATAAATCACTGGATATTACTTAGCCTTTTCTGTGTTCTTTGCTAACCTCACCTACTCCACGATTGCTCATGATTGTCTGAGTCCTATGGGTGAGATCCCTCTCCCATTAGTGTTCAGTGCTCTCTGGGTCTTGTTCTTAATCTTCTTTCTGCACCATCGTTCAGGGTCCTCTGAGTCCTGTGATTGAGTATCCCTCCCCCACTTGTGCTCAGTCCCCTGTGGGTATTGTGGTTGAGCACACTCCTAAAACCAGTGTTCATTCTCCACTGAGCCCTCAGCAACTTGGTTTTCTTAGTGAAGTCTCTGTGTAAGTCCAATTCTGGCTAATGTGAGTACACCATCTGTTTTTTCTGCATGTCCATACCAATAGTACAGTTGAAAATTGGAGAGATGTGGATACTTCCACTTAGTAACATCTGCAATAGACATTTTTGTGTGGCCATGCAGAAAGGCTCCTCAACAAAGCCTTAAAACCCAAGACAACATTAATGGATGTGATTTCCCACACAACTGAGGACCTCGTTCCACCATGCATCAGCCACCATTTCCACACCATTGCTCAAGTGCCTGAGTTCTTATGGGTGAAGTAGCATGCCCAGGATTTCTGACAGCTTTCTGAACAGTGGATGAAAAGCACTTCAGGATGGAAAGCATTTCAATATCTTCTGTGTTATGTCACTGGCTGCACACTTGACAATAGAGGAAACCTTCTAGAACCTCTTCCAGCACAATGCACAGTTTCAAAAGACAGTGTGTAATGTGACCATGAAAAATTTTCCATGCTCATAGAGGAATTCTCTAGACTGACCTGTTCACACACTGAATCCTGACCTAGTCACAACTGGCCCTGACTCTGTTCACACTTTGGGCCCTGATTTCTCGCACTCTGTATCCTGATCATTGTCACACCCATGGCCCCAGTTTTTGTCATAATCTGGTCCCTTACCCTGGTCACATAATGGGCCTTAACCCTGTTCATACCATGGGTCTTGACCTGTTCATACTCTGTACCCTGACATGGTCACAACTGGTCCCTGAACTAGTCACAACTGGATCCTGACCATGTCACACTCTGTACTTTGACCTGGACAAGAACAAGTTACTGACTAATTAAAACAGGGCCCTGAAAAAGTCACACATGGGTGTTGACCCTGGTCACACTTCCACTCTTCCAAACACGAGGATTCCAGGGGAGAGTGGACACACAAGTGGGCCTTGCAGGACACTAAACACAGTTAGCAAGGTTATGGTCTCTGTCCAGGGTTCTGCCACTGCTCACCAGCAGAGAACTGGCTTCCTCAACCTCCAGAGGCTATGCAATTAGGTGGCCCTGGTTGTAGATGAGTTGCCAAGCCTGTTGAGGCACGATCCTCTTTGAGTCCTAGCCGCTATTCATCTCCACTTGTGTTCCAGTGCTCAAACCCACAGCAGACTCAGAGAACCTGGGTCCTGTGTCATCAACTCAGGTGAATAGGAACCTGGGTGGACACCAGTGCTGTATGACCAGAACTCAAGGGAGCTGGGGTGAGGAGGGCCAGATATCATCAGGGAGAACCAAGCCTTCCATTGACTGGGAACTGTAGTAGCCCACTTGGAGACTGATGCACCCAATTGTCATGGGGGTTGTGCTGGTAGACACAGAGGCAGCACAGGTGACACGTGCAGCCCCAGCAACCCATGTGCTCTGGGCTGGGTCTGCCCAACACCACCAAAATCTCAGCTTACAGGATTCCAGAACACAATGGATCCAAGGACTTGGGGAAAAGAAGGACAAGGACCAAGCATCACCTGACTGTGAGGACCCTTCAGAGACAGCCTGAGGTCTCTCTTTTTCACCTTCTGCAGTTGTGGTGATGCCTGGGTCAGCTTGCCCACACTCAGAAACCACCCATTCTTTATTCTAATGTCACTACTTCCCAGCAAAACATGTAATGTGCTGTGTGCTTGGAGATCTACAGGCCCAGACATCATCTGCCCTTATACCCCCAGTGGGGCCTCAAGAGGAACTGACCAGCACAGCAGACCAAGGATGAAGTTGCGGATGACCCTCAGCCTTCCTGGTTATATCTTGTCTCATCAACCCACCTCACCCACTGCCTCTCCTCTTCCTCCTCTTGGTGAGGGAAGGGTGCACTGTCTCCCCACTTGCTGTTACCCTGGGGCTAGTCTAGGATTCCTCTGACTATAAGCACTTACTAGTACCACCTTCCTAGCAAGGTTGGGCTCTTCTGCACCCTGGCCCCTCACTCCACCCATTTTCAGTATCTAGCCTGTGAAAGACTGGAATCTGCAGCCATCTTTTGAACTTAGTTGACCCTCAACCAAGGGCAGTCCTCAAGATCAGTTTTGTCCCAACACCCCAGAGGTGGGACAGCTATAAAAATTTACATTGAGCAAGAAATATAATCCTTCTGATAAATTGAAAATGTCATTAAAATTTTTATTATGTTCACAGAATTGGAAATTCCTTAGGTTAAATGCACTTTCCAACCTTCATTGCCCAGGGAGAAATCAGTGCCCAGTTCAGCCTTCTGTCAATATGCATTCCTCATCTCCCCAAGAGTTATGACATTCTCTGGTCATGAGGATCAACCAGCAGGGCACTTCAGGTGTAAGCTGTGACTGTCACATGAGTATAGTGTGCCCATGGGTAGTGAGAGCAGAAAGTCTCCCCTAGCACACTGCCTGTGAAAGCCAGGTGCTGATGTTCAGATCCCTGGTTTCAGCCATGTGGCCCAGTTGGCTGGTGGGGAAGGGTGCACTCACCTGTGTGTAGGTGCCCTCTGAACTCACCTACCAAGAGATAGAGTTTCCTTGGAAATTGGCAGCAGACTTCCCCAGGATGGCTTCCCATTGCACCCAGTCTAATCTAGCCCCAGTGTGGAGACAGAAGGCATGCCAGCCTCAGACAAAGTCTGTAATGTGCAATGCCCTATACCCTGGTTCTGATGTTGTCCTTTGCGAGTCTATCACCAGGTACAAGTTCCCAGTAGTCTGTTACCCAGCAGCAAGCTCAGAGTGGGGGTCAGCAAGCCATGCAGAATGTTGTGGGCTTATTTATTTTAAGCCACTAGCACAGAGGGAGCATTAGTGCTTGGTAGGTAAGTCAGTGGCATCATTACCTAATCTGAAATCATCTAGAACTCTCTGGGGGAATGAGACCAAACATGTGGCAGGGTTTGTGGACACCATGCTTCAAGGAAGTTAGTATCAGCATTGAATACAGGAGCCCAGCAATGAGTATTTTGTTCTGACCCTACTTTAGAGCAGAAGATCTGACTCCATGGGTCAGAGGGATAAAACATTCCCAACTGCACATTGTCTGCTGTGAAGGTCCTGCCCTGGGCTGCCTGCTGTCCTGCCTGCAGGACCATGTGTGCTGCATAGGTGGAGGTTGATCCAAAGCCAGCCTATGCCCACTAGGCCTTGTGGTTCTGGAATACTCTCCAATTCCCACATATAAACAAATCATATTCAAAGAGCAGATAAGCAATTGAGAAACAGGAACATATTAAACATTAGAAATAAATCAAAGTGGAAGGAATTCATAAACATCTCTTTACATTACCATGAATGGTAAATGGTCTCAACTCTCCAATTAAAAGGCAATGACTGGCAGAATGCACTAGAAAATATGACCCAACTATGTATTATTTGCAAGAGATGCACTTTTTAGGCAACAAGAGTTAAAGGCTAAATATGAAAGGTTGGAAATTGATATACCATGTGAAGAAAATCCCAAAGAAGCAGGAGTATCTACTCACCAATCTGACAAGCAAAGATCAGACCAAAATTAAACAGAAGAGTCAATGAAGGTTATGTCATAAAGTACAGGGAAAAATACAGCAAACAGATATAATGAAGAGCAATACTTATGGCCCACACATGGGTGCAACTAATTATCTGGAAGAGACACTGCTTGAATCACAGCCTCAGACAGACCCTAGTATAATACTGTGGGTTAATTTCAGCACACCTCTCTCACCAATAGCTAGGTCATCCAGAATAATACAGTAAATACTCTTTGGGCCTGAAAATATGGAATACATAAGTAATCAAAAAAAATTAAAAATGCTTAGACTCAATTGCGTGTAGATACACAATATATCAGAAATTCTGGTACACTGTGGTGACAGTTCGGAAAGAAAAGTTCATAGCGCTGAGTGCCTACATAAGAAATCAGAAGGATTTCAAATAAATAAGCTGATGATACATTTCAAGGTCCCTAAGAAACAAAAGCCAACCTATCCAAAACTAACAGAAGAAAGTAAATAATTAAGATCAGAACTAGAATTGATCAAATGGAGAATAAAAAAAAATTGAAAGATCAATGAAACAAAATTGTGATATTTTGATAAGATAAAATTGATAATCCCTTAGCCAATCTAACCAAAAGAAAAAGAGAGAAGACCCAGAGTAATTAAAATTAGAGTCAAAAAGGAGAAATCATCCTAAATATCACAGAAAACCAGTGGATCACTGTGGATTTTTGAAAACTTATACTTCATAAAATTGGAAAACCTAGGAGGAATGGATCCATTTCTCAACACATACCACAAGGCAGAATTGAATCAAGAGAACAAAGAAAACCTAAAGAAACCACAGGCTCCCAATGAAACAGAAGAAGTAACAGGAAGCCATTGGACAAAGGAAAACCCAGGACCACATGGAATCTCAACTGAATTCTACCAGAGCTTTGAAGAATGAATCTCAGTACTTCTCAAATATGTCATGAACTAGAAAGGGATGGGAGAATTTCAGATTCACTCTGTGAAGCCAGAGCCACACTCAAACAAAAATTGAGTAAGAAAACATCAAGGAAGGAAAGCCACTGACCAATATCCCTAATAAACTTAGATGAAAAGATCCTTAATAAAGTGTTAGCAAAACATATTTAAAAACATATTAAGATTACTGCATACCATTACCAGGCTGGTTTGATCTCCGGGATGCCAGGATGGCTTAACATAAAATATGAATAAATGTAACTCATTACATAAATAAAATTAAGAACAAAAATCACATAGTAGCCTGAAAATATGCAGAGAAACACTTCAACACAGTTCAGCATCCATTCATGATAAAAACCCTGAAAACCTAGCCACAGACCTCATAAATCACTCAACCTCATAAATCCTATATTCAACTAATCCAAAGCCAAACTCATAGTAAATGGGAAAAAACTGAAGGATTTCCTTTCAAATACAGAACAAGAAAAGGATTTCCACTCTCACCACTCCATTGAAATACAGTTCTAGGAACTCTATCCAGAGCAAGTAGGCAAAAGTAGTAAAGAAAAGGGATGAAAATAATCAAAGAAGACATCAAATTATCACAGCTTGCAAAAGACTGCTGGAGCTAAAGTTGGAAAAGTTTAGCAAAGTATCTATTTCCAAAATCAACTTGCAAACATCAACAGATTTTCTGTCTACCAACAATGAATCTGCTGAGAAAGAAATTAGGAAAACAGTCCCATTTATAATTCACTTGAAAAAAGAAAGAAAGGAAAAAAGAAAGAGAGAGTGAGTGAGAGAGAGAGAGAGAGAGATGAAAGAAAGAAAGAAAGAAAGAAAGAAAGAAAGAAAGATGGAATAACTAGAAATAAAGCTCACCAAAGACATGAAAGAGTTCTAAATTTAAAGTTATAGAACATCAAGGAAAGAAATTGAAGAAGACAGAAGTTGGAAAGTCCTCCCATGTTCAGATACAGGCATAAGTGATATTGTGAAAATGGTCATGTTACCAAAACAATATACAGATTCAAGAAAATCCCCATCAAATTACCAATGACATTCTCCACTGAACTAGAATAAACAGCCCTAAGCTTCACTTGGACAAATAAAAGACCCAAAAGAGCTAAAGAAATTCCAAGTTGAAAAAGCAATGCTGCAGGCACCACTATACCTGATTCAAATTACACTGTAGCACTATATAATAAATCTACATGGTACTGGCCTAAAACCAGGCATCCACACCAATGGCCCAGAATAGAAGATATATATACAAACCCATACATCAACAGTCATTTGATCCTTGAAACAGGCTTTGGAGCAAAGGAAGCCTTTGTGACTTGTGGTGCTGGAAAGTAGTTATCTACAGTAGAAAAATGAGTCTAGACCTCTATCTCTCACCCTGCACCAGAATCATCTCAAAATGGATCCAAGACTTTGGAATTAGACCAGAAGCTATACAACTTCTGCAAGAAAACCTAGGGTCAACACTCCAGCTTTAAGGCAAAGACACATCTTATTCAGTGGGACCCCTAAAGTGGAGGAAATAAGGCCGAGTCAATAAATGGATGGCTTCAAATTACAAAGCTTCTGCACTGCAAAATCTAATTGAGACTGTGAATAGAGATTATGAAAAATGGGAGAAAATCTTTGCTTCAGACAGAAGAGTAATATATAGACTGTAAAAAGTACTTAAAAACTTAAGACCAAAAATCCCCCAATGAGCCATTAATAACTGAGAAAATGTATTAAACTCTTCTCAAAAGAAGAAATACAGAGAGCTGTTAAATATATGAAAAATAGTTGAACATTATTAATAATTAGGGAAATGCAAAACAAAGCAACACTGGAATTCCTTCTTGCTCCAGTAAGAAATGCAGTCATCAAGAATACAGTTACCTGGCCTTGGTGGTGCAAACCTGTAATTCCAGCAGTTGGGGAGTCTGAGGCCAGAAGTTTTAAGCTACTCAGCAGGGCCCTGTCTCTAAATCAAGCACAAGATAAGGCTGGGGATGTGCTCACTGATCAAATGCCCCTGAGTTCAATTGCTGTTAATTCCTTCTCAAGAATAAGAAAACAATGCAACAGTTACAAAATCTTGAGAGGCTGTGGAGGAAAATAACACTTCTGTAGTGTTGGTAGGAATGTAAATTAGCACACCACTATGAATGTTTTTTAAAAGACTAGGCACAGAACCACTGTATGATCCAGTTATAAATAATTCAGGATTCATTCTCAAAATTAAAGTCAGCATACTGTAGCAATACACACATACCAACGTTATAGCAGCACAATTCATGATAACCACACCTTTGAAGCAGCCTAGGCGTCTGTTCCACCAAGGGATGAAGTCAAAGAAAATGCGGTATATAGACACAATGCAGATTTATTGAGGCAGATGAAACTGAAGTCATTTCATTTTCAGGAAAAAGGGTGGAACATGAGAACATGTTAAGTGAAATAAGCCAAACTTAGAAGACTAAGGTCAATATTCTCTCCCACATGCCAAAGACAGAGAGAAAACAAGAAAAGAAAGGTGGAGGATGTCATGAAAACCACAGGAGATAAGTAGAGAGAGGGACCAAGGAGTGGGGGTGCGCTGATGAGTGACTCTGGCCACAGGACATGGCTGAACTGTGTGCCCATGCAAGTGTGTAATAACAACTCCATTATGGTGCACATCTGTGACTACTAACAGAAGGAGGAGGGAACAAGAATGCCCAAGAGGAAGCTGGAGTGATGGTTATAGTATGCTTCCTTTCTCCTTGCTGTGCCTTGAACCTGAGTTCGGGACCAGAGCTCATGGGGGCTAGGTCATGGGCACTTACAGGAGGGGTAGGATCATAGCTTGACCTTGACCAGGTCAGTCAGGTCAAGGTCCAGGATGGGGAGGGAAGTGACCCCAGGTACATTCTTGGCTACTACCTGCACAGGTCTTGAGAGCTGGCTTGGTGGAGCACACCATTCCTGCCCTACTCAGTTACTCGTCACAGGGTGTCTTCTTCTGCCCTAAACACAGGCCAACACCTAGACTGGAGCATGTCCTCTTGCCCCTGGTGCTCATGGCTTCCTGTAACTGGGCTTACTGCTACCCATGCCATGAACCAACTACACATGCCCTACCCTCTCTGTCTTGATATCACCCTCATACCATCTGGAACCTTCCAGGGTGACTAGCTGAGATCTAGCCACATCAATGAGGCAAGATCCAGGACATTGCCTCCCACTTGTCAGCAGGTGCTATCTGTATCTTCTCAAGGAAATCTGATTTTTATTCTGCTGGATGCATTTTACTAGAAGGGAAGAATACAGACCAAGAGCATCAGGAAAATAAACATCTCAGGAAGCATTCAGAGAAGTAGGGCACAGGTTGCTGATTATTTCCCTATCTGGGGGCATCCAGAACATATTTCTCTCCAACAGGAAATTTTGGACATTTGCAGAATTTCTGTGCCCAGAGAAAATGGGCCAAGTGTCTTGGTCTGAGGCTTTTACTGAGAGGCAGTCACACAGAGGCATCATGCTTCAGGACACTCAGGGCCACTAAAATTTAGGCTCCAATGATTAAGCCAGAGGCATAGCAAGCATATCTGATATATGTGCATGGCAGTACTGACAGGCTGCAATGACCAAGTTCATTGGCCAGTTGTAAAAGCATGACATCAACCAAGACACTCAGACCACTCTGAGAATCACATTCCAGTAGTGGGCCAAGGTCCAGTTCAGGTTCCAGATTCCCTTGAATTCCTTGCTTATGCAGGAACTGAATGGCAAGACTTACTCAGGGAACTCTTTCCTCATGCTGCACTCAACAATGCTATACTCAACAATGCCCATTAGATGGAACACTGAGTGTGTACACTTTGACAGAGATCAAAGGGTGAAGATCATAGGTGAAGCATGGTAGCACACTCCTTTGATCCCAGCCACTCATAAGGTGGAGGCAGGAACATCATAAATTGGAGGCCAGTCTAGGTAACATAGTGACTCCCTCTCTCATAATAAAACATATTCTGAGGAGCAGCTTACTGGCAGAACACTTGCCTAGCATGTGTAAAACCTGGGTTTGATTCTCCCTGCTTAAAAAAAAAAAAACTGTGGAAGCTCTAGACTTGAATTTCCAATTGGTATTAAATATTTTAAAAGGAAAACTGAAAGGAATATTTGCAAGTTATCAGGGTTAGAAAAGCCTAATCTTTACAAAATTCTTTAAAAAAATAGGAAAAGTTGTGATCTAATCTCAAATTATCAAGACAAAACTTTAGATAATACACAAAACTCTGGCAAGAAATATACTGAATTCCCATATATTCATTATTCAGATTAAAGAATACACTCCAAAATCAATGTTGTTTCAATTAGAATTTTACTCATTCTCCATTTGTATCCTATAAGATAAGCACTGTTTAAAATGTGCAAACACTACCAGTATTCCATCTAGAATGTAAGGTGGCCTGAAGTTGGTATCTTCATGCCTCAGCCTCCCTGGGGTTGGGATGAGAGGCCTGGTCAAGAGGAGAAGCCCCAGCAGCTCCTCCTGTGCTCACCTGTGCTCTGCTGCCTTCTCACTACCAGCTAATGATGTCCTGAGCATTTACAGAATACCATTCCACTGATGTGATCAAACCCCTACTTGACTGAAATTTATTCTGAGCCTCCTCCCACTCTGCTGGGTCATATAAAGATGTCTTTGCTCAGTCATATCCCACCTCCCCATGGCCCCTGTCTTTGCCCAGGTAGTTTCCCTGGTATGTGAGCTTGAGCAGCCGTTAGGCTCAAGTTCAAGCCCTGTTGGGTACAGTGCCAGAGAGGGGCTGCAGGCCATTCAGTATGCACCTCTTGCTGCCCACACCATGCCTCTTGCCCCAGGCTAGTGGTGAAACCTGATAGGCACACAGGCAGTCACCACAGCCTTGCAAGGGGAGTAGTTCACCCTCAAGGTCCTCTCCCTGTACACACCAATGACAATTCAGGAAGGAAACCTCCTGGGCCATGGAGGCATCTCCCAAGGCAAGTAGTGTCTTTATCTTCACTGAAGTTTATTTAATATAATTTGAAATGGTACATAAGAGGATTTGAAGAGACCTTCATGTTTGACCAAGCTGTGACCTGTAAGACAGGATGAGACGATGAAAATCCTTTAAAAACCCAACACTGGGCAGGTGGCACAAGCCTGTAATCCCTGAGGCCAGGGAGACTGAGGCAGGAGGTTGCAAGTTTGAGGATAGCCTCTGTAACTTCCAGACCTTGTCTCAAAATAAAATAAAAATAGGGCTATCATTCAGTGGTAAAAATTCCTGACTTAAAATCTCAGTATGAATCAATTAATTAAATCAATCCAGGGAATTACCTTCTGGAGCTGAGTTTGTGGCTGTGCTGCCAAACAAAGTGGATACTGAGCCCACAGGTGGTTGCACAACTCTGGAGAACCCAGGAGGGCCTCAGGGACATGTGACAGTAGAGACAGGGAGCTCAGGCCTTAGGTAGGCCTGGTGGCCTCCTTGAGAAGCCTCACCAAAGCCTGACAATGTACATGGGTTCTCACATTGGAGGGCAGAGGCTGCTTGGAGCCCTGGCTGCTACAGAACGGCCAGACTCTTGAGTGTCTCCAGAGTGTGGACTTCTCCTAGGGTTTCTCTGGGAACCAGAGGGTCAGGGGAAAATTCAATAGAGACAGGAGGAATCCCCAGGTGACCAAGTAGTCTTTCAGGGCTCATAATTTGGATGATGGCCGGGATGCAGTACCTGGTAGCCAGATGGACAGGCACAGAAGAGCAGAACTGCATGTCAGGCCTAGAGGGAGAGCCTTGGAGAGGGTTGAGGTGTGGGTAGCCTCTGGACTCTGGAGACATAGAAGAATAGGCTAAAATCAGGATGCCCTAAACCTGACTCCAAGTGGAACCACAGGAAGATTTGTAAGAAACAAACAGAACAGTAGGCATTTCTATCCTCTATGTCCAGGACAGAGCAGGAGATTTGCATTTGGGACTGAACTTTTGGCAATTGTCCATCAGAAAGGAATCCCCCCCCCCGACTGCTCCCAATGTTGAACTCCAGATAAGAAAGGACCAGAAAGAGAGTGGGTGTTCCTTTGTGACTATTGGGATCTCACAGGAAGTATGCTGTGGTTTGGGTGTGGTTGGCATGCCCAGCAGTGTCCACTGTGAGTAAAATCTTCCTCTGCAGAGTGGCACCGAGTGGAGGTGGTACATATTTGGAACGTAGCCTAGTGTAAAGTCCTGGGGTCAGTGCAGAGATCCCAGGAAGGAGGTGCTCTGGGACAACGGGTGGTGCTCAGGGAGGGTTGGTATAGAGGCCAGAGCCTGCCTTCAGCACCTGGAGATGGGATGCTCGCTCCCAAAACCCTGACATGGTGCCCATGAACAGATCATGAGACTCTCACCAGAACTGGTGTGAGGCAGGTTTCATGGCTTTGACACACCAAACCTGAGGAAAATTAGCTCTTGTCTGTAGAACTGCCTTGGGCATTTCCTTGAAGAAATTCAAAACTGACAATAAGGCAGCAACATTCCTTCTCAGTTCTGCAGGCTCATAGTCCAGGATCATGGCACTGGCAGCCTTTGTGTCTGGACAGGGCCTGTTTCTGCGTCCTGGAAATCCCCTCTGGCTGTGCTTTACATGGCAGCGCCTGTGATCCTTGGTAGGTCTCATGAAAGCACCGATGCCACTAAGAGGTTCTCTGCCCCCTGATCCCTTCAATGCTCCTGGGAACTCAGCATTAAACATGGGGGAGGGGATCACCAAACATTAAGGCCATGCAGTTTCTTCCAAAACACACATCCTTCTCAGATATCTCAAATGCATTTGTTTCCTTCCATAAACCCCAAAATGGATCTTGGCAATTAAGTTCAGAGTCTCAGGTGAACATGTCCATCACAGCAGAGTGAGGTAAGGCACAATTCATGCTGAGTCAGCCTGGTCTCGCTATGTCGGTGGAAGGTCCCACCAGGTCTGTGCTTCCAAAGCCAATGGGAACAGGTCCACACAGCCATTCCTATTCAGAGGGAGAAGCATGGAAGCAGGAAGGTAATTTGTGCAACCTCACAGTCCACCAAGGCATAGGAACTGAAGATCAGGAATAATCCTTTCTGCTGGGCAAGGTGGTACATACCTGCAGTTCCAGTGAGTTGGGAGGTTGAGACCAGAGGATTGCAAGTTTGAGGTCAACCCTGGCAAGTTAGTGAGACCCTGTCTCAAAATAAAAACATTAAAAAGGCTGGTGATGCAGCTCAGTGGCAAAGCACCTTTGGTTATAATCCCCAGTAACAGCAACAACAAAAATGTCCAAGTTTTGGCTTGTCTCTCTGCCCATAATTCTTCAAAGCTGTCCCACTTCCAGCCTGGGTGGGTGTGAGTGTCCTGTTCATGGGTGGCAGAGGCAGAAGCCCTGGACCTATTGCTCTGTGCCTGAGCCATGCTGTGTGGGTGTTCGGCAGTTCCTCTGTGCCTGAGTCATGAGTAATCCCACCTCAGGCTGGAATTGGACATCAGTGTCAGCACTGGTTGGGGAGTCAGGGGCGGCTCTTCCCACAAGGCTCAGCTCATGGGGTTCTGCAATGACAATGGTGGTTCTCTACAGGGGCCTCACATCTCTAAGTCCAGGTGGGGTGTCCAGGTGTGCACAGAACTGAGGAAGGAGAGTGGGTAGAGACACCTGGTGAGGGGACCTGGCAAGAGCACCTGGCTCTGCTCACCATCATCCAGACCAGTGGTGGGAGGGAAAGTCCACATTTCCAGGTTCTTGGGGACACTTTTCTGTCACTCCAGGATGCATCTGTCCTTTAGTCCTTAAGGAATGGTCAGACACACTCTCCTCCTCTTCTGAGCTCACTCTCATCCCTCTGAAGAGTTGACAGGAACCTTTCCAAATCATTCAGGTATGCTTGCTTCTTGGTAAAATTCTATCCACTTGACTCTCTTCTTGTAGTTTATGAGAAACACTCACCAGTGCCAAGACCACCCTCAGCAACCTGCTCAGATATGTCTTCAGTCAACAAGACTCTCTTTGCTTCTAGGTCCTGCCTGCCATGAAGCCCTGGGGCAGAGCATTTGGATCTCTCTCTGGTTGTCCTGCAGCAAGCTTGGCATGTCATGATCTGTCCAGTCTCATTCCTCACTCCAGTCTCAGGCCTGCCAGACTGGCCCCTGCCCATATGTCTTGAATTCAGAGGTGGTCTGAAGCACTCTGAAGCTTTCTGCAAGTTTCTCTTTCCTGGAGGAGTACAGAGTAACCATGAGGGTGACCAGGGTGCTCTGATAGATCTTTGTTGTCAGGCTGCAGAACCTCTTCCTGTGCCCAGCTGTGGGCCTCCTGTAGCATATGCTTTCAGCACAGGCTCTGCTAGTCTGTTTGGAAGAAGTTCACACTCAATGTCTGATGAGCCTGGTGATTTGATGGAGTCTCTTCTCCCCCAGGAACCCCAAGTGACATCTGTTCACCCTCACCTGCCTATGGTATGATTCCTGTTGGGTCAGGAGGCCAGAGTCCCCCTCATTTCTAGGTTTTCTTGGTCACTGCGCTAGTGGGCTTCTGGCTGCTGTGACCAAAATGCCTGAGAATGCGGAGGAAGAGAGGTTTATTTGTTTCACTCTTTCAGAAGTTCAGTCCATAGTTGTTGAATGCCATTGCTGTGGGCCCAAGGCGAGAACATGGTAGCAGAAGCACATGGTCCAGGAAATCTCCTCAGTTCAGATAAGAATTCTGGAGGGGAGGAGGGGCAGGCCAAGGGGAGGAGCTAGAGTCCCCAAGGTCTTGGCTCCTGTGGCCTACTCCCCTCCAACCACACCCCTGCTTACAGTGACCGCCTAGCAGCCTATTTATTCACTTATTAATCCATCAAATGGATTAGTGCACTGAATAGGTCTGAGTATTCATGATCTCATCACTTCACCTCTGAAGATCCTGCATAGGTGAGCTTGGTGGACAACTCATGTCCACACCATGCCAGTCACTTTCCATCCACCTGCCCCTGGGCTACAGATCCCCTCATATGGGCAGTATTGAGGGATGTGTACAATCTCTCTTCTCTGAACACCTGGTGTCAGGTCCCAGTACCTGTCCTGCCCTGCGTTGTTCACTTTGAGATACTCTAATATATATCATTGACCCTTTCCTTTTTCCTCCCTAGTCCCCATTTCTCTTGGAACTGGAGCTTGAATCCAGGAAGCTCTAAGAACTCCCTTTATTTTTTTATTTTGAGACAGGGTTTTGCTAAGTTGCTGAGGCTGGCCTTGAATTTGTGATCCTTCTGCCTCAGCCTCCAAAGTCCTTGCACCATTGAACCTGGCTTTTCTTAGCAAAGTTCTGTGTGTGACAATGTGGGCATTACCAGAATGCACTTCACATCTCTTTGGTTCCCTCCCCTCCACTCAGTTTCAAATCCATCTCCACATTTTAGGTGTCTGTACAGCCAGTCCACACCCAGTGCCAGATCTCTTAGTTCATTCAGGCTTCCACAACACAACCCAAACATGGCAGCTTATAAACAACAGAAATTTATGTCCAGGGCTCTGGAGGCTGAAGACTAAGACCAATGTAAAGTAGATTGGGAGTCTAGTCTCCCCACTATGCCTCACCTGTGGTTGGGGCAGGGGCCTCACTGGGACCAAGTATAAGGATCTCAGGAAGGTTTCATGCTTCTGACCTAGGACCTCTCAATGGCTCTCCTGACAACATCACAATTGGGTTGAGGCATCTACATAAATTTGTGGCATCACACATTCAGACTGTAAGTGGGCCAGGAAGGGGTTCAGTCGGGGTGACCCCACCCCAGGCTTCCATCAGCTGGCTGTGCTGCGAAGTTTCTCTGGGCCAGAAAGAGACCAATGCCTATAGACTTAAAGCACCCAGTAAATCACTCTGGATGCAGGAACTTACACAAGATATTTTATTAAGCAGATGAGCAGAGTGTCTGCCCTGAAGAGTGAGAGAGAGAAAGAGAGAGAGAGTGGTGGGGAATCTCTTTTATGGACTAATTACAATCTGACCAATGACTGATGAGAAAGTTTGTGGGCTTATGATCTAGGTTGTAAAATGGTGTGTGTGGCAGGGGACAGAATACTTGTGGCAGCAAAATGGCAGGGAAGAGATTGACTGCAGCCTTGTTAACCTATTGTCTCTTCATTGACCACACCTGAGCCTCTGCAGTTGCACGCCCTGCTTCAGGAGGACACCTGTGCCCTGCTGAGGTCCACAAGAGTGTCCACCCAGAGGTACATGTGTTGAAGTTGGTCCCTTGTTGGTGGCACTACTGGGAGAGTTGGAAACCTTAGGAGGCAGGACCTGGTAGGAGGAGGTGAGGGCTCGAAGACCTGGCCCTGCCTGTCTCTTTTCATCCAAGCTGCCATGAGGGGCTCAGGCCTCCTGTGCCACATACTTATGCCATGATGTGCTGAGCTGCCACAGGCTAGAGCAGCAAGGTCAGATAACCATGGAGTAAAACCTCTGAAACCTCTACTCCTAGTTAGCTGTTCACCTCAGGTATTTTGTCACAGCAATGGAAAGCTGACCCTCAAATATTTAACCTGCAATTAGGCTGAGCTAAACTACTCCATTAAGGGCCACCAGTACCAGGAGAATCCAGTGGCAGGACAGAGAAAACTTGGTCTTTCTGCTTTAGGACTTGATGCAGGAGTCTCAAAAGATTGTGCTGTCAAGCATGTACTGGGCACAGGACAGGGAGCAAGGCTCCCATGAGGTCTTTTAGCAGATGGCTGTGAGGCCATCTTGTCCTTGAGGCCATTCAAGGCTAAAGCTATCTTCTTTCCCTTCTTTTGTGGAATGTGTTTCTGGGCTTGCAGAAAATTTTGCCTTAACTTTATTACCAAGCAGATCTTCTTTCTGTCAGCCTTGAGTAGGGTTTGGAAGGGGGCTAGCAGCCTCCCCACTACCCAAACTCTTTCAGACCCCTCCTCCTGCCTGGACCCTTGGCCCCAAGTCCGCACCTTCCACACTCCTTCAGAGCCCTCCACCCCTTCCTGGACCTCATGCTCCCCATCCCCAGGGCCCAGACTTGCTTTTTCCCTGTGCCCAACTTCAGCTGAACCTGGAGCCCTGCCATGGGAACTCACACATGTCATGGGGCTCATCCTCAGGCCCCACCTGCATCCACCTGGAGACCCTGAGGTGCTGGGGCTGGGACTCACTGTGGAAGGGAAATAAAAGGAAGAAAGGGCAGACTAGAGGGTCACGGGAATGACCAGGCTGCCCCCCAAATTGGGTTGAGCTAGATATTGTTTCAAGACACCTCTCCCTCTTCCCACAGAGATTGCCTCTTTTTTCCTAGGAAGTCTCTTCCTGCAGCCTGGTCCAGGGGCTCCCTTGGAAAGGGAATGGTACAGCCAGGACCTCTGATCTGGTGGGGCTAGGGACAGTGCTCTTCACACATTCTGACTGGCTTGGCACCTCAGAAAAGGTCCAGAGGATGTCAGGCTCCCCTTCTGCTCCCACCCACCCTGGACCTTGGGCCAGACACTGGCTGGAAACCTGCCTTTTCTTCCCCTGCCAGGTCTGGCCTCCAGGCCCAGGGTGGAAAGAAAGGCAGTAAGGGACTGGTGGTGGATGAGGCTCAGAGGCCCCAAAGCCCAAAACATCACTTCTGGGACCAACCAGAGTGGGGGGTGGTTGGGGATGCACACTGCAACAACAGGCTGTAGTCACTCAGGCCCCTTCCTCCCACCACGGACACACACATGCTCACTCACTGCTCTTGCACACCCACACACACTGTGAATTTTGCAGGGAGAATAGTTTGCCTATTTCCTTGTTTTTCAAAATTCTTGAACTTGCTCATCAGTTGTGTTGTATGCCTCTCCCTCTTATATATGTATGTTCTTGTGTTTGTTGCTGCCTCTTTTATTCTGGAGATTTTTTTCTGTTTCAGCTCTATGAATAGATGACCAGAGTGGGACCTGAGGTCCCTCTAGTTGTTTCCACTTGGGACCTGGTTGAATAGGGGTTTCTTTCCCCTATTCTATATGAAGTATCAGTAAGGCTCTATGGGCTACAGTGTGTGTGTGTGTGTGTGTGGAGTAAGGTTCACTGTTACTTGGTGGAGTTGTAAGTGTGGATCCTCAGCACAATCTCTGCTCTGTGAGCATGAAGTGTCCACATTTTAGCTCCTTTTAGAGAAAGGGGTAACAGGGACTTGCAATAATATTAATAACATATATGCAGCCCTTAAATAAGTGCCTGGTGTGTACTTTGACATCTATAACACTCATTATTAACTGTAGAGGGATGGTGGGGTCAAGATTTAATATCAGCAACAACAATAGTCTATCATTAACAAGCAGGGTCTGCTTTGTCATCCACTGTGTTAATAATCAAGATATGAATATGTAGTACTTACATAAACTATATAATTCTATCAGGGAGTGGAATTATAGTTACTTAATTGAAGAGAAAATATGATTATAGGGTGAGAAAAAGTTTGAAATAATTAAAAAGTTAAAGGAGAAACAGGAGATAGGTAGCTTTTGAAGGTGGTAAAGATGGAGGAGTAAAAAAATAACTAAAAATAATAAAAGAAAGAAAGAGAGGTAGAGGGAACAGAAAAATGTTCTCTTTAGTAGGTGAAGAGAGTGAACAAAGAATAGTAAGAGAAACAAAACCACAGTACAAAGTAAAAGATGAAAACAAAACAAACACATGCAAAATTTTGTCCCACCAAAGTCAAACCAAAATTAAATAATAAATGGGTACAAATGAGAGCAATTAAATGAAATAAAAAATATATGAATATACACATGTACATATATTACATGAATAGAATTATACATACACACACATGTGCACAAACTATCCACACAGGAAGATCTCATACACACAGGTCCAGGCATATACACACAATCCTGTAAAATGGAAAAAACAAGGTTTTAAAAAGAAAAAATAAAATAGAATATAAATATAAATATAAAAGTAAAAATTAAAAAAAGAAAATGGAGAAAAAATATTCTTAATTGGAAAAAGAAAAAATTGCTTCCACCAAGGTGGTCAAAACTGTGTTAAGAATGGATATCTGCTGCTTATGCTGAGGTGCCATTCTTTGTGATTTTTTCTGGAAGCTCTACAACACAAACCCAGAGCTGGGGTTACTAAGTGTATGTCTATGTCTTTATTCAGAGGATGCCTCTCATTGTGGCCAGAAATCAATACTGATTATAGTAGTTATCAGCTTCCTGTTTCCTAGTGTAGGTTGGGAGAAACTAAGGACATGAATGACTGCAGGGGGGCTGGTAAAATTTTTCATAGCTGAAATTTACTCTTGACTGTCTTTAAACTATGCTGGTGGGTATTTGAGATTTGGTTCCCAGTCCCTTGTTGCTGGGGGAGATGCCAATCTTTGCTGAATGTCTGGAATTTGAATACCTACTGAAATTTCCACTCAGGGTGAGGAGTCCCAACCTTGATAGGCTTCAGTCATCTCTATAACTGTGGATTACCCAGAATCTCATCTGGAGTATAGATAGAACTGCCCGATCTTCCCTGATGCTCATATGGGATTCCAGCCACAAAGGTATCTCTTTCTCTTAGGTTTCTCCAGGCTGCATCACCCTGGGCACAGTCCTCTCTGCACCTGTTTCAATGGTGCTGGTTCAGATACAGTCTGGGTACCAAGTAGGTGACTGCAGGCTCAGACTGGCAACTTCCTTTGTGATTTGCCAATTTTTAGCTCTACTCACTACCACACAGCAACTTAGAAATCGTTCCAAGACATATGAATTGCCTAAACTGAACGAGGAGGACATAAACAATTTAAATAGACCAATTTCAAGTACTGAAATAGAAGAAGTCATCAAAAGCCTACCAACAAAGAAAAGTCCGGGACCAGATGGGTTCTCAGCCGAGTTCTACAAAACCTTTAAAAAAGAGCTCATTCCAATACTTCTCAAAGTATTCCATAAAATAGAAGAGGAGGGAACCCTCCCAAACTCATTCTATGAAGCCAATATCACCCTGATACCTAAACCACACAGAGACTCATCAAGGAAAGAAAATTTCAGACCAATATCCTTAATGAACATCGATGCAAAAATTCTCAAGAAAATTTTAGCAAATCGCATACAAAAACATATTAAAAAGATAGTGCACCATGATCAAGTTGGTTTCATCCCAGGGATGCAAGGTTGGTTCAACATCAGGAAATCAATAAACGTAATTCACCACATTAATAGACTTAAAGTCAAGAATCACATGATTATTTCAATAGATGCAGAAACAGCATTTGATAAAATACAGCACCCCTTCATGCTCAAATGAAAAAATAGGGATAGTGGGAACATTCCTTAACATTGTAAAGGCCATTTATGCTAAGCCCACGGCTAATATCATTCTAAATGGTGAAAAACTGAAAGCATTCCCCCTAAAAACTGGAACAAGGCAGGGATGCCCTCTTTCACCACTTCTATTCAACATCGTTCTTGAGACTCTGGCCAGAGCAATTAGACAAACCAAAGAGATTAAAGGGATACAAGTTGGGAAAGAAGAACTCAAACTATCCCTGTTCGCTGATGACATGATTATATATTTAGAGGAACCTGGAAATTCCACCAGAAAACTCTTAGAACTCATAAGTGAATTCAGTAAAGTAGCAGGTTACAAGATCAATGCCCATAAATCCAACGCATTTTTATACATAAGTGATGAATCTTCAGAAAGAGAAATTAGGAAAACTACCCCATTCACAATAGCCTCGAAAAAAATAAAATACTTGGGAATCAATCTCACAAAAGAGGTGAAAGACCTCTACAATGAGAACAATACAACACTAAAGAAAGAAATTAAAGAACACCTTAGAAGATGGAAAGATCTTCCATGTTCTTGGATAGGAAGAATTAATATTGTCAAAATGGCCATACTACCTAAAGTGCTATACAAATTCAATGCAATTCCAATTAAAATCCCAATGATGTACCTTACAGAAATAGAGCAAGCAATTATGAAATTCATCTGGAAGAATAAGAAACCCAGAATAGCTAAAGCAATACTTAGCAGGAAGAGTGAAACAGGGGGTATTGCAATACCAGATCTTCAACTCTACTACAAAGCAATAGTAACAAAAACGGCATGGTATTGGTACCAAAATAGAAAGGTAGATCAATGGTACAGAATAGAGGACACGGACACAAACCCAAATAAATACAATTTTCTCATACTAGACAAAGGTGCCAAAAATATGCAATGGAGAAAAGATAGCCTCTTCAACAAATGGTGCTGGGAGAATTGGAAATCCATATGCAACAGAATGAAACTAAACCCATATCTCTCACCATGCACGAAACTAAACTCAAAATGGATTAAGGACCTCGGAATCAGACCAGAGACCCTGCAGATTATAGAAGAAAAAGTAGGTCCAAATCTTCACCTTGTTGGTCTAGGATCAGACTTCCTTAACAGGACTCCCATAGCACAAGAAATAAAAGCTAGAATCAACCACTGGGATAGATTCAAACTAAAAAGCTTTCTCTCAGCAAAGGAAACTATCAGCAATGTGAAGAAAGAGCCTACAGAATGGGAGAATATCTTTGCCAATCATACTTCAGATAGAGCACTAATCTCCAGAATCTATAAAGAACTCAAAAAACTTTACTCCAAGAATTCAAATAATCCAGTCGACAAATGGGCTAAGGAAATGAATAGACACTTCACAGAAGAAGATCTACAAGCAATCAACAAACATATGGAAAAATGTTCAGCATCTCTAGTAATAAGAGAAATGCAAATCAAAACCACCCTAAGATTCCATCTCACCCCAATTAGAATGGCGATTATCAAGAATACGAGCAACAACAGGTGTTGGCGAGGATGTGGGGAGAAAGGTACACTCATACATTGCTGGTGGGGCTGCAAATTAGTGCAGCCACTCTGGAAAGCAGTGTGGAGATTCCTTAGAAAACTTGGAATGGACCCGCCATTTGACCCAGCTATCCCACTCCTTGGCCTATACCCAAAGGACTTAAAATCAGCATACTACAGAGACACAGCCACATCAATGTTCATAGCTGCTCAATTCACAATAGCCAGACTGTGGAACCAACCTAGATGCCCTTCAATTGATGAGTGGATAAAGAAACTGTGGTATATATATACAATGGAATATTACTCAGCCATAAAGAATGATAAAATTATGGCATTTGCAGGCAAATGGATGAAATTGGAGAATATCATGCTAAGTGAGATAAGCCAATCTCAAAAAGCCAAAGGACGAATGATATCGCTAATAAGTGGAGGATGACACATAATGGGGGGGAGGGAAGGGTTAGTGTTAGGGTTAGAGTTAGGGTTAGGGAGGGGGGCAAGTATGGAGGAAGGAAGTACTGTATAGAGGGTAAAGAGGGGTGGGAGGGGTGGGGGGAAGGGAAAAAATAACAGAATGAATCAAACAACATTACTCTATGTAAATTTATGATTACACAAATGTTATGCATTTACGCCATGTACAAACAGAGAAACAACATGTATCCCATTTGTTTACAATAAAAAAAAAATGTTAAAAAAAAAAAAAAAAAGAAATCGTTCCAAGCACTGCAGCACTGATTTGGGTGGACTCTCTGTCCTTTGCCAATTGATTTTAATCACTTTTCACTCAAAAACTTTCTCCACCATCTCTGGTTAGTTAAGGTCAGCCTCTCTATTTCAGAGGTTCCCCCAAGTCAATGTTATTTCCCAGGCTTTCTTTATTTGTTATATTATATTTAAAGGTTTGGCTTTCTGTAACTGGTTATTTTGCTGCCCAATGCTGAACTTCAGTGAATACTCTTGGTCAGCCACCTTGCTGAGGAACACTTTTTCCAATTTTCAATCTAGCGTTGAGAACCTGATAAGTCCACCTTCCTCTATCCTGCCATCTTTTAGTCCCTCCATGTCCCTATATTTATTTGTATTTGACTATTAATCTGCACTTATTTACTATAAAAAAGTGTGATGATCATTCATTGGTTCAGTATTTACTGAGCACCAGCTCTAGGCCAGGTACTTGCAAGACAGCCATTGGCCATTGGATAGTTTTCCAGTTCAACAAGGAGCACACCCAGGAGGCTTTCCAACAGCATGAGATAGGTTCTTAAACCACAGCAGTGTCTGGTGGAGAGCAACAGGACTGTGGTGATAACTTGGAATAGGGAACAAAGCAATATGGCACTTCCAGAGGGGAAACCCCAGTAAAGGTAGGAGTGTGTAAATACTGAAAATAATGGGGAAACAGATAGGATCCCAGTCCAAAAGAATATCATACACCATATATGGAGTTTGAACTTTATCTCAAATGTTCTATGAAACCAGGAAATACTTAATGTAAGCCTATGAGCTAACCATCAGATTTGCCTTGTGAATTAGCAAACTAATAACAGTTTTATAGGTGATAGAAGCCAGACCAGAATTTAGGAGTGTATGCAGGCACTTTTAAGACATAAAAAAGGAGAGAAGGGCCTTAAGAATTGGTGGGGAGTCCCAGATGCCAGGATGTCCAAGACCACATAAACACAGTTCCATGAGGAGACCTTCAAAGATAACTTAGAAACAAGTGTGGACACAGAATCTGTGTCCTGAACTCTCCTGCATTGTTGAGCAACATTCCCCTTGTTCATTTTCACAAGAGTCTCCTGGGTGTGCTCCTTGTTGAACTGATTATTCCAGGTTCCTTGAAATAGACGGCATTCACGAGAACCAGATTACTGGCTGCATTCACTGAACTCTGAACTTTATGCAAAAGGAAGAATTACAGAACCAGTGAGCTAACACAGACTGCTGAGGAGTGCATCAGGGATGATATGCACATACTAGAAGGAACAGGTATAGACAATTTCTGTCCCCTGTTGAAGAAGGAGTATTTGTCCTTAACATAAAGAAATAGTCCAGCACCACAAAAATAGCACAAAAGCAAAGCAAAAAAGAAAAAAAAAATCTTCAAAAGTTTTGACAAGAAAAATACCAGATTTGAATAAAACACATAAAGTGAATGGGTAGCTATTGATAGGTGTAGAATGAATTCATAGCATAGGAGATACAACAAAATGAGTGGTGACTATAAATTAAAGAAAGAAACAAGGAACTGTTAAAGAAATAGTGCTTGAGTGCTTGTAAATTTAAATTGAAATGTGTGAGGAAGACAAATATATTTATCCTGATTTGAATATTACAGAATTTGTATATGTATTAAAATACTGTGTGGCATCCCATAAAATATATCATTTTTGTTTTTATTATCTGTGTCTCATTCTGGACTGAATAAAGGCCAAATCTGCAAGAACTACAAAAGTTGCAGATGTGGAATTTGAGCAAAAGAGCCCTTCTGCTCCAGGTCTGCCACTGTGGCTCCCTGTAGTGCTGACAACATTGCAAATGGGCCCCTTCCAAAATAGTGGTGTACATTGCCACGGAGTCCCTGAAATATGTCCAGTGAAGCTGGGAACTGAATGTTTCATTGTAACTAGTTACAGTGGAATTTAAATAGCTACATGTGTGTAGCAGTTACCACAGCTGGATGGTTCAGGTTTGGATGGTGAGCAACTCCTTAAAAGCTCAGATATACAGCATTTGCCTAATATTAATGAGACCCTGTGTTCAATTCCCAGTGCCAAAAAGAATTTAAGCAATTTTGCTAATCAATTCTATGAAATGGTAATGATGTTGGTGAACACTTGCATTCTGCCACATTATGTTGAATATACACTGGGGTAGTGTCCAAATCTTTCTTTTGACAAGGTCTAGTTATACACTTAATTTGGGGGGAACTATTCTTATGATATATGATTTTATATTTCTCATTTAGTACAGCATGAAATCAATAATGCAACATAGGGCTATAAACACAAGTTCTTGATTTATTAACTGAGTGTCCTTAAGAAGGTGACTTGCATTTCTATGCCTCTTGCTGTCCCTTGCAAATGAGACTGCAGTAGCTGCACATCAGAGGATCCCTTTGATGTCCAGATGAATTAATTTCGTTACTACTACTTTACCTAACATTAGTGAACTCTCAGGATAAGGGGCATCTCATGTATTATATCATTTTATTGAATATTCTCATAATTCATACATTGTCAATTTCATTGCTTTGGCTATGAAAAAATTTTTAATTTTTTAAAACTCTATATTAATTATCCTAGTTTATGTAAAGCATTTAGTTGCAATTATGAGCAGCTGACCTAAGATATAATAGACTAATATTTGTTTAATGTGCCTTATTATCATTAGATCTGTGCATGTAAAATGTAGTGGCATTTTATTTCAAATAAAAAATTGGTACTTACAATATTAAAAAGTTGTCTTTAAACACTATATTGTAAACTAAAATGAAACCAAGTCATTCTAAGAGTCCACCCTTATGTGGCTTTTCAGTTTGCACAGAAACAGTTCCTAACACACATCATCAGTTGAACAGAATCAGCTACCTGCAGACACCAAGAGAAGAAGCTAAAGACCTCAATCAAACTGCACCAGTAAATGATGTAAACCTCAAACTTACCCATCTGCATACTGCCAGGCATTGCCCATGTCCTGGTTTAACATCACCTTTGAGACAGCCTTTCACATGCCTCCTGATAGTGTCTAAGAAAATATGAAGTTCTTATAATAATTTGGTCACTGAGACATTCACTATACACAGTGGAATTCTGTGAAAAGCACAGGACAGACAACTGAGTCAGCAGGCTAGGCACTATTTGTTGAAACAACCAACACATTAGAGGAAATGCCAGAGAAGAGCCGTAGAATGTACACGGTCAAACTGACTTTTGGAGTATTGTATAAGGAGTAAAATCAAAGAAAAATACAGGAAATGAAAAACACATCAATAAAGAATTAGAAATTGTGAAAAAATACCAAGCAGAAATTTGAGAAATGAAGGAATAAATAAACCAAAGTACAAATTCAATGAAAAGCATCCCCAACAGCCTAGACCACTTGGAAGACAGGACCTCAGACAAAGAAGACAAAATATCCTCTTGAAATAAAGTCAACCACACAGAGAAGATGGTAAGAAACCATGCACATAACTTTCCAAGAAATATGGGATAACGTAAAAACACCAAATTTAAGATGTATCAAAATAGAAAATGGCATAATAGAAATATAATAGAAAATTTACCAAATATAAACAATGATATGGGAAATCAAATACAAGAGGCTTACAAAACCATAAGTTTACAAAATTACAACAGACCCAAACCAAGACACATTATGAGAATGACTGACATACAGAATAAAGATAGAACTTTAAAAACTGTGAGAGAAAGAAATCAAATTACATATAGGGGAAAGCCAGTTTGGATTTCACCTGATTTTTCAACCCAGATACTCAAAGACTGTTGGGAAAAAACACATTTACATGAACTTCATAAACAAGTTGGGGTTTACATCCTCATATCACACAAAGTGGACTTCAAATCAAAGTTAGAAGGGATAATGAAGGACATTCATACTACTCAGGGAATCATACATCAAGAAAACATAACAATCATAAATATTTATGAGTCCCATATTGGAGCATCTACTTACATCAAGCAAATCCTTCTCAAATTCAAAAATCAAATAGATGACAAAATAACATGGCTTACATTAATACACTTTGCCTCAAGAAAATACAATATCTTGGACATGCACAATGTACACGGACCAATTATAAGCAAAAAAAATTGAAGACTAAGACTGTCAAAAACCTACCAACCAAGAGAAGCTATGTACCAGAGATGGATTCTCAGCTGAGTTCCACAAGACCTTCAAAGAATTAATGCCAATACTTCTCAAATTATGCCATGAAATAGAAAAAAGAGAACCCTTCCTAATTTGTTCTACAAGACTAGTATCACGTTGGTACAACAAACAACAACAACAAAAAAGACACATCAAGGAAAGGAAACTTCAAGGCAATATCCCTGGATGAACCAGACTCAAAAATTCTTAATAAAATTCTGACAAATCACATACAAAGACAGGTTAAAAACATGGCACTGCTGTAAACATTAGTATGACTGTGATACTGTAGTATGCTAATTTTAAGTCCTTTGGGTATAAGCCGAGGAGTGGGATAACTGGGTCAAAAGTTGAATCCATTCCAAGTTTTCTGAGGGATCTCCACACTGTTTTCCAGAGTGGCTGCACCAATTTGAAGCTCCACCAGTAATGTAGGAGTGACCCTTTTAACCCACAACCATGTCAATGCCTATTATTGCTTGTGTTCTTGATAATAGACATTCTAATTGGAGTAAGATGAAATCTTAGAATTGTTTTAATTTTCTTTGCCCTAATTACCAGAGGCATTGATTGTGGAACCAATCAATTGATTGTAGATGACCTTCAACAGATGAATGGATAAATAAACTGTGGTATATATACATAATAGAATATTATTCAGCCATAAAGAAGAATAAAATTATGGTATTTGCAGATAAATGGATGAAATTGGAGAATATCATGCTAAGTGAAATAAGTCAATCTCAAAAAACAAAAAGCCAAATGTTTTCCATAGTAAGTGTATAATGATATATAATGGGGGTAGAGGGGTGGTGGCTGAGAGAAGAATTGAGGAACTTTAGATTAGGTGGAGGGAAATTGGAGGCGGGTTATGAAAAATGGCAGAATGAGACAGGCATCGTTACCCTATGTACATGTATGATTACACTAATGATATGAATCTACATAATCCACAATAGAAATGAAAAGATGTACCTTATTTATGTACAATGAGTTAAAATGCAGTCTCTAAAAATAAAAATAATAACTAAAAAGAGATGGTTCACCACAATCCATTGGGGTTCATCCCAGAGTTGCAAGGTTAGTTCAACATGGAAATCAATAAACATAATAAACAATAATAAACACTTCAGTAGACCTAAAGAAGAGAATCATATGGTCATCTCAATAGATAGAGAAAATACATTTGACAAAACACAGCATCCATCCATATTTCAAACAGTAGAAAAACTAGGGATAGTAGGAACATACTTCAACATTATGAAAGCCATCTATGCTAAGTCAAAGGATGGCATCATTCTAAATAGAGAAAAAAAATGAAACCTTCCCTGTGAAATCTAGAAGATATATGCCCTCTTTCAAGGGCATATTGCACATAACCCTTGAAATTTTTAGTCAGAGAAATTGAACAGATGAAAGAAATTAAGGGTATATGAATAGTAAAGAATAATTCAGCATATGACTCTGCCAAAGGCATGATTCTACATTTAAAAGACCCAAAAGTTTCATCAGAAAACTTATAGACCTAATAAATTCAGAAAAAAATACCAGGATATAAAATCAATACCCATAAATCTAAAGTATTTCTATACATCAGTGATGAATCAACTGAAGGAGAAATTATTAAAACTACTCCATTCACAATAGCTGCAAAAAAAATGAAATATTGGGAATCAACCTAACAAAAGAGGAGAAAGGCCTCCACATTGCAGACTAAAGAATGCTAAATAAGAAAATTGAGACAAGTCATAGAAGATGGAAAGATCTCCCATGCACTTGAATAGGCAATATTAATATTGTCAAAATGCCCATACTAACAAAAGTGTTGGATTTAATGCAATTTCTACTAAAATCTCAATGACGTTCTTCACAGAACTAGAAAAAGCAATCACAAAATTTATTTTGAAAACAGGAGATCCAGAATTGCCAAATAAACTTTATCAAGAAGAATAAAGCAGGAGGGATAACAATGCAGACCTACAGAGTAATGGTAACAAAAATGGCATGGTATTGGCAACAAAATAGACAAGTAGTACAATGGTACAGAAGATACAGACAGACCCAAATAAATAGGTTTATCTCATACTAAACAAAGGCATCAAAAACACACAATGAAAAAAAAGATAGCCCAATAAACAAATGGTGCTAGAAAAAATGGAAATTCATATGTAGAAAAGTAAAATCAAAACACTATTTCTAACCCTGTGGAAAAATCAACTCAAAGGGAATTAAAGATGAAGGCACTACCACAGAGACCTGCACTTAATAGAAGAAAAAATTGGACCAAATCTCCACCATGCCATCTTAGAAACTGACCTCCTTAACAAGACTTCTAAGAATCAATAAACAATAAATGGGATGAACTCAAAATAAAAACCTCAGGAAGGGAAGCAGTAACATGAAGAGAGGAACTGAAGAATGAGAGAAAATCTTTACCATATAAACATTAGATAAACTGGAAATCTACCAGATATATGAAGAACTCAAAAACTAACCCAATAAATAAATGGGATAATGAACCATTGCTTCACTGAAGAAAAATACAAAAAAATGATCAATTAAGAACATAAGAAAAAATGTTCATCATCTCTAGCAATTAGAGAAATGCAGATCAAACCACTCATAAAGATTTTATCCCACTCCTATTAAAATGAGAATTATCAAGACTAAAAGCAAAAATATGTTTTGGTGAGGATGTGGGGATAAAGATACATGTACTTATTCATTGCTGTGAGGCCTGCAAATTGATTTAACCATTCTGGAAATTTTTGAGGTTTTTCAGAAAACTCAGAATCAAATGACCATTTGTCCCAATTATCCCACTACTTGGTTTACACCCAAAGGACTTAAAACCAGTATACTACAGTGACTCAACTAGATCAATGCTTAGAGCAGCTCAGTGCACAATAGCTAACTTAGATACCTGTCAACAGATGCATGGATAAAGATAATTTAGTGTACGCAGACAATAGAATGTCATGCAGACTTAAAGAAAAATAAAATTATGGCATTTGCTGGTAAATGGATGGAGTTAGAGAATACCACAATAAGTGAAATGAATTTAAACCTAAAATCAAAGACCAAATGTTTTCTCTGATAGGCAAATAATGATCCATGATGTGGAGGGAATGAAGTTTTCAGATTGTGCAAATGGGAGTGAGGGGAAAGGAATCAGTGTAGGGAGGGGAAGAACAGTGAAATGACATGGATATTATTACCCTGTATGCATACATGATTACTAATTTTCTGTCTGCAAAATTTTCAGCCTGTAGAAGGAGAAATTGTGCTCCATTTGGGTACAATTTTTCTGAATGCATTGTATTGTCATATATAACTAATTGGAAATGATTAAAAATAAATTTTTAACAAATAAATGTTTGCCACATTCTTTTATTTATAGAAATTCTTTCCAGTATAACATATCTGCTAGTGAGAAATGCACACTTTTCCATGAAAAGCTTTGTGATTTTTTTTTTCATTTGTAGGACTTTTCTCCAGTATAATTTCCCTGGTGCTGAATTAGGCATTCTTTTTTATTACAACTTTTGTCACAATCTGCATATTCCTAAGACTTCTCACCAGTATGAACTTACTGGTGTTGAATAAGTTATGATGTCCAATTAAAAGCTTTGTCATATTCTGTACATTTGTAGGGATTCTCTCTAGTATGAATTCCATGGTGTCAAATAAGGCTTGATTTTACCTTAAAAGCTTTGCCACATTCTTTATGTTACTAGGGCTTCTCTTCAGTATGAATTCTCAAATGGTAAATAAGGTGCAATGTTTTATAAAAAGGTTTCTTGCATGTTGTACATTTGTAGGGCTTCTCTCCAGTATGAATTCTCTGATGGCAAATAAGGTATGATTTTTCATTAAAAGCTATGTTGCATGCTGTACATTTGTGGGGTTTCTCTCCAGTATGAATTATCTGGTGTTGAGTAAGGTATGATCTTTGATAGAAAGTTTTACCACATTCTTTACATTTGTAAGGTTTCTTTCAAGTATGAATTCACTGATGGTGAATAAGGTATGATTTTTCATTAAAACCTTTGTTGTATGCCCTACATTTGTAAGGCCTCTCTCCAGGATGAATACTTTGATGGCAAATAAGGTGTGATTTTGAATTAAAAGCTTTGCCACACTCTTTACATTGCTATGGCTTCTCTCCAGTATGAATTCTCTGATGACGAATAAGGTGTGAGTTTGCATTGAAAGTTTTACCACATTCTTTACATTGGCATGACTTCTTTCCAGTAGGAATTCTCTGATGGCAAATAAAGTGTGATTTTTTCATTAAAACTTTTGTCATATGCTTTACTTTTGTAGGGCTTCTCTCCAGTATACATTCTCCGCTGGTGAATAAGGCCTAATTTTTGAAAATATGATTTGTGATATTCACTCTCACTTAAATTTTCTGTATTGTTCTGTGTTGTAAATAATCAAGGTCACAATTTCCATATTTTCCATTAATCACTTTTTGAAATATATGTCTTATGCCCTGATCTGGTGAAAATTCTTGTGTATCATGAGAAGTCATGCTGAAATGAATGAAAATTAAAAAAATATTACCTGGTAGACTGGGATAAATATATTTTCCATGCATAGCATGGGAAATTATAACAATGTTAACAAGGTCAGGACCTCAGTCATGTAGTACATTAGTAAATAAAAGGCCATCATTACTACAGAAACTTATACAAAAATGTACAGACACTATTATGTTGTAAAAATTATCCAAATTATTGTAAAGAGCACAGTATCCAAGATAAGTGCAGTACTAGAGAAAGCAATAGAGTAGAGGAAACAAATATATATTGCTTTTATCAACCACAGCCTTTTCTTCTCCCTAATGCAGCATTTTGCAATTAGGAAAAAAAAGATCTACAAGGTACCTTCACTCTCAGTAGAATAAAGGAAATATTAAACATACACAAACATTTCTGGCTTTTTTGAAGATTACATGAAATCTGGTTTCTGTCTCCCAAGACACAGAGATCTGGAACGAACAGGTAGGTTTTGAATGGTAATACAATGAATATTCAAGAAGTTTAAAGAGGGTAGGAATCTTAAGAACAAATATGGACAAAGTTTTAGTGAGAAAAATATACACATATGTATAGAATTAATCAAAATCAGTTTGAGGGGAATAAAAAGTCTTGCAGAGCCTATGTCAATATTACATGGATTAAGCCAACACATGGAAATCAAGACTAATAAATTGCTTTTTTAATATTTGTTATTTGCTTGTGTCATTGTGTGTTTACTAGTTATATCATTGTATTTTAATGTATTTATACATGATGAAATGACAAATGTAATGTTAATAACATGAGCATTATTTTGTATAATTATCAGTTTTGTGCTTACAAATGTTGTACTTATTCTATTAGTATTTATCAAGAACATATTACATAGCAGTTACCATGTGGAAAAACAAAACTCTTGACCACATTTTGCCCATTGAAATTAAAATTTGTAATCCGAATAACAATATGCCATCACTCCACAAAACACAACACCTGGTGACCACAACCATATTCTGAATTTCTCTTTCACATGTGAATCAGATGCTCTTGCAACTGACTCTGCTGAATTTCACATAATGCAAAGTCCTGCATATTAATAATATCACTTTAAATGACAGTATATTTTGTTTTATACCCAAATAGTAATAGCATATAAATATCATTCAATCATTAATGGGCACATCAGTTTATTCTATAACTTGAATAATAAGAACCATGCTTGCACTGAACACAATACTGAAGTTACATCTTCAACATGCTGATTTAATCTCCTATGGATACATATTTCATACTGGCATTTCTGGCTCATGAGGTCATTCTAATTTTATTTTATTTTTTTTAATATGTGGTGCTTGGGATTAACCCCAAGGGTGCCATACCACTAAACTACAACACAAGCCATTTTAAAACTATTTGAGACATATTGTTTCTAAGTTTCTGTGACTTGCCTCAAACTTGAAATTCTTTTGTATTGCCTCCAAATTAGCTGAGATTTCAAGCATATAGCTTTCAACTGTACTTGACTACATTTTTATTTATTTAAAATCTTCCATACTGTTTTTCCAAATGACTCTAAAATCTACTGTTGACTTTCTTTTTACGGACAAATCAATTAAAAATAGTACAGAACAAAAAGATAAATGAAATCAGGTCTTAATTAAAATAAAAAAAACAAAAATAATAGTAATCAAACATTAGGTAAGTGACAGTTATGAATTACCCCAAGAATGCTAAATAACCATTCCAAGGAAGTTTGGTGAGCTAAATTCAGAGAAAATTTGTTAATATGAATAAGCAGAAATTCTGTATGTGAAGATGTCCTTACAAAATGGTGTCTGAGAGAGGAAGAAATGGTGTGCAAATCTATAATCCTAGCAATGTGGGCGAAGTTGAGTAAGGAGGACCATAAGTTCAAAACCAGTCTTATCAACATAATGAGATTTTTTGAAAAATTAAAAACCTATAGAATATATAAAGGGAAGTGGGAATAAAGATATATAAAGGGAAATGTGAGAGAAAACAAAGCATGCACTATGAATAGCAATGAATCACACATTATACCATTAAGCAAATTAGGGGGGAAATTATAAGAAATATAGAAAACAACTTACAAAAAGTAGGAGTAGTGAGTTCTTTAAAAGTAAAGAACTTTTACAGTTCCTGTAACCATAGTTTTCTAAAGAACTCCTCAAACTCTGTAATTTCAAATGTAAGTGTGATATTGGTACATTTTTTAAAACATTCCTCATCCTCCCCCAAGCTCTGCAGACTCATCAAGATTAAATTCTTTTCCTAACAATCCAGGAAATATGATTTGCAGTTGCTTACTTATAAGTATGATAACTACAAGAAAACATCCAATTCCTAGGAGAAAAGACAATGGCAATTTCCTGGAATGGTGGCCTTGCCAAGCCCTTCCCCTTGTTCAGACCTTGTCAAACAGCATGGAGGAAACAGTCCTTGCCAAGGTGGAACAGTGAGCACCTTTGGACAGTTGGTGTTTGTTCACCAAACAGAGAAACTGCAGGGTAATGAACCATTTGAACAATTGGAAATGCCCAACACACTTCAGGAAGATTTACTGGGTATTTCTAGAAGACCTGTGTATATATAATATGAAAAAGCTGCTCTCAACTTGCCCCCCAAACTTGTAAAATTTTTGCTACATCTGCAAAAGTGGTTGCTGATATATGTTACAGTTAGAATATGATGTTACATAAATACCCATTTGTTTTTAAAAGTAAGAAATGTCTTCAGGAAGTGACTTTGAAATGAAGTTGCCAGATCAGCTCTAGGAGTGACATTGTTCATGTTTATTCAGCGGGGTAGAGGACATGAAGAAGACTAAGCATGGGAAGGGAGAATCCTGGGCCAGACTGTTTATGTGTAAAAGACATCTTTTATATTATAACCATTGCTTGGCATGTGAATTTTACTCCTCATTTCTGTGTATATATTTGACAATGCTAAGTATTTTTTTTTTTTTTAGAAATGTCAACTTTTTAGATACGCTAATGTTAAAAGTAGAAGTGGTAAAATATAACACATTTTGTAAATTAGTTTTTTAAAAAAATTCCTATGAAATGTTTTGTGGAGGACAATAGACAAAATTCCTGTTGAGTAATAAATATTGTATGCTGGTTCTCTAGAGCCTTATCCCAGTGTGCTAACAATGAGGCAAAAGTAACCATTGTTCCTATGTCTATGCATTTGTTTTACTTTGCTCTCTACAGAGTGTATATAAAGGACAAATGAGTCCTAATGTACATCTAGTTTTTCCAGATGTTGAATAGGTTGTCAGTGTATAACAAAAGTAGAATTAGTAAACAAATTTTGTATGTTATGTTAAAATTCCTAATTCCTAGGAAGGATTTTTTCTTTTTTAAATTGGAGCATTATAGCACACTTGGTTGGTGAAGGACCAGAATGTTCATATTTTGAAGATATTTTTAAAATTAGAACTCTTGTGAATGTGTGCAGTTTCTTCAAGACTGAAAGTACATACTAGACAAATTTAGTTTTTAATACAAGTGCTTGGTGAATATTAAATGTAGAGATAGTAAAATATCACTTCATAAGTCTGAGTATTTGTTCTGATATGTGGAGGCTAACACACAATAAGATGGGGGAGGGTAGAATAAAATTTCATTGGATTAGACAAAGTGGAATTAAGGGAAGGAAGTAGAGATGGGTATAAGAAAGGCAATATAATTAACAAGACATAACTTTTCTATGTTCACATATGAATACACAAGAAGTGTAACTCCACATTGCATACAACACCAAACATGGGAAGTTATACTCCGTGTGTGTGTGTGTATATATATACTACTGTCATGTATATCTAAAAAGAACAAATAAAAATATTTAAAAAGAAAAATAATAAATCTAAAATGAATACAAATATATGCAATCTACTGGGAACTCTATATCTAAGGAAACATGTAGAATGAAAGCAAAAGAATAAAAGCGTGTCACATAAAAAAGAGACCAAAAGGCCCATACGCTGCTTCAGAGACCAGGACAGGGCACCCAGGGACTTCCCCAAGCAGCACGGCTCCCTCTGACGGGAAGTGCCTTTTCAGACTAGCTTCTCCGAGCAGACCGCCCAGTGAAAGCCTTTCTACACAGAGCCAGACACAAGTCCCCAAACCAGCAGAGACTTCCAACCCACAAGCAGCATCTGGGACAAGAGCAGGGCAGCCAGAGACCTCTCCAGGCAGCCCTGACCCCTCCGGGCTGCAGGCTTTTTCAATGGGGCGATCCAAGATGGTGGACTAGATGATGACTGCATCTCCAGTTGCTCCAGAACCCAGGATTCAAGAAGGGGAGGCATTGAGAAACTCGGACTAAAATAGAACCACAGGGTGAGTCTCCCCCACCCAGTGAAGCTCGGCCCGGGTGGCAAGCCAGAATTCGGGCAGCTTATTAGAGTAGGGCAAGCAGCTAGACTCTTCTCCAGGCAGCCCTGGGCACTCCAGCGGTGGGCTCCTCCCACACAGCCAGCTTCTAGGAGCAGGCCCCCAGTGAGACCCTTTCCACACAGAGCCAGCTCCAAGCCCTGGAACCAGTAGTGGGCTAGGGACAGCTTTCTTCGGAAGCACTGCATTATCAAGTAACTCCAAGATTTCAGGCTACTGAAGGCTGGGAGGTAATACACTGGAAATCTACAGGGACACTGTAAGCAAGTAGAGGAAATCTGCAACATCACAGAGTCCCACTGACATCTGATCAAGGGAAGAAAATGTCCCAAACAAACCTAGATACTATATCAATAAAACTCAATACAGCACAGCAGAAGATATGTCAGAAAGGGAGTTCAGAAGGTACATAATTAAAAAAATCAGGGAAGCAAATGAGATGAAAAAGCAAATGCAGACATTGAAGAAGGAGATGAAAGAGCAAATGCAGGCATTAAATGATCGCACCAATCAACAGTTAAAAGAGCAAATATGGGAAGCAAGAGATCATTTCAATAAAGAGTTAGAGATACTGAAAAAAAAAAAACAGAAATCCTTGAAATGAAGGAAACAATAAACAAAGTTAAAAACTCCATAGAAAGCATAACCAATAGGATAGAACACCTGGAACACAGAACCTCAGATATTGAAGACAAAATATTTAATCTTGAAAACAAAGTTGATCAAACAGAAAAGATGGTAAGAAATCATGAACAGAATCTATAAGAATTATGGGATATCAAGAAAAGGCCAAATTTAAGAATTATTGGGATTGAGGAAGGCTTAGAGAAACAAACCAAAGGAATGAACAATCTATTCAATGAAATAATATCAGAAAATTTCCCAAATCTGAAGAATGAAATGGAAAACCAAGTACAAGAGGCTTATATGACTCCAAATATACAAAATTACAAAGACCCACACCAAGGCATATTATTATGAAAATACCTAACAAAATAAAGACACAATTTTAAAGGCTGTGAGAGAAAAGAATCAAATTACATTCAGGGGGAAACCAATAAGAATATCAGCAGATTTTCAATCCAGACCCTAAAAGCTAGAAGGGCCTGGAACAACATTTACCAAGCCCTGAAAGAAAATGGATGCCAACCAAGAATCTTATACCCAGCAGAACTTTCTTTCAGATTTGACAATGAAATAAGATCCTTCCATGATAAACAAAAGCTAAAGGAATTTACAGAAAGAAAGCTGGCATTACAGAACATTCTCAGCAAAATATTCCATGAGGAAGAGATGAAAAACAAGGATGCAAATTAGCAATGGGAGGAACTAGCCTAAAGGAATAGCCAAATAAAGGAGAAACCAAATCATGTCAAAAAAACCAAAATGAGTCAAATGACTGGGAATACAAATCATATCACAATAATAACCCTGAATGCTAATGGTCTGAACTCATCAATCAAAAGACATAGACTGGCAGATTGGATAAAAAAGAAAAATCCAACAAAATGCTGCCTGCAAGAGACTCATGACATAGAAAGAGGTACCCATAGACTAAAGGTGAAAGGATGGGAAAAAACATACCATGCACACATAGTAGTTTTATTCATCCATGAAGAAAATGTTATTTACACACACACACATACAAAATGTTTTTTATTCATCCAAAAAGAAAACTGAAATTATGTCTTTGAGGGAAGATAGATGGAACTAGAGATCGTAATGTTAAGTGGAATAAGTCACTCAGAAGTTTAAGGGTCATATTTCATATATGGAAGCTAGAGAGGAAAAGGAAAAGAAAGCAGGAGGTATATCTTCTAAAAATTAAAGGAAGATTAGTAGAGGAATGGGACCAAGGTTTGGGAAGTAGGGAGAGAGGGGTGAAGTGCTGTGGAATGATTTTGACCAAATTATATTGTCATATTGTGTTCACATATAAATATGTAACAACAAATCCCACTATCATATACAACAGAGTTCAGTTTTGAAAATCAGGATCAGCTGTTTTGAAGATAAAACACCCAAAAATGCTGAGGTAAGAAAACAAATTTTATTTAAAGAATAGAACAGAAAGAGAGATGGAAGGAGAAAGAGAGACTCCCCTGGAGAGAAGGGGATTCAGAGCTGATGCCTGAGGGTGCAGGGGTGTCTTTTCCCATTAAAGATTTTAGGTTTATTTTCATGTCCCCTCCTCTTTTCTTACCTATGTGACCAAAGGTGACCAAAAGGGAAGGAAGAGAGTCATTCAGGGGGTGATGGGTTGGAAAATGTAAACTTTTCCCTCCCCTGGGGGCACTTAGTAACCAGATGATGGGGAGTGCTAACTACCCATTTCCTTTGCTTTGACAATTAATTACCATTTTTCCCCAGGACTCACAACTACAATACATGAAAGAAAATATAAGAAAAATGTTTAAGACCTTAAAAGTTTGAGAATGGCCTGACACTGGCCACATGTTGGAGCACAGCTTTAGACAATCCCAGAGGATTTCATGGGCCTTCCTGGGCCCCTCCATATGCAATGAAGATTAAAAGTTACATTTTGGTACTGGACTGGTACAAAGATGAATATTATTCAAGACAGATTGCATTAATTTATTTCCCTTAGGATTTCAAATAAAACATTTCCATGGAATACAGGCACTGTGCTTATTGTGTCCAATGGATATACCAACTCTGAAAGTGCTTTCTTTTCTCTGTATTACATATAATATTTTGGTCAGTGGGCATATATTTGTAACAAACAATTTCTTTTGCGTTTCAGGCAAATCAAATTTTACTAGATCTACAATGCATTTTGAGAACCACATCAACTGAGGCACTTTTCTTGAGTAAGTAGAATAGGTATAGCTATGTTGTGAATTCCCATTGGTTGAGCTGAAAGAGCAACGATCACTTCTGATGGCTAAATATAGTTGAGGTTTAATTGTGCTGAACAGGATGGAGGGAGGATCTCAGAGCATTTCTCATTTTTGACTGGCCAAATGCAGTTTTCTTATTGGACCAATAAACCCCTATGCTGGAGAATGCAGGCTGGTAATGATCATCCTGTAAAATCATGCTGGTTGCACAGTTCAGAGATTTTTCATTTGTGTTGGTAAATATCTAGCATGAAAAGCCTCACATGCAAACCTTTGTTTGAAAGAAATGGAAATTTATATTTATCTTGTGGAGATGTCTCAAACCTGGCCTCAGGGATCATGGAAAATGTGCATTCTGACATCATTGATCATTAGCATGTTGCAGTGGGGAACAAGGGTCATTGATGCTCAGGAATAGGTCAAATTTATCTTCCAGTAGACCTATCTGTTAAAGTGTAAAAAGGGATAAGATAGTCCTGGTGTTTACCTCTATTCATATACTTTCTCCCTTTGCTTTTTCCTGAAAGAGCTGTAGACTGAAGTCTCAGAAATCTTGACAGTTTATCTGGAGCAAGATCAATGTTGAACAGAATTTTTCAAATTAGTATAATAGGGTTTATGACTTCTGGGAAACCGAGGAAGTGCTAAGACCTCCTTCAAACTCTGATTCTTGTGATCAAGTCAGAAAGATTTCAGATATGTCACTAAGATTAACAGGCTTGAATTTACTGAAGGGATAAAACAAAAGAAAGACACTTTGGGAGGAGAAAGTGGGTCATATAAGAAATGAGAGAGACTGTGTGCCTCTTCTGCAAACTAGTTTTATTGGAGGGTCCCAGAGAAGTTTCCAGAGAGTCCCACAAAAGGCCAAATCTTGAATTTTGACTGACAACTGAATGATTTCAGACTGACAACTTCCCACTGCCTTAAAAACTCGAGGTCACTTTGGCCCATGCTGACTGGTTCGCATTGAATTCTTAACCATAAATTCTTACAATTTTACAATTAGAAGGAATTATTCTTATCTCCCTGACTTTTGGAACCTGGTCTGTGCAAAGGGTCACAAAATTTTCTCTCTTCGATTTAACTTGGGCCCACCTTATAGATGTTATTCTAGACCTGCATTTCTCCATACAAAACAGGTAAAACAGGTAGTTTGCTGAGGAATGTGACATATTCTGTCCACTTAGGCCAGGCAGGAATGCAGGTAAATTGCTTCTTGAAAAAAAAAAAAAAAAAGCTTGTGTGGATCAGCACATTGAGCCCACTTTATAGAATTATTCTCTTAACCTCATGTTCTCACAACTCCTATCTCTCTGTCCTCTTTCACTGAAGAAAAAAAAAAAAAAAAAAAGAACAGTCTAAGTCACACTATGGTTGAGAAAGAGTTTCTAAGAGTGGATTCCAGAACATGAGTTTTACCAGAGAACTTAATAGCAATGCAGATTCTCAGGCCAAACCCCAAATGTACAATATCAGACATAAGAATCCTAATTTTCAAAATCGCTCCAGGTGCATACTTGGGACTGACCACCTGTTTTGGTCTTTCTTCCAAGAAAAGGATCTTTTGTACCACTTAAAAAAAAGCCTCTTATGGCCTCACTGACTGACACCACAGGAAAACTGGCTTTCATGGTTGGACAGTTCCAGTCCAGGTAGACAGGACCTGAGACCAAGGGGCTGCACACGCAGTTCCCCAGTGCCCAGGAATCCATAAAATCCTGTTGTACTGTCCCCTTTAAGGTCCTCTACTCCACCCAAGTCTCATAATCAAAACTCTGTAAGTGTGTTGACCATTACTTTTCTTTCAGAAGAGGAAGCCTTAAGTAATCTATTGTTTAAGACACTCCAAAAGTCACGTTACTGCCCTGTGAGCACAACTGGGAGGACTATGTTTTTTTCTTATAAGAAAGATTCTAGTTCCTGGTGTGTAGATTCCTGCATTTGTCCCTCTGTGCCACTACATGGCAAGAGTGCACTTTCCTGCCGGCACCTAGGGACACTCCACAACCAGGCTGCAAGATTCTGAGTCCCATCAGAGTCCCTAAGGTGCCAGTGTACATAGGGCAATGTTCCTGCAGTATCCAGAAAGTGATAAGCAGCCAGAGTCATTAACATGAGGGAATAATAATCATGATACTTTATCAGGAAAATCCTTTAGAATTTTGCAAGTCCTAGTTCCCATGCATGGCAGGCTGACCATTTTCCCACAGTCCTGAATTCTGAGGGTAGCAGAGCTCTCTAGTCATAGGCCCTAATAATACCAGTCAGGAGGAGGAGGTGTCATAAAGTCACAAGCTATTTTCTTCTCATGGGAAGTCTAATGTGTTTTTAATGACACCCAGAAAAATAAATGACCTGCCTTTTTGATGCTTTAAAGTGTTCATTGGGAGGGTAAATGAGGAGGTGGAAAGAGAACTAACATTTGAATCATGGGTCCAAGTCTAGATCTTCTCCAGTTGATTGTAGGCTTTGTCTGCTCCTATGCCTATTCTGTGACCCAAGCTTGTAGCCATAACAGTGGAGGGTGTGTGCAACAGGAATAGCACTTTCATAGTTCTCACTTGGAAGGTGCAGTGGCCTTCTTCCACTCCCACCTCTAACATCCCTTCCTGTTCCTCAGAACTAAGATGGGGATGACCTAACAGAAAGCAGAGGAGAGATGCCCCCCATGACCCAGGCTCAGGCATTCAGGCTATGGATGCAACTGCCCTGGGTCTTTTGAGAAGCTTTGCAAGTTTGACATTGTTTTAAGGGTACCTTGAATTTTTTTTAATCTGATACGGTAAGACTTACAAAAACAGATTTTGCCCTTACACTCTGCTACTGTTTCCTCAAACAAATGTTCCAGGCCATGTGCAAAGCATCAAGGTTGGTCAAGAGGCAGACAGTGTGGAAGGTGAGGAAAGAGACTTCATTTTATTTGTGCAGGAAAAAATATGATACAGCATAAGAAGTTTTAAGATTAGTGTGTTTCAAAGATTTTAGTTTTCTCTAGAGGACAAGGGCCATCCCTGGCTCTCTGGTACATGAACCTGATGGGACTGGTGGTGTGGGAACCAGATTAGTTAGCTTGGGTAAGAAGAACATGCTGAGGAGTTGAATGACTCTCTAGAAAATAGCTATCTCCAAGAAGACATGCCCTGGGTATAGTGGTACATGTCTGTAATCCAAGTGACTCAAGGGACTGAGACAGAAATATCACAATTTTAGGCAAGTCTGAACTATTTAGTGAGACCCTGAATCAAAAAAATTTTTAAAGGTGCTAGGGGTCTAGTTAACTTTTCAGTCAATTGTAGAATGCTCCTGGGTTCAATCCAAGTTCCCACCCCCAATGTGTGCATGTGTGTGTGCATGAATACACACACACACACACACACATACACACACATGCTCATGCAATAAACAGTCAAGGAAGTCATGCTTTTCAGAGTCAGGAAAGACCCGATGTCAAAGAAACAGAGGGCCAGCAGTAAATGGCATAGTTAACAAAGCACTTTTGATCCCCAGAAAGGAAGAAATTGTAACTCTGCAGGTGCTCCTAGCAAGCCTGCTCTCTCATCCCTCCAGGCCAGGACCTGTGTTTATGGTGTTCCAGATCACTTGGTTCACAGACACGAAACAGACTCTTGGGTGACTGCCCAGAATTAGTACTCTTTGTTTTAATGCATTTCAATTTGAAATATAGCTTTCCAGTTTGAAATAAAGCTGGGTAATCAGAGCATAGAATGCAAATTACCTGCAACAGATCATCCTTTGATCCTTAATCTGTCTCCCAGAGATGTCTGCCTGGAGCAAGCTCAGGATACTTGGGACAAGGACAGACTTCTCAGAGAAAAGAGGGTTTTGGGCAGACTTTGAAAGATATTTTTTTCTCACTGGAGCTTATATTTTCTCTGATGGCAATTTGGAAGGGAAAAATGAAGCACTGCACAGACCTCTGTGGAATATGCAAATTCAGAAGTCAACAGGTTTTCCTTTCAGCTGGCATAAGGCCTTCTCAGGTCATCAGTTCGAGCATGGGCCAGTGGATTCAAGTGACTCTGCACGTTAATGTGTGTGTGTATTTACATGCACATGCTGGTCAAGTGCTCTTTGACTCACTGTGCATGTTTGGGATAGAGGAGTAGGAAAGACTACATTCTCAATTGGAGGTTACTGCTTAGAAGGAACCTTGCCTGATAATCAAGAAGGAACATCTGGCTTGACATCAACAACAGGATTTGGACAGGAAAACTTTTGGAAGAATGGTTAAACTCTTTGACAGGTAAGCTGTAGTGTGAGGATCAGGTCCAATTTAGTATTTCTCCTGCCCCCAGGCTTTAAGTTTGAGAATAGGCTGTGTGTCTCCCTCTTCCCCTTGCATTTTTTCCTTTTCTTCCTTCCTTACCTACTACGAGACACTCATTGTGCCTGAAGCACTGGGACAAAATGATGAACTAGAGAAAACCCAGTGCCTTCCTGGGTAGTATTTATGTTCGAGATCAGGATTTCTGAATGTCAGCATGATTAACATGAAATACCAGATGCTTCTTTGTGTTGAGGAGTTTCCCTGTTCATAATGATATGTTTAATAGCACACCTGAACAATGCCTAGCATTGTCCCCTGCAATTTTTGAAAATCAAAAATGCCCGTAGACAGGCCCAATGTCCTGTGGGAGTAATCATTGCCCTGGTTGACAACTAACCACTGAGGCAAACAGCTGTGCTCACACCTGCAGTACAATTACCACAACTGCCTCTGTGCCTACATGGATTCTATTCAGGAACCTGCTACTGCTCACAGAGTCTGCTTTAGTGGGACTTGCAGTGGGTGTTTGTACATGCCTATTGTGGAACAGTAATTAATCAGAGACTTCCAAATAAATCTCTGGTCAAGAGAGGCTCAAACTTAATATCCCATGATATTACCATGGAGGTTACCATGGAGGCATTACAGTGACCTTGAAAGTGAGTGGAGATATTTGCAAATAAATCAGATTAAAATGGCCTTCCCTGTTATTCCTTTTCAGCTTTTCCTTTACCCTAAAATAACTGCAGGATGACAGAATGAATCTGTTTGTGGCAGGGCAGGCCTGCATCCTGATATTTTTTTTTTTTTTTTTTTTCATAAAATTCCAAGTCCTTCTGTATCTCTGTGGCTCCTTAAGTAGAAAGCAGAGTGTAAATGTTTTTCTTTGTGCCTAATAAAGGGGTGAGCCTCAGCTTTTGCCAAATGTTTGACCCTATCTGACACTTATTGAAGGCATATATGACTGTTTCCCATGGCATCTCACAGAAGGGTACCATCTGATTCCATAATCCAGTACAGAAGTTCCTGTCAACACCCTTGCTTGTTCATCCCTGTGCTCCACTCTACAGTGTTGACAGGTAAATTAATAAATCTGTTATGATTCAGGTATGAAGTGTGTTCCAAAATCTCATGTGTGAGACAATGCAAGAAAATTAAGTGGTGAAATTATTGGGATATGAGTTTTAACCTAGTCAGTAGATTGCTCACTTGAATGAAATAACTGTTCTTTTTAATGAATAATCCTTTCCTATTCTCATGAAGTAGGGAGTGTTATTAAGTGTGGGATAGGGAGTTCTTCCAGCAGTCTCCCTGTGCATGAGTATAGATATTGCATTCTTTCTTATCAGACTGAGGTTTTGTGGTTTCCTTTCTTCCATGGCAATTCTCAGGAAGGTAACTGCTTCTCTGGTGTTCTCTCATGGCTCCTTGCAGATTAATTGTGCAGCACTAATTATACTGTTCTGTAGGTGCCACCCTCATTTTGCTTATATATTCTGTAAAACTGTGACTTCCTAGATAAGAAAGAATAAGTCCTTATATATGAGTTTATTGCTGAGTGAAAAATAAAGGGCTCTCTGTTTAGCTAAGTATTTCCCAAGAATCAGATCAAAAATGTTAGATTGGGGCTATGGTGTTGGGTAGTGGAATAGTGAGTTTCAGATACTATCAAATTCAGATGTACCAAAAGTGTAAAATCTTCAAGAATTCCATGTAAATAAGTGGAGGGAGAAAAATAGCAATTACAGAAACAACAAAACCTGTCTTTCAACTAGTCCACATGGATGTAACTTTAATAATTTCCATTATTTTATTTTTAGATGAAATAATTTTATTTTAGACAAGCACGAAAAGCTACTTAGGATCTAATAATTTAAAGCAAGTAGCTGTATACAAATAAGAAAAGCAACAACATATTATATAGGTCAGCACACTGCAACCAAAGCAAAGAGACATGAGAGAATACATATTTATGCAGCACTAAAACAAAATGAAAAAGTTAGTGCAGGGTAGGGGGAGGAATGGAGAGAAAAGTCAAAATGAAACATCGGAGTTTCTCAATGCTTCAAATGTAGTGCACTACAGTAAGAACGGTAAGAATAGACATAACAGATCTGTATACCTGCCTAATACAAAGTTTTCTGATAGAACTTCTTTCAATGGTAAGCCAGTTTGAGTATCTTCTGTTACTGAACTCAGGCTTTAAACTCTCTAGATACAAAAAATAAATAATATTATACATTCCCTTTTAAAATAATTTATATTAAAAGTTTTATAAAATCATATACTGTAGTGACTAATGTTAAAATTTTATGTATTCTGAAACAAAACTATAGTTAACAAAGTGCTAAATATTTAAATGAAGACTTCACATATTAGAAAACCTTTAGGAAAATTTTAACATTAAGGGGGTTGCGTATTGGAACATACTCTCTTGAGGACTGATGACTCCTGCATCCTGTAAAACTGGCTGGTTGTGAGTGGGGTGGAGCAGTGTAGCTAGGTAACTCATTTATCGCCAGCATTGTCCAGATATGACTCAGGCAGCTGTCATCAAGAAACTCTGGAACTTTGAGAATGTTTTTGAACACCCATGGGACACTATTATAATAACTGCAATGCAGAAATCCTGAAGCCCTAAGAATGTGGTTGGAATTAATGTGCTGGGCAGGCATATACATCCCTCTGGAAAACTGCACAGTCACAGATTTCTTGGATTTGAACTTTATGATTTAGGATGCTGTACTGTGGGTTAGTTATGCTAATTAAAAAAAATAAAGTCATTACCTGAGTTTTTCTGCAATCTTAAAAAGAATACTTAGACTTAAACAGAACAACAGTTCACATATTTAGCATTTCACATTTGTGTAACTTGTGAATTACCATTTGTCAAAACCCAGTTTTGTAATTGCTAAGGCATAACATGTCAGGTTATTTGAATGTAATTATATTTTAAGGTAACTGTGATCACAAAATATCTGTTTTACATAACGGATTATATATTATTCGAAAGTACTCAAATGATGCCTTCATCTGAACCATACTTTGCAGGTACTTGAAGTTTTTAATTATAAGGTGTGGGGATATTTTGGGGAAAAAAATGAATGGAGGGGTCAGAGTGGCCCTAACTAACCACTGAGTGAATTGCACAGCAGGGTTCATTTATGAGATATCCTTATTTTTAATATTCCAGAGTGGCTGCAAAGTGAAAAACAATCCAATAAACATATCTTGTTTTAAAAATATATGAATATTTAGGTATTGAGACTATATTAGAAATTTTGAACTATGTAAATAAGCTCAGTATTGATAAGTGGAAAGCAGTATCACTGAGCAATGTATAGTGCAGGAGAGACATTTCTGACACAGCTTTCTGAGAGTTCTTAAAGATATTGATCAATATCATTATATAGCAAAAATGTGATTCAATAAATATGGCAGTACAAAATTTTCTTTCTACAAAAATTTTAGTTGTTAATAGACTTTTATTTTATTTATTTATATGTGGTACAGAGAATAAACTCAGTGCCTCACACATGCTAGACAGGTGCACTACCACTGAGCCACAACCTCAGTTCCAAAATTTAATAACAAAAGAAAAGAGAGAAATCTCAAATTACTAAAATTCATAATGAAAATTAAATAACACAACAGACAATACTACAATACAGATGATAGAAAAAATTTTGGAAGTCTATACTGTAATAAAATAGGAAAACATGAAAACATCAACAAATTTCCAGAGAAATACAACTGACCTATGCAAATTAATGCAGGAGGACACAAAAAATTTAAACACATCAATTTCAGGTAATGAAATAGAGTATGCCACCAAAAGTCTACCACCGAAACATCCTAGGACCAGATGGATTCTCAGCCAACTCCTCCTAGACCCTCAAAAAAGATTTTACACCAATATTTCTCAAATTATTGCATGAAACAGAGAAGGAGGGAACACTTCCAAACTCATTCTATAATCCTAGTTTCACCATGATACCAAAACTAGACAAAGATATATAAAGAAAACTTCAGACAAATATTTCTGATGAACATAGAGACAGAAATTCTAAATAGAATATGGGCAAAATGCATACAAAAACATATTACAAAGATAGAGCACATGATCAAGTCAGGTTCGTGCCAGGAATATAAGGGGATTCAACATACAGAAATCAAAAATGTAATTCATCACACCAATAAACTTAAACACACTAACCCCATGATTATCACAATAGGTGAAAGAAAAGCAGTTGAGAAAATTCAGTATGCATTTATGCTCAAAATACAAAATAAAGTAGGGAGAGTAAGAACATTCCTCAACATTGTAAATGCTATATATGCTAAAACCAAGGCCACTATAATTCTAAATGGAGAAAATTTGAAATTATTTCTGTTAGGAACTGGAACAAGACAGGGATGCAGTTTTTTACCTCTTCATTTCAACATAGGACTTGAAACACTAGCTGCAGTAATTTAAAAAAGGAAGGAAATTAAGAGGTATGAATAGGAGAAGAAGAACTTAAACTATCTCTATTTGCCAATGACATGATTCTGTATTTAGAAGACCCAAAAACTCCACCAGAAAGCTTCTGGAATTCATTAAGAATTAGCAGGATATAAAATTAATACCATAAACCAATTTTTTTCCTATACATCATTGATGAATTATCTGAAAAAAAAATTATAAAACTATTCAATTCATGATAGCCTCATAAAATACTTTGGTATCAATCCAACAAACATTGTGAAAGACTTCTACAATGAAAGCTACAGAAAACTAAAGAAAGTAATTGAAGAAGACATTAGAAGGTTGAAAGACTGCCTATGTTCTTGGATACGTAGAATAAATATGCCAAAGTGACCATACTACCAAAAGTAATATAGAGATTTAATTCAACTCCTTATAAAAATTCCAATAATTTTCTTCATAGAAATAGAAAAGTCAATCATAAAATTTATTTGGAAAAACAAGTGACTCTGAATAACTAAAGCAATACTTAGTTAGAAAAATGAAGGAGGATGCATAACAACATCACACCTTAAGTTATACTACAGAGATATAGTAACAAAACCAGCTTGGTATTGGCACCAAAGCAGACATAAAGAGAAACAGAACAGAATAGAAGTCAAAGAAACAAACCTAAATATATGTAGGTACCTCGTACTTTAAAAAAGTGTCAGAAACACACACACTGGAGAAAGATAGACTTTTTATCATGTGATGCTGGTAAACTGGAAATCCCTATATAGTAGAGTAAAATTTAACCCATATCCCTCAACCTGCTGAAAGCTCATATCATTGTAGGTCAAGGACCTAGATATTAGACCAGAGATTCTTTGCCTAGTAGAATAAATTTTAGCCCAAATTTTCCACCATTTCAGCTTAGAAATGGACTTCCTTGACAAGATTTCTAAAACACAAGAAGTAAAATCAAGAATCAATAAATGGGATGGCATCAAAGTAAAAATGTTCCACAGCAAAGGAAATCAGAATGTGAATCGAATGCCTACAGAATGGGAGAAATCTTTGCTACCTGCACTTCAGATAGAGCATTAATATCTAGGACATATTAAGAACTCAAAAAACAGCACACACACACACACACACACACACACACACACACACACACACTAACCCAACCATTAAATGAGCAAAGGAATTTTAGCAGGCACTTCAAGGAAGAAATACAAATTGTCAACAAATATGAAAACATGTTCAATATCTCCAACATTTAAGGAAATGCAAATTAAAACTACAAGGAGATTCCATCCAATTTCAGTCAGAATGGCAATTATCAAGAATACAAGTAATGATAAATGTTAGTGAAAAGGTGGGGGAAAATTTTTACTCATACTTTGCTGGTGGTACTGCAAATTGGTGCAACCAGTCTAGAAAGCACCATGGAGTTTCCTCAGAAAACAAAACTTGGAATGGAATAATCATTTGACCCAGTTATCACACTCATCAGTATATATCCAAAGAATTTAAGATCAGTATACTACGATTCAGCCACATCAATTCTTATAGGAGCTCACTTCTCAAGAGTTTAGCTAAGAGACCATGCTAGGTGCCCCTCAACAGATGAATGGATAAAGAAAATGTAGTATATATGCACAATAGAATATTATGCTGCCATAAAGAAGAATGAAATTATGGCATTTGCCAGTTAATGGAAAGAACTACAGATTATCATGATAAATGAAATAATCCAGGTTCAAAAAAAATAAGGTCAAATATTCTCTATCATATGTGGATGCTAACACACAATAAGGCATCAGGAGAAAATAGTGAGTTTACTGGATTAGACAAAGGGGAATATTACTATGTGTGTGTGCGTGTGTGTGTGTGTGTGTGTGTGTGTGTGTTTCACTGCATAAAAAGATTTAAATACAAATTTACCTGATTATCTCAACAGATGCAGAAAAGCCTTTTGAAAATATCCAGCACCAATTGATGTTTAAAATTCTAGAGGAACTAGTGATAGAAAGAAATTTTTTCAGTATTGCAAAAACTGTGTATGAGAAACCTCATACTGAATAGAGAAAAAATAAAGCATTTCCTCTAAAAACAAGAATAAAACAAGGATATAAACTGTCACCACCCATATTCAACTTGAAATTCAAGCCAGAGCAACCAGGCAAGAGAAGAAATCTAAGGGCATGCACATAAAAAAAAGATGTCCACTTGTCTCTGCTGATGACATATGTTTTTATGTAGAAGATTTAAAATGCTATAGTAGCACATTTCTAGCTGATAAACAAATTTATTAAATAAGTTGTATACAAGAACAACATTCATAAATCAATGGCATTCCTACATTGCAAGAATAAACCTATTGCAAAAGAAATTGGGAAAAATATCTCAATCACAATACCCTAAAAAAATACTTAAGAAACAAAAATCTAACCTGGGAGGTGAAAAACATCAACAATGAAAACTACAGAACACTGAAGGAAAAAAATGGAAGAAGACCTTAGCAGTTGGAAATAGTTCCCATGTTTTTAAATAAGCAGAATTAATATTATCTAAAGTTTTATACTACCTAGAGCAGTAAACAGATTCAATGCAGTAGCAACGAAACTATCAATAGCATTCTCCACAACACACACTGACAAAGAGCAGTTCTAAAATTTATTTCAACAAATAAGAGAGAGAGAAAAGCCAAAGCAATTCTGAATTTAAAAAAGTGATGCTAAAAGCATCATAATAACTGGTATCCATTTATGTTGTAGAGTTTTATTATAAAAACAGCATTCTATTGGCACCAGAACAGACCTTAAGACCAATGGTATATAAAACAGAAAAATCCACATAGATAGAGTGACCTGATGTGTGATAAAAGTGCCAAAGTTATAGGGTGGAGAAAAATGAGACTTTTTAACAAATGGTGCTCTGAAAACTGGATATCCATATGTACAAAGAAATAAAACTTGATCCCTATTTCTCACCCTGCACCAATGCCAACTCCATTGAATCAAGGACTTAGAAATTAAAGTAAAAGCTGTACGCTTAAAGATAATGAAGGCCCAATACTCCAACATATTGACATAAGCACCAACTTTCTTAACAAGGTTTCAAAAGCACAAGAAATAAAACCAAGAACCAATAAGTGGGATGAAATCAAATTTGAAAACCTTTGCACAGTAAAGGAAATAGCAATGTGAAGAGAGAGCATACCAGTGATAAAATCTTTTCCACCTACTCCTCAGACATGAAATTAATATACAGATTATAAAAAGAACTTAGAAAAAGAACCTCCCCAATTAATAAATGGGCAAAAATCTAATCAGACATTTCTTCAAAATAAGAAATACAAATGGCCAACATATATATGAAAGCATGTTCAATAGGTCTATCAATCAGTGAAATGCAAATCAAAACTACATGGAGGACAAAGTCTATTATTGTGCCCTTGCTCTTTTCCTATACTTCAATGAAATTATTAAATTCAAAAAGAACTAAATGAAGATTTTTATCTCACTCCACTTACAATAGCATTTATCATGAATAATGTAGGAATTCACATAATAGACAGAATATTTGGTTGGAGAAGGGAAGAATAAAAGTTTATTAGATTAGAGAAAGGAGGATTAAGGGAAAGGAGGTGGATGGGAATAAGACAGACAGTAGAATTAAACAGATATTACTTTCTTATGTTTCTATATGAATACACAACCTGTGTAACTCCAATCATATACAGCACAAGAATGGGAAGTCATATCCCATGTGTTATGTCAAACACACTCTACTGTCATGTATATCTAAAAAGAATTTTAAAACATAAGAAAAGGAATAAAGTGGAGTAAATGTCCACTTATGCAGTGTTGTTTGGACATCAAACTAGTATAACCATTCTGGAAAACTATATGGCTATCCATTTCAAAACTTGGAATGGGAGCAACATCTGACCCAGTTGTCCCACTCTTCAATATATATCCAAGATCAAAAATTAGCCTACTATAGAGACACAGCCATATCAGCATTTATAGCAACACAATTCACAATAACCAAATTACAGAACCAGCCCACATACCCATCAACAGACTAAGGGATACAGATAATATGGTGTACATACACAATGGAGTTTTACTAAGTCACACAGAACAATGAAACAATGGTATTTAGTAGAAAATTGATGAAACTGGAGAACATGATTCTTTGTGAAATAAGTCAGACTCAAGAAGCCAAGGGTCAAATATTTCCCTTCATATGTGAATGCTAGATGAAATAATGAAAAAAGGGAGAATCCAGTGAAAATAGTACAGTCATCTGTGGAGTAGAGTAAGGGAAGGAGGAAGAAAGAAAAGTGGGATGAACAGTAGAATAAACAAACCAAACTCTCTTATATGCACATTTGAATAAAGTACAGTGAAGTTAAATTTTATGTTTATCTATAATATGCTGATTTAAAAAATCTATAAATAAGGTTTTCCCTGGGTAGCAGGATTCAACTGCCCCTGAGGCCCCTGCCACAGATGACCAGAGGAGTATTCTATGGGTGCCTCTGCTGCTCACGCCTACACGAACCACCTGAGATCTTTTACCCAGGTGCTCCTGCTCTAGGCACCACTACCATAGAACAGAGGTCTTCTCTTGGGGCAGGCTTGCTCCTGATGCAACTGCCACAGGTGTTGTTGCTGCTGTTGTCGCTGTTACAGTTGCCAACACCTGGAGGTCTGCTGCTCTTGATGCTGCCTGGTATCCCAGCCTGCCATGTTCACTGCTGACACAACTACTGCTACCACTGACACCATGGCCATCAAAGCCACTGCAACTCCCTGGAGGTCACCTGAAGATTTCCCCTCTGGATGCTGTTGCAGTTGCAGCTACAGCTGATGCCACTGCTACTGCTGCCTCAGTGCCCCACCTGCTACCATCACCACTGACATCTGCAGTTGCTGCTGACCCCCTGCCTGCTGCCACAGACTCCTGCTACTATCACTTATACAATTGCCCAGAGGTCCACTGCCAAGGAGACACCAGGGTTGTTTGCACATGGCCACACCATTTTGAGACACTGGCCAGAATGTTTTTCTGAGGCACCAGAATGTTCTACTGCCACAGTCATATTGGATTGCATCTGTCTGGGGACTCTGGCCGGGACCTAGAGATTCAATGTCACGGTGCCTAGAGGTTTGGATGCACCTGGTGTCTTCCTCCAAGAAATGCAGGTTACTGCCATCCAGTTATTCTCTCTCTCAGAATTGCTCATTCCTGGTGGTTTCTTTCCAAATTCCAGTGGCATTGAGATCTTGTGATTGCAATGTGGCCAAATGCAGGACATCTGAGGCCCAGATCGGTGAGATAGTGACTGGTTCACCCAGGTCCTGTCTGGGCCAGGCAGTCTTGTTGGAAGTCAGAGACAGGGCTGAGAAATGTTTGGATACTGGCAGAGAGTTGTTCAATTTTCCACCGAGATTTATCTTATTTTTATTTCTTTCTTCTCTGGCATCTCTCTACACCATATTTGGAGCAAGATTTATTTATTTATTTTTTTTTGTGCATTAGTTTGTTGAAGACAGTGATACATGCATGGTGTTTTGCAATTCTGTTGTATATTCTGTACATTCTTATATTTTTATTTTTTTCTTCTCTTTATGTGTATTCTTCCTCTCACCTATCTTCCTAATTTCCCTTTCTCACTTTTCTCCACCAAACATTATATATATATATATCACATTTTCATTATCCATTCATCTGTTGAAGGGCATCTAAGTTGGTTCCATAGTTTGCTATTGTGAATTGAGCTGCTATAGACATTGAGACAGCTGCATCCCTGTAGTATGTTGATTTTAAATTTGGGGGGTATAAACCAAGGAGTGAGATAAATAGGTCAAATTGTTGTTCCATTCCAAGTGTTCTGAAGAATCTCCACACTGCTTTCCATAATTGTAGCATAATTTTGCAATCCCACCAGAAATGTATGATTTTACCTTTTCCCCCATGTCCTTGCCAACATTTAGTGCTGCTTGCATTCTTGATAATTGCCATTCTCTTTGCAGTTAACCAGTCTTGGAATCATTGGACATAGATACCCAAACTGACTTCTTACTTGCAGATACATCTGTCCAATCATATGGGTATAGGGGAAGTTCTTACTTTCTTTGGCCTTCAGGTGTTTGATATGATATTATAGACAGATTTAAACGTCTTTTTAGATAGTAGCTCTCATCTGCCCCTCAGCAGTATCCTGAAACACTTCAGCTTTTCCATGAATACTGGTTCATCAGACATGAAGACCCGAACTGAGGTTAACTCCCCTGCTAAAATCCAATCTGCTCTGGAGAGTAAAGTTGAACAGTAGAGAAACACAGACCATGAGTTCATGTTTTGAAACATGGGGGAGCTTCTTCTTCAATAGCAATGAAATTCAGACAGCAATGGATGACTTTCTTTGGGCCGCTTTGGCATGAAACACAAATGGAGTCTCAGTTCAGCTCTTTAGAAACTCAGACTTGTGCTGGGCTGCATGCAGTCACCAAATTCTGCAGGTGAAGTCCAGGTTGGACAGCATTTATTATTTTTTTCCATATGTAGAAAATGGGAAGGAGGGACAACAGCATTACCTCTGTTTTATGTAGCTGATGAAGCAGTTGCCTATAAAAGGAAACTTTTGTATAAATGTGAGTGTATTACAAAGTGTAAGATGTTCTTCTAAAAAAAGGGAGAAACTATATCAAATTAAAAGCCAGAAATAAACCAACATGGCTGAGAAAACAAGTCAAATTTAGTAATAACCTTGAATATTAATGGGCTAAACTAGTAATTAAATGGATGTAGATTTGAATGTTATAAAACAAGACCCAAGAATATGCTGTCTACAAAAGACTCACCACATAGGCAAAGACATCCACAGACTGAAAGAACAGGGAAAAAATAGCACACACATGGATTACATAAACAATGAAAGGTTTCCATCCTCATATCAGATAAAGTGTACTTTAAATCTAAATTAATCAGAAGGGACAAAGAAGGTTATTTTATTCCACTGAAGGGAATTGCACAGCAGCAAGACACAATGATTGTAAATATTAATGGTCCAAACAATGGAGCATCTGTATACATCAAAAAATCCTTCTCAATTTCATAAATCAACTAGACCACAGTTCAATTATACTGGGTGACTTTAACATATTTCTCTCACTACTGGACAGATATTCTAAACAAAAACTAAAGAAATTAAAGAATTAAATAATACAATCAATAATTTGGACAAAACTTACATATATAGAATATTTCATCCATCAACCAGTGAATACACCTTTTTCTTGGAAGCACATCGATTCTTCTCTAAGGTATAGATCATAAATTACACCACAAAGCAACTCTTAGTAAATACAAAAAAATGGAGCTAATACCTTGCATTCTATGAGAGCACAATGGACTCAAATTAGTAATCAAAGATAAAAAAATGGAAGCTACTCTAACCAATGGATATTAAATAATACACTGTTAAATGATGAATAGATAGTAGAAAAAAATCAAGAATGAAATGGAAAGACACTTAGAGTTAAATGAGAATACCGAAACAAAGTACCAAAATGTGTGGGACATTATGAAGGCAGAGAAAAGTTCATTGCATTCAGCTCATTTATTAAAATAATAAAAAGTCTACAAATAAATGACCTAACATTACATCTCAAAACCCCAGAGAAAGAAAGACACACCAACACCAAAAAAGAGTATAAGGGAGGAAATAATTAAAATAAGAACTGAAATCAATGAAACTGAAACAAAAAAAAAATTGAGAAAACATAAGGTTGGTTTTTGAAAAAAAATCAAAAAATTGATAAACCCCTAGACACACTAACAAAGAGAAAAAGAGAAAACACAAATTAAAACTTACATGATGAAGAAGGAAATATCACAACAGATACAACTGAAATACAGAAGATAAGTTGAAACTATAATAAAAATTTCTACTCCAATAAAATAGAAAATATTGAAGATATTGACAAATTTGGAGATACATGGCCTACCTAAACTGAATCAGGAGGTCGTACAAGATATAAACTGAAAAATTTCAAGTAATTAAATATAAAACAACATTAAAAGCCTACTAATTAAGAAAAGCCCAGGACCAGATGGATTCTCAGCTGAGTTCTACAGGACCTTCAAGAATTAACACCATTGCTGCTCAATATTTCCATGGAATATACAAGAAGGGAACCCTTCTAAACTCATTCTATGAGGCTAATATCATCTTGATTCTAAAACCGGACAAAGACAAATTAAGGAAAGAATATTTCAGACCAATATCACTGATGAACATACATACAAAAATTCTCAATAAAATTCTGGCAACTTGCATACAAAAAAAAAATGTTAAAAGGATAGTGCACGACAATCTAGTGGGGTTAATCCCAGGGATGTAGGGTTGGTACACTGTATGGAAATCAATAAATGTAATTCATCAGATCAATATCCTTAAAAACAAGAACCATAGAATCATTTTAATAGATGCAGAAAAAGCATTTGACAAAATACAGCACCCTTTTATGTTCAAAACACTGGAAAAACTAGGGATGGTAGGAACATACCTCAACATCATAAAAGTCATATTGCTAAAACAAAGAGCAACATGATTCTAAATGGAGAAAAATTGAAAGCATTCCCTCTTAAAACTGGAAAAAGACAAGGATGCCCTCTTTCACCACTTTTATTCAACATTGTCCTTGAAACTCTAGCCAGAGCAATTACACAGAAAGAAATTAAAGAGATATATATATATACATATATGTGTATATATATACATGTGTGTGTGTGTGTGCGTGTGTGTGTAAAAGAATTCAAAGTATGACTCTGATGATGATATGATTCTATATTAGGAAGATTCAAAACATTCCACCAATATCTTATAGAAGGAGTAAATGAATTCAGCAAAGTAGCAGAATATAAAATAAATATCCAGAAATCAAACACAGTTCTAAACATCAGTAATAAATCCACTGAAAAAGAAATAAAGAACACTACCCCATTCACAATCACCTTTAAAAAAAAATAAAAAAAACCTATCCATTGCGAAAAAAAATCTTTGCTACCTGCTCCTCAGATAGGGTGTTAATTTCCAGGATAAGCAATAATTGTAAAAACTTAATGCCAAAAATAAACCCAATCAGTAAATGGGCAAAGGAATTGAGGAGACACTTTATAGAAGCGGAAATACAAATGAGGAACAAATAAATAAAAAAAAATTTCAACATGTCTAGCAATCAGAATAATGCAAATTAAAACTGTACTGAGGCGGACCGCGGCGGCGGCGGCGGCGGCGGCGGCGGCGGCGGAGCCCGGAGCGGAGGCCGGAGGCTCCCGGCCTGCCGGCCCCGGAGCGGAGCGGAGCGGAGGATGCAGCAGCCGCAGCCGCAGGGGCAGCAGCAGCCGGGGCCGGGGCAGCAGCTGGGGGGCCAGGGGGCGGCGCCGGGGGCCGGGGGCGGCCCAGGGGGGGGCCCTGCCTGAGGCGGGAGCTGAAGCTGCTAGAGTCCATCTTCCACCGCGGCCACGAGCGCTTCCGCATTGCCAGCGCCTGCCTGGACGAGCTGAGCTGCGAGTTCCTGCTGGCTGGGGCCGGAGGGGCCGGGGCGGGGGCCGCGCCCGGACCGCATCTCCCCCCACGGGGGTCGGTGCCTGGGGATCCCGTCCGCATCCACTGCAACATCACGGAGTCATACCCTGCTGTACCCCCTATCTGGTCGGTGGAATCTGATGACCCTAACTTGGCTGCTGTCTTGGAGAGGCTGGTGGACATAAAGAAAGGGAATACTCTGCTCTTGCAGCATCTGAAGAGGATCATCTCTGACCTGTGTAAACTCTACAACCTCCCTCAGCATCCTGATGTGGAGATGCTGGATCAGCCCTTGCCAGCAGAGCAGTGCACACAGGAAGAAGTATCTTCAGAAGATGAAGATGAGGAGATGCCTGAGGACACAGAAGACTTAGATCACTATGAAATGAAAGAGGAAGAGCCAGCTGAGGGCAAGAAATCTGAAGATGATGGCATTGGAAAAGAAAACTTGGCCATCCTAGAGAAAATTAAAAAGAACCAGAGGCAAGATTACTTAAATGGTGCAGTGTCTGGCTCGGTGCAGGCCACTGACCGGCTGATGAAGGAGCTCAGGGATATATACCGATCACAGAGTTTCAAAGGCGGAAACTATGCAGTTGAACTTGTGAATGACAGTCTATATGATTGGAATGTCAAACTCCTCAAAGTTGACCAAGACAGCGCTTTGCACAATGATCTCCAAATCCTCAAAGAGAAGGAAGGAGCTGATTTCATCCTACTGAACTTCTCCTTTACGGATAACTTTCCCTTTGACCCACCGTTCGTCAGGGTTGTGTCTCCAGTCCTCTCCGGAGGGTATGTTCTGGGCGGAGGTGCCATCTGCATGGAACTTCTCACCAAGCAGGGCTGGAGCAGTGCCTACTCCATAGAGTCAGTGATCATGCAGATCAGTGCCACACTGGTGAAGGGGAAAGCACGAGTACAGTTTGGAGCCAACAAATCTCAATACAGTCTGACGAGAGCACAGCAGTCCTACAAGTCCTTGGTGCAGATCCACGAAAAAAACGGCTGGTACACACCCCCAAAGGAAGATGGCTAACCCCGGAGTGTCATCCCCTTCCTCCTTCCCCAGGCACCACTGGACCAATTACCTTTGAATGCTGTATTTGGATCTCACGCTGCCTCTGTGGTTCCCTCCCTCATTTTTCCTGGACGTGATAGCTCTGCCTATTGCAGGACAATGATGGCTATTCTAAACGCTAAGGAAAAACAAACAAACAGAACTGTTTCAAGTACACAAGACTGACTACAGACCAACCAACCACCTTGCTGGAACCCTTGCTAGCAGGCATTCTTATAAAGAAACTCTCGAGCCTCCTTATATTGCTGGAAACTCAGCTGTGCTCCAGACTAGAGCCTCCTTACCTATGCTATGGATTTTTAATTTATTTTCTCTTATTTCATGTACACTGCTTTTTTTGGTTACAGTGTATGATGGATGTGTATGAAAAAAAAATGTATCTTTGGGAAAACAATTACAGTTTGTTAATTTGAAAAAAAAAAAACTGTACTGAGACTTCACATCACTTATAATGGCAACTTTCAAGAATACAAGTAACAATCAATTTGTGACCACACAGGAAAAAATGTTCACTCATACATTGCTGGTGGGACTGCAAAATGGTGCAACTGCCCTGAAAATAAGTATGGATATTCTAAAAAACTAAGAATGGATCCACCATTCTGTTATCCTAATCCTTGGTATATACCCAAAGGGTTCATGTGTGTGTGTGTGTGTGTGTGTGAGTGTGTGTGTGTGTGTATCACAGTGAACTGCTTCATCAGTTACAACCACAAAGTGGGGTCCTAATTAAAGTAGAATATATTGCATGCTTGTACAATTATATCAAAGTGGATTTTACTGCCATAGCCAAAAAAAAAAATAAATGAATGAATAAGTAAATAAATAAATGATAAAATAATAAATGGCATGGACCAATAAATACAAGAAAGACCAAGAGAATAGAGAAAAGCCAACAAGGGAACGAGGAGAAAATTTAATTGGGGAAAACCAGGAATAGAATTGGAGAAAATTATATTCTGTGCTTCTATAATTATGTCAAAATAAACCCTATTTTTATTTGTATTTGTAATTTTAATGTGCTAATCAAAATTTTTTAAAACTAACCAGAATTCAACTGTGGGAGCTTATCTTCATAAACATAAAATTCAAGTTGAATGTGGAGGAGAGAAAAAAGACTGGAGGAAATTAGAGAAAGGAAAAAATGTGAGAGCTCAGTATTTTATACTTAAGGGAATCTGGGGTTCTACAAAGAAGAACTTAATGAGAAAAGGTCCATGATTTTAATTGAATTTTCCAATACAATATGGCTGGAGATAGAGGGGAGAGGGCAGTTACAACCCTTTTCCCAATAAAATTAGAAGACTGTATCAATGGGGTGAATACTTTTGTAAATTGCCCACCAATATTGCATTTGTTTCAGAAAAAAAAGGTGTTTTGCTGTGAAAATAAAGATATGAATATCACAATTATGTATGCATGGCAGAAGGTTTATTTAAAGGAAGATTTTCTTAATACTAAGACTTAAAATCATGAAAAACATTAATGAAAATCAGTGTCAATAATTTGACTGTTTTCTTCCTTTGGATATGTACATAAAATTTTACCATAAAGAAGATTACTATGCAGTGAATTTAAATAGAGTATGATACATTTTCATTAATACTACAAGAATTATTTTGCAGGGGCTGGGGGTATAGCTCAGTTGGTAGAGCACTTGCCTTGTAAGTACAAAAGAGTTATTTTACACACACATGAAGAATTTTTGAATTTCCTTTGGCATTCAGTTGATGTCAGTCATTGATATTGTAAGGGAAGTGTCCCTCCATCAACTCTGAAAGCTTATGCATTTTTTTTCTTCTTCAGTGCTTAGGCCCAAGTTTACTCATTGGTAAAAGGCAATGCCATTCTTCACAGGATCCCACAGTTGGTTCAGACTGAGAAAGACAGATATAGAAATTCAGCTTTAATACTCATGCTTCTGCATTTTTTTTCCTTATACCATCTTCCTTTTGCACTCAAAGATTAAAACTTCAGCATGGGTTACAGTAAATTATGGTGACTTTATACTGAACATCAATATTAATACACTAGAAACTACATTATAGGGTTAGTAAGAGAAAACAATTTCACACAATTTATATCAGATTAGTGCACTAAGGAGAGACATCTGTAGAAATTATGTTAGTTCTCACATACTAATCAGCATCAGTATCCAGGCAGGCAATTACAACCTTCTGAAACCCAGAGCTGACCACTTTTATCCATTGGGTCCATGTGAGGGAATACACAGTGGAGTGTATTAGGAACCAGGACAGCACTGAATCACCTACAGTATTGCCTGTGTCTTTGACCTGGGGGATAGGAGCCAAAACAAGAAGGAACACTACTCCTACTGTATTGCTAATTGCTGCTGGTTATAGAGAAGTCAAACCTATTGCTGATTTGTAAAACATTCTACTAAAACTCTGTACTTAAAGAAAAAAAAAAAAAACACTCACTGAAAACTTTGAAAGAAAAAAATGTTTCATCCTGGAACTTTGGATCTTTGTGTTTGTATAAAAATGTGTGCTCGTGAAATGAAAATTTTTGCTGAAAGAAGTTTCCCTGAAAGAGAAAAAGCAAACTAACCATTTGTTTTCTGGGACACAGCAAGGTAGTTTGGTTTTAGTATGAACTTGTACTGTATATTTTGAGGTACATGTTCCATGAGAAAAGGGCCTAGCAGGTTGGAAGTCATAGCACAGTCCTTTCATCACTGTGTGAAGAGTGCAGTGCCTTGAAGGTAGCTCATTTCCCTTCCCTGGGGATATATCCATGCCCTAAAAAAAGAGAATATACATAGACTTTGGGCTGAAAATTGCCATGACCATTTTTGTTACAAGATGAAATGTACTGCAGTTTTCCCCTTGGACTTTTGCTGTAAAGAATATTTTGATGCCTGAATTACCCCCAGATATACTCTTACAGTTAGAGACAATTGCATAAAGTGTATTTTTGTGGGGAGTGGGGAAAGTGGAAAAGATAAAGAAATATTTAAGAATCTGGTTTTTGTTTTAATTATTTTGCACATCATTTTGAATTCCAAAAAAGTTCACAGATAAATTAAAATTGACAGGTGAATATAGCGGATACAAACTTAATGAATAAAAATCAAATACACTTCTATAATCAACAAAAACAAATTAAAATTTGAAAAAAATGATCTTTTATAATATCATAAAAAAAGTCTGTGACTAGATCTAACCAAATGTATCTGAGATCCTTTTGCAGAAAACTTTAAATTATATCGAACAGGAATTTAGATCCCAATAAAGATATACACTATGTTTCAGCGTTAGGAGAGTTAGTATTTAAAAATGTTCCTTTCTTTCTTTTTTCTTTTCCTGTATGGATCTGTATAGTCCACATAATCCCAATCAAAATCTCAACTCCTTGAGAAACATAGGAGTTGATTCTCAAGACCACAAAAGGTACAAAGCATCAATGAGGCCAGCCCTGTGGCAGGAAGTCAAGGCAGAGGCCTCACTCCCCTTGTGTGGGATGGGACCAGTGTATACACATGGGAGGGGGCTCAGGAAAATCAAGTAGAAAGATGAGAAGAGCCGTGGATCTGGCCAGGAACAGGTCTCTCCCTCCCTCATACATACACAGGCCAATCTCAGCCTGTAGCAGAGGTGCCTGGAGCAGGGTGGAAGGATGAAGCCAGGCACCAGGACACTCACGTGGGAGACTCAGGAAGCTCCACTTCTACTCCACTCAGTTACTAGGGGACCGTGGGCCTGAGTGGGAGGAGCAGCAACATAGCTGCTGGAAGGTGACCCTGAAGCGCATCCCACTACAGCTGAGGTAGGGAAGACACTTTATTTTTTTTAAACTTTTTAAATTTATTCTATTTAGTTGTACAAGACAGAAGATTGCATTTTGATTCATTGTACACAGATGGAGCACAACTTTTCGTTTCTCTGGTTGTGCATGATGTGGAGCCACACCATTTGTGCATGTATGTGTACACAGGGTGATGATGTCCATCTCAGTCCACCATCTTCCCACCCCCTGGGGAAGACACTTTAAATAGAATACAGCCAATGTGGGTCCTTTGGAAATGCTGTCAGCTTGTTAAAGTCAGGAGTCTATTCATCAGAACACAGTTAAGAGGATAAAAGGTAAGTTCTTCATTGGGAGGAAACATTTGCAATGTGTATAACCAACCAAGGGAGAGACTGTTTTAGCAATTCCTACAAATTGATGGAAAAGAGTAGACTGCTCCCTGATTTTCTGGAGTTGCTCTAATGATGCACCTAATTAGCTCAGGGTGGTTTTCAAAGTTCCAGCCCTGTATGAGCAGTTCCCTGTGCCTGACTTCTGCTCAGTTTTACTTTGGCAGATCCATCTCCACTGCTGCTCTAATTTTCATGACCATCTGATAGTCCAGTATTCGGATACATAAATAGATCTGTCTGTGGCATTTTTGGACACTTGAGCTGTTTCTGCTGCAGGGCTATTCTGCGCCACGCAGAGGGGACGTCCCTCCACACCTGCTCCTGGGCTTGCACTGCCCTGAGTGTGCTCCCAGGAGCAGGACTGATAGTTCCTAGGTGTGAGGACATCTAGCAGGAGGAGCGCACTCCAAGATGGGCGTGTCCCCCGCACTCTACCGCAAACCCTTGTTGTGCGCGGCGCAGTGTCTCCTCCTAGACACCCTGGATGTTATGTGGCCACATCAGAGGGAGGTCTGGGCTGCTGTTTCCTAACTGAGCAGGACTGTGGACGCCCTGCCTGGCCACAGGCCTGCTCCTGCTTCCCCACACTGCTCCAGGCCCTAGCTTAGGAAGTCATGCCTCCACCTTGTCCTCTAGTAGCTGCCTGCTTTCCTTTTCCCATTTGAATGGCCTTGCTCATTTGTGTACTTTCCTGGAAATGTATCATATTAATAATGAAAAGGTTTGTAAGAGAAGAAATTTAATATCCTCTCATATTTGTCCCATCATAATTAAGTTCAATATATAACTGAAATAAAAATTCTGTGAATACTTATTTTTACTATGTGCAGTATACTCTGAAATACTCTCTTACTCTCGTTTTTCTATTCCATCTCATTCCATTAAAAAAAAAATGCTGCCCATAAACCAATAAACTAACTAAATGACTCACAGTTTGAAAAACACCAATCCAAACCATTAAAATGCAGGGTGCTCCTGTGCAGTGACTGGGAACTCCAGGCCTGGATCAGGATGCCTCTCTACAGAAGGGTTGCTGTGTGTTGGTGTGGCTGTGATGTTCTGGGAGGGATAATTCCTTGTTGGAGAGGTTTGCTGTACACTAGAGGACATGCTGCAGCATCCCTGCCTCTCCTGCTACATGCCAGGAACACTTAGTACTTACAGGTCCCTTCCAGCTGTGACAAGCAAAGTGTCCACCGGCATGTGTCCGGAAGAGGAAATCCCTGCTGTTGAGAGTGGCTTCTCTACAGGGTCTTTAGCTCCCTGAACTAGGCCGGGTCTTGGGAAGAACTCTTTAGTCAGCATTTCCCAGATCCATCAGAATTGCCTGGATTTTTTTTTTTTTTTTTTTTTTTTTTTTTTTTTGTGGTACTGGGGATTAAACTCAGGGCCTTGGGCTTGCAAGGCAAGCACTCTACCAGCTGAGCTATCTCCCCCAGCCCTCGCCTGTATATTCTGAGAGGTGAGCAGGCCCCCTGCTGACTGTGATCAGGAATTTCTAAAGATGGCCCTGGGAACAGAGGCCCAGGGAGACTGCCTCTTGAGCAGAACTTCCTTGGTGCTGTTGGAAGGCTCCACTGTCTTAGGTTTCAGGGCACAGGCAGGCCAGTGTATTGAGAAGATAATAAATATTTAAAGGGTGAGAAATCACATAAAACACCCCACAGTGCTTTATGGAGCAAATCTAGTACAAACTCTAGTGAAATCACAGCAGTAACATCTTTTCTTTGTGTCATTGTTCTGTGTGGTTTGAAGCCCACAGAGGAGGATTGGGGACTGGAAGAAGCTGAGTCTGACCTTTCTGAATCCATGGTTTTCCTGAGGTTTGCACCTAAGACAGAAGCAGAATCCCCAAGGAAGGTGCTGTGTGGGGCTGGGCTTGCTTCTTACCTGGTGGAGAAGCTGAGCTGCCTCCCCATATTTCAGATTTTTTTTCTACCCAATTAATTGTTCTTCCTAAATTGAATGATCTATTTTTGGAACTAAAAGAGATGCAGTGTAGAGAAAGGAATTGACGGAGCCCAAGGCGGAGAGGTGGGTAGATGGAGGAACACAGGAAGGAGAGGGAACTGCGTGTCTATCTTGCTCAGATGGTGGGAAGGTGTTTTCTTCCTGGATGCTGGGGGAGACACCAGGGGCAGGCGATTTTACTAACAAAACAAGGAATGCAGGAAAGGAAGAACATGGGCTTGTAGAAGTGGCCCGGGGTCCTGGGTCTCAGGGCACCCTGGGCCTGCATTAGAGCTCTTTGGTGGGCCCTGCTCATCCCTGAGCAGATGGCGAGAAGCCCTGATCTTCTATTCCGTTTCTTTTTTTTTTTTTTATTGTAAACAAATGGGATACATGTTGCCTCTCTGTTTGTACATGGCGCAAAGGCATACCATTTGTGTAATCATAAATCCACATACAGTAATGTTGTTTGATTCATTCTGTTATTTTTCCCCTTCCCCCCACCCCTCCCACCCCTCTTTACCTCTATACAGTACTTTCTTCCTCCATACTTGCCCCCCTCCCTAACCCTAACTCTAACCCTAACACTAACCCTTCCCTCCCCCCCATTATGTGTCATCCTCCACTTATTAGCGATATCATTCGTCCCTTGTCTTTTTGAGATTGGCTTATCTCACTTAGCATGATATTCTCCAATTTCATCCATTTGCCTGCAAATGCCATAATTTTGTCATTCTTTATGGCTGAGTAATATTCCATTGTGTATATATACCACGGTTTCTTTATCCACTCGTCAATTGAAGGGCATCTAGGTTGGTTCCATAGTCTGGCTATTGTGAATTGAGCAGCTATGAACATTGATGTGGCTGTATCTCTGTAGTATGCTGATTTTAGATCCTTTGGGTATAGGCCAAGGAGTGGGATAGCTGGGTCAAATGGCGGGTCCATTCCAAGTTTTCTAAGGAATCTCCACACTGCTTTCCAGAGTGGCTGCACTAATTTGCAGCCCCACCAGCAATGTATGAGTGTACCTTTCTCCCCACATCCTCGCCAACACCTGTTGCTTGTATTTTTGATAATCGCCATTCTAATTGGGGTGAGATGGAATCTTAGGGTGGTTTTGATTTGCATTTCTCTTATTACTAGAGATGTTGAACATTTTTTCATATGTTTATTGATTGCTTGTACATCTTCTTCTGTGAAGTGTTTGTTCATTTCCTTAGCCCATTTGTCGATTGGATTATTTGTATTCTTGGTGTAGAGTTTTTTGAATTCTTTATAGATTCTGGAGATTAGTGCTCTATCTGAAGTATGATTGGCAAAGATATTCTCCCACTCTGTAGGCTCTTTCTTCGCATTGCTGATAGTTTCCTTTGCTGAGAGAAAGCTTTTTAGTTTGAATCTATCCCAGTTATTGATTCTTGCTTTTATTTCTTGTGCTATGGGAGTCCTGTTGAGGAAGTCTGGTCCTAGGCCGACATGTTGAAGATCGGGACCTACTTTTTCTTCTATAATCTGCAGAGTCTCTGGTCTGATTCCAAGGTCCTTAATCCATTTTGAGTTGAGTTTTGTGCAGGGTGAGAGATATGGGTTTAGTTTCATTCTGTTGCATATGGATTTCCAATTCTCCCAGCACCATTTGTTGAAGAGGCTATCTTTTCTCCATTGCATATTTTTGGCGCCTTTGTCTAGTATTAGAAAGTTGTATTTATTTGGGTTTGTGTCCGTGTCCTCTATTCTGTACCATTGATCTACCTGTCTATTTTGGTACCAGTACCATGCCGTCTTTGTTACTATTGCTTTGTAATAAAGTTGAAGTTCGGGTATTGTGATACCCCCTGCTTCATTTTTCCTGCGAAGGATTGCTTTAGCTATTCTGGGTTTCTTATTCTTCCAGATGAATTTCATGATTGCTTGCTCTATTTCTGTAAGGTACGTCATTGGGATTTTAATTGGGATTGCATTGAATCTGTATAGCACTTTTGGTAGTATGGCCATTTTGACAATATTAATTCGGCCTATCCAAGAACATGGGAGATCTTTCCATCTTCTAAGGTTTTCTTCGATTTCTTTCTTTAGTGTTCTGTAGTTCTCATTGTAGAGGTCTTTTACCTCTTTTGTGAGATTGATTCCCAAGTATTTTATTTTTTTCGATGCTATGGTGAATGGGGTAGTTTTCATAATTTCTCTTTCTGAGGATTCCTCACTTATGTATAAAAATGCATTGGATTTATGAGCATTGATCTTGTAACCTGCCACTTTACTGAATTCACTTATGAGTTCTAACAGTTTTCTGGTGGAATTTCCTGGTTCCTCTAAGTATATAATCATATCATCCGCAAATAGGGATAGTTTGAGTTCTTCTTTTCCTATTCGTATTCCCTTAATTTCCTTGGTCTGTCTAATTGCTCTGGCTAGAGTTTCAAGGATGATATTGAATAGAAGTGGTGAAAGAGGGCATCCCTGTCTTGTTCCAGTTTTTAGGGGGAATGCTTTCAGTTTTTCACCGTTTAGAATGATATTAGCCAAGGGCTTAGCATAGATGGCCTTTACAATGTTAAGGAATGTTCCCACTATCCCTATTTTTTCTAGTGTTTTGAGCATGAAGGGGTGTTGTATTTTATCAAATGCTTTTTCTGCATCTATTGAAATAATCATGTGGTTCTTGACTTTAAGTCTATTGATATGGTGAATTACATTTATTGATTTCCGGATGTTGAACCAACCTTGCATCCCTGGGATAAAACCCACTTGATCGTGGTGCACTATCTTTTAATATATTTTTGTATGCGATTTGCTAAAATTTTATTGAGAATTTTTGCGTCAATGTTCATTAATGATATCGGTCTGAAATTTTCTTTCCTCGATTTATCTCTGTCTGGCTTGGGTATCAGGGTAATATTGGTTTCATAGAATGAGTTTGGGAGGGTACCCTCCTCTTCTATTTCATGGAATACTTTGAGAAGTATTGGAATGAGCTCTTCGTTAAAGATTTTGTAGAACTCGGCTGAGAACCCATCTGGTCCTGGACTTTTCTTTGTTGGTAGGCTTTTGATGACCTCTTCTACTTCGTTACTTGAAATTGATCTATTTAAATTTTGTATGTCCTCCTCGTTCAATTTAGGCAATTCATATGTCTCTAGAAACCTGTTGATGTCTTCGAAATTTTCTATTTGGTTAGAATATAGATTTTCAAAATAGCTTCTAATTATGTTTTGTATTTCAATCGTGTCTGTTGTGATATTTCCTTGTTCATTCCGAATTTTGGTGATTTGGGTTTTCTCTCGTCTTCTCTTTGTTAGAGTGGCTAAGGGTTTATCAATTTTGTTTATTTTTTCAAAGAACCAACTATTTATTTTGTCAATTTTTTGTATAGTTTCTTTTGTTTCAATTTCGTTGATTTCAGCTCTGAGTTTAACTATTTCCTGTCTTCTACTACTTTTGGTGTTGGTCTGTTCTTCTTTTTCTAGGGCTTTGAGCTGAAGTGTTAGGTTGTTTATTTGTTGATTTTTACTTCTTTTATTGAATGCGCTCCATGAAATAAATTTTCCTCTAAGTACTGCTTTCATAGTGTCCCAAAGATTTTGATATGATGTTTCTTTGTTCTCATTTACCTCTAGGAATTTTTTAATTTCCTTCCTAATATCTTCTGTTATCCATTCATCATGTAATAGCATATTGTTTAATCTCCAGGTGTTGGAGTAGCTTCTGTTTTTTACTCTTTCATTTATTTCTAACTTCAAACCATTATGATCTGATAGAATACAAGGTAGTGTCTCTATCTTCTTGTATTTGCTTACATTAGCTTTGTGGCATAATATATGGTCTATTTTAGAGAAGGATCCATGTGCTGCTGAGAAGAAAGTGTATTCGCTCTTGGTTGGATGGTATATTCTATAAATGTCCGTTAAGTCTAAATTATTGATTGTGTTATTGAGATCTATGGTTTCTTTGTTCAATTTTTGTCTGGAAGATCTGTCCAGTGGTGAGAGAGGCGTGTTAAAATCACCTAGTATTATTGTGTTATGGTCTATTTGGTTTCTGAAATTGAGAAGGATTTGTTTGACATACATGGATGAGCCACTGTTTGGGGCATAGATGTTTATGATTGTTATATCTTGCTGATTTATGGTTCCCTTAAGCAGTATGCAATGTCCTTCTTTATCCCTTTTGACTAGTTTTGACTTGAAGTCCACCTTATCTGAAATGAGGATGGATACCCCAGCTTTTTTGGTGAGTCCATGTGCATGATATGTTTTCCCCCATCCTTTCACCTTTAGTCTATGTGTATCTCTTTCTATGAGGTGAGTCTCTTGCAGGCAACATATTGTTGGATCTTTCTTTTTGATCCAATCTGCCAGTCTATGTCTTTTGATTGATGAGTTCAGGCCATTAATATTCAGGGTTATTATTGAGATATGATTAGTATTCCCGGTCATTTGGTTCATTTTATTTATTTATTTATTTATTTATTTATTTATTTATTTATTTATTTATTTTGAGACAACTTGGTTCTTCCTTTATTTGACAATTCCTTTAGGATGGTTCCTCCCATTGCTGATTTGTTTCTTTGTTTTTCATCTCTTCCTCATGGAATATTTTGCTGAGAATGTTCTGTAATGCTGGCTTTCTTTTTGTAAATTCTTTTAGCTTTTGTTTATCATGGAAGGATTTTATTTCATCATCAAATTTGAAGGTAAGTTTTGCTGGGTATAAGATTCTTGGTTGGCAACCATTTTCTTTCAGGGCTTGAAAATTGTTGTTCCAGGCCCTTCTAGCTTTTAGGGTCTGGATTGAAAAATCTGCTGATATCCGTATTGGTTTCCCCCTGAATGTAATTTGATTCCTCTCTCTTGCGGCCTTTAAAATTCTGTCTTTATTTTGTATGTTGGGCATTTTCATTATAATGTGCCTTGGTGTGGGTCTGTTGTAATTTTGTATATTTGGAGTCCTATAAGCCTCTTGTACTTGATCTTCCATTTCATTCTTCAGATTTGGGAAATTTTCTGATAGTATTTCATTGAATAGATTGTTCATTCCTTTGGTCTGTTTCTCTAAGCCTTCCTCAATTCCAATAATTCTCAAATTTGGCCTCTTCATGATATCCCATAGTTCTTGGAGATTCTGTTCATGATTTCTTACCATCTTCTCTGTTTGTTCAACTTTGTTTTCAAGGTTAAATATTTTATCTTTAATGTCTGATGTTCTGTCTTCCAGGTGTTCTATTCTATTGGTTATGCTTTCTATGGAGTTCTTAATTTGGTTTATTGTTTCCTTCATTTCAAGGATTTCTGTTTGGTTTTTTTTTCAATATCTCTAACTCTTTATTGAAGTGATCTTTTGCTTCCTGTATTTGCTCTTTTAACTGTCGATTGGTGCGATCATTCAGTGCCTGCATTTGCTCTTGCATCTCGTCATTTGCTTCCCTGAGCATTTTAATTATGTACATTCTGAACTCCCTTTCTGTCATTTCTTCTGCCATGCTGTCGTTGGGTTTCATTGATGTAACATCTAGATTTGTTTGCAGCATTTTCTTTCCTTGTTTTCTCATATTGTTCAGGTATCAGTTGACCGCTGTGATATTGCAGAGTTCCTCTATTGTCTTATAATATCCCTGAAGATTTCTATTGTATCCCCTCTTAGTCTTCAGTAGCCTGAAATCTTGGAGGAAGTTGATAATGCAGTGCTCCACAAGGGAGCTGACTCCGTAGGGGTGGTGGCCTTCTGGTGGGGTATATTCCCTGCTAGTGGGCAGAGGTACCTTCACTTGCTGATGAATGGTCATCCAGAAGGGAAGTAGGTTGTGGGCTGATGCAAGACCAGTTTGGGCCTGTGTCTCTGATTTTACGGTCCTTTTGGGAGAACCTCACCCAACAGGGAGGAGTCACCCAGTGGGGAGGTCTCGCTGGTCGGTTTTACTCCCAGAGGTTCCGTTCAATTCACAACTACCGCCTGGGCTGGGCAGCCTTCTTCTGCAATGTTCCCAGGGACCCGGACCTACCTCCTGGGCCTGGAAGCCTCACCCTTCGCAAACGAATCTCCTTCGGCTGCCTCTCCTCAGAGAAGCTGCCTGCAGTCCTGGAGCCTTCGCTCCGCCCCTCAGTTTGTCTGTGGGGCCCTTCCACCAAGAAGCCGTCTAGGACCCTGCTCTGCACTTTTCGCCTGGCTATGCGGCCCCTCCTCTGAGCAGCCACCTGAAGCCCCTTACAATCGCTCCGAGTCCCAGTGACCCGCCACACGCCTTTTCCTCCAGCAGCCACCTGTTGATCCGTGCGGTTGCTCTAAGACCAAGTGACCCACCACGCACCACTTTCTCCACCAGGCAGTCACCCAGAGATCTGGTGCGTCACGAGTCCCAAGAACTCACTGTGCACCTTCTTGTCCCGACTGCCTCCCGTAGCCCTGGTGCAGTCACTTCGAGCCCAAGCACCCCGCCGCGCTCCTCCTCCTTCTCCAGACAACCCCCCTATGTTCAGGAGCGGATGCTCTGGGACCAAACCACTCACCACGCTGTTCCACCGGATAGCCGCCCAGAGCCCTGGCGCAGCTCCTCCAATTCCAAGCGATGAGCCGAGCCCGTATTTCTCCTTCTCCTCTGGGCAGCCCCCCGGCTGCTTTGAGTTGGTCCCAAGTCTCTCAATATCTCCTTTTCTTGAGTCCTGAGTCCACGCTGCTCCTCCGGATAGCCGCCCGGAGCCCTGGCGCAGCTGATTCAATTCCAAGCGACATGCCGAGCCCGTATTTCTCCTTCTCCTCTGGGCAGCCCCCTCTTCAATGCTCCCAGCTGTCTGCGATCACTGCTCCGGCGGGGGGAGGGGTGCCTCGCCGGCCATTCTACTTTGCAAAGATCCCTGCTTTTGGGGCTACCGCCCCGTCCAGGACTCCTGCCCTGTCCGGGACGCCTGCCCAGTGGGAGATTCTCGCCCGGCTGCTTTGAGTTGGTCCCAAGGCTCTCTATATCTCCTCTTCTTGAGTCCTGAGTCCTGGAGCAACACGAAACGCAGCCACCCTCTAGTCCGCCATCTTGAATCTCCCTATTCTGTTTCTTAATATACATCTCTGCAAACCCCCAGGCCTTAGTCCTGGGGATGCAGGAATTTCTCAGAGATGACTCTGAGGCCATTTAGCAGGACTTCTGATGCATGCAGCCCACATGCCTGTCTGAGGAAGCACACACACACAAATGTGAGGATTTCTAATGAACTCAGAGCCATAAGTTATGTCCACCTTGTCGGATTCATTAGTGGTTCCTGAAAATATATTTGAAAAGAGCCAGCAAATCCTGAAGGACGCCAGCTCCTGTGTGTTGGGGCTGCGATGGACGGTGCAGCCCCAACTCTGGCGAGCATGTCCAACCCCCTTCATGCTGAGCCTCATGCTTGAGGCTTCAGGTGAGCCTCTGTTACCCTCCCATCTCTTCTGCTCTCCAGGTGTTTCACAGCACTTAAGTTTGATAATGACTCTCTTTTGTGCTTTTAATGTTAGCAGAACCACAGAGCAGAACACCTATCACTTTCTTCACAGCACAAGCATCTTGGCCCCTGGAAGAGGAAGTATCAAGAGGGCAGCTCACTTTAAGTGCACGTTCAGGCAGAGGTCCTCAGACTGTGGCAGGCGGTGCCATTCTGCTTGCCCGCTGCCGGATATCTCAGCAATACTCCAGGAGCCATCGGCTGGGCAAGGAGGAGGCTTCAGATGTTTGTGCACCTCCTTCACTACCCTGACCCCAGGAGTGCTCGTGACGGCCATTTCAGTCTTGCACAGGTGGACAGCAAGCCCAGGTTTCCTGTGCATCTGAGTGTCAGATTCCCATGCCTAGCAGTAGACTCTGATGGCAGAGGTGGAGAATAAGGAGTGGGGAAGGGGAAGGAAGGTCCTGGGAAGGATAGCATTCAACCAAACAGGCCCTGCAGGTCCCTATGGCAGCAGGAGCCACAGTTGTAGGATAAGATGATTGCTTGGCAAATGATCAAGCCGACTTTCTTTTTAATCCCAGTTAGGTTTTACCAAACCCAAGCTCAGTACGTAGAGATGCATACTCTTGTGTTCTGATGAAGAATGTGGGCTTTGCAGCTAGCCTGGAGTCAGATTCCCACTCTGTCTGCATTTGGGTGGCTTTGGGGACACTTGACTGTAGGCCTGACGGTGGGCTGGGATTCCTTTCTTCTTTTGGGTACAGGCATGGTTTTGATGTCCACCTCTCCAGCTCAGGCTGTTTTTAGTTTGGATGCAGAAGCATGGACTTCAAAGCCATCCCTGTGACTTCTGCTCACCTTGAAGTCAGGCTGAGGGAACTGATTGGACTGTCCTCTGCAGGGGTGAGAAAGTCTGGCTGAAGGCCTTCACTCCCTGGACATGGCTGCTCTCCTTGGGGTGGATGGAGCACTGCTGTGTGCACCTCGTTCTTCCTGCTGCTGAGAACACAGAGCTGAACATGAGGGACTCAGTTTTTGCTCCCACAGACAACTTGGATGCTTTTGGATTTTGTCTGTTGTCACTGTGCACAGCATGGTGGAGATGTGTCCAGGACATGAGTGTGAGGCTAAGATGCTGGGCCTACTCTGCAGGGCTCAAAGAAGTTCCTTGAAGAAGCAACTGGAGATGATCTCTGTGGGTGAATGAGAACCCATCACAGGAGGGAGCAAAGGTGGCACCAGGCAGCAGGAGCCACACCCAAGACCGAAGCTACACAGGGTGTTGTGGGGGAGGCAGAGAAGGCCGTGGGATGCGGAGGAAGTGGGGCTGTAGGAGGGGAGGAGGGAAGGCAGGCCAGGCAGAGCCCTAAGGCCGGGGAAGGAGAGCAATCCCTATCAGGAAACAGGAACCCCATGGGAGAGGGAGGTTCCATCAGACCGCTGTTTTCTTACCTTGGGGAAAAGCACCAGAGGACAGAGGTGGGTGTAGAGAGGTCTCTTATTAGGCTACTGGTTTTGGGGAATTTAGAAGTGACAGCAAGGTGGAGATGGATAGAAACGGAAAGAATAGATAGAAATGCATGCACTGAGAACTGAAATACTGAGGAATACTGGGTGGTATGAAGAGCAAAGACGAGGAGACTGTAGGCCTGACGGTGGGCTGGGCTTCCTGGGCTGCATCCACAGGCAGGGCTTATAGGAGAGTTGAGTTGGGAGCAGTGGGGACAGAGTGCATTCAGTTCTGGGTTTGCAGAACTTAACAGCTGTGTTTTGTAAATGATTGACGATAGTCTCATAAAAGAAAGGAAGGAGCAAGGAAGAAAGAGAGCTGAATTGGAAGGAGTCTGCCAGCTTCCTGGAAGGAGTCTTCCAGTCATTTGTCCCCAGTCAACCCCTGAACAATGGCACTGATGGGTGGGGAGATGCCTGCTATGCGGGACTCTGTGAGCCCTGTGCTCCTCCAGTATACATCCCTGCCAGGGCAAGGAGTCAAGATCAACTGGGGCCTGGGTTACGACTTGGGGGGCTGAGGCAGGAAAAATTGCAAACTTAATGGCAGCCTAGGCAAATCAGTGAGACCCTGTCTCAGAATCTGAGGGCTGTGGTTCCATGAAGAGCATGGCTGAGCACGCCCAGGCCTGGCACCACCAGAGGAAGCATCTGCACTGTGGGTTGCATATGAAGCACTCGGCTCAAAGCAGGGGTCTGGGATGGAGTGTGGGTCCTCAGCTATGAAGACCAGCATGTAGATGGACTGCTCAGAGAGCAAGGAGGCAAGGACTGAGACTGAGCTGCAGAAACCAGGGTTCTGGGGCTCATTAGAGGGAGGCCAGAAAGAAAGTAGTTCTCAGAAGTTGTCCTGTCCCATAAGCCATGGAGAGTTTTGAGAAAGAGGATTTATTCAGCAGGAAATTAAATACTGCTTATAGGTCAAATAAGACAAACACTGAAAATGTTCCATTAGCTTCAGTGACAGAAATTGTTAGTGCCCTAATGAGAGCACATCCCATGGAGTGGCCAGGACAGAAGTGAAACTAGCACCACGTACAACAGCAAGTGCAGCAGCTGGGACAGGAAAGAGGGAGCACAGGACACTGGGGATGGGAGGGAGGAAGCCCAGGACACTGCTAGGAGAGAAAGCAGAGAAGTGGGGAGTCATGGCCAGAGGGCTGGGGTGAAGTGGATTCTGCATGTTCTCTTTCTGAACAAGAGGAATCTGAGCACATGAAGCCAGAGCCAGCAGACGGGTGCAACAGGTAGAAAGGCCGCTTGTGCAAAATCTCCATCCTTCCCTCCATGGTCCTTGGGAATGCCCCACCCATGAGACACACAGTCCTTCTCTTTAAGTGTTTTTGTCTCTACAAAGTCTGCTCAGTGAGACATTTTGTGGCTTCTCCCACATACCCTCATCCCTCCCATCTCAACCCCAAGGTGTAAACAGCAACTGGCCTCCAGGTCAGCAGGACAGAGGGGTGGCGAGCACTGATGGTCAGGAGCCAGAGCTGCATCTTTCCTTATGAGACTTCTTACCAGAAGTGTGGGCCACTGAGCTGCTGTTCAGCTTTGAACCTGGTTGTTGCTCACACTGAGCACTGGGACAGACAGGTGAACCAAGTCAGGGGCATCAGGTTCTGCCTGTGGGCCCTTGAAGTGAGAGATGAAAGAAGGTGGTCTGCAGCTTCAGGGTCTCCAGGCCGGGTGCCTCTGCTGCAGCTTGTGGTGGGGGGTTTGACACCTAGCAGAGAACCCTGGTCCATGGAGAAAGCAGGGAAAGGTTCACAGCTACACCCAGGGGTGCTGTGCTTGCTGTGCTCGGGGAGAGGGGTCAGGTGCCGGCTGCCTGCACCCAGTTCTTCTGGAGCTGCTGCTCTTTCTGATATCCTTAATCAAAGGCCTTTCCTTTTATTTGCACATTTTAGAGGGTTGCTGCTCCATGCAATTAAATGATCCTCGACAGGTGACACCAAGAATTGGGACTGCGTAGCTCATTCTGAGCAGAGGAGTCTCTTGGGTTGCAGCTGAGGGACAGCACAAGGCCATAGAAAGCTGACCCCCAAAGGTTAGGGGGAGATTGGGATTCACAGATCAGACCCCAAGTCAGAACCTTATAATTTAGCAAATACAAGAAATGTCTGGAGAAGAGCTGGTTCCAGCTGCTGATGCTCATGTGCTGGGCCAGTCTTTTGTGCTTTGTTGCTGGAAGGTCAAGGCAAGAGCCACACACAGAATGACGGGCAGGTCGCTCTTCTGCAGGGCTGTGTCGCCTGGCTCCTCCTGGGCTTCCCTGCTCCTGCTGTAGGCCCTTTCCAGAGCACCCCCATGCCACCTGCACCTCTCCTCCCTCTGGTACTCTGCCTTCCCATGGCTGTGCCATGGCCTGCATCTGTTTCTTCAGCTTCACCCTCCATACCATCACACCAACTCCAAGGATGTCTGCAGGACTGGCCCTGAGGGTCAGTCCAGTGCAAGACAGGCTGGGATGCACTCTGGGGCCCAGGCCAAGGTGTGACTGAGACCAGCTAGATGCCAGCACCTGAGCTCTGGAAGCTCAGTGTGCTCCTCTTGAAATGCAGTGACAGCCGTGCCTTCATCGCAGGTGGCTGGCATGCTGCATGGTTCCCCAGGAGCACACACTAAAGGAATCTCCTGTTGCTGTGACAGGGATCTTCATCTTTGTTTTTCTATTCACTGTGGGGGCCTCTAGGTTACTTCCCTTGATTACTTCTCCAGCCTTGGGTAAGCTCTGCAGAATTGAAGCCACAAGTTTTACTTCAGCCCTCTCACTCGAGGCTGTGTGCACTGGACTCAGTTTTCTGGACTCTGGACCTCAAGTTTTACATTGGCAGTGCTGGACTGTTCGAGATGGACTCTGAGGATATTCCTCAGAGCAACATAAGATGTGGCCTTTCTTGAACTCAGGGGTCTGGTTCTTTCCCTTCTCTTATCTGTGAAGACTCTTTAGGTCCTGCTCTTAGCAGTTGACCCCTTAGCCCCACCCACACTGACTTGTCTCCACCCTACCAGTTCCAGACTTCCTCTGCTCTGCATGTTGCCTGGCTGCAGTGGCTCCCTAGAGCTCCCTAGAGCTCTGTCCACATCTCTGCTTCCTTTAGTGCATTTCATACCTGAGCTCCACCTTTGCCCTTGGACTTTACTCTCATACCTGTCAAACCCTACTCTTCTTTCAGGGCAACTTCAAACAAGCGTGTGTTCTCTGACATTTTCCTTGGCTGGTCCACTCTTGCAGAGAGTGTGCTTGTGCTGAGAAACACCATCCCCTCACCACTTCTCCTAGACACTAAGATTATGAAAGTTCCAGTTCTTCTATCAGGAAGGCTGGCATACATGGAAATTAAGTTGCTGGTAAGTTAGTTTTCTGCTTTTTGAAAGACTATTTTCCATATATGCAAACAAAAACTGAGCAGACGTGGTGGGCAATTTTTATTCGGGGGCAGTTGGCCCAAAGTTTGCCATCTGGGGCTCAGACACCTTCTCTCCAATTGACGCAGTCCTTGTTTTCTTGCATGGCCGTGTTCACCGGAGGGTTTCAACGCACCTCACAGGTGTGTCTTTCGCATTTGTCCATGAGGCCAATAAACCCAATCAGCAAATCAGGGAATAAATATCACTGTGTTTTCTTCAAATAATTCACTACCTTGGTGTTGTGATGTGAGCCAGATATCCTAGTTGTGGTTCCAGAGCCCATGATTTCTGCTCAGACCAAGAGATTGGATTCCTAGAAGTCATTTAAGTAGAAAAAGTCAAACTGAGTTCATGGCAGCTGGGAAGGAGAGAGAGAGAGAGAGAGAGAGAGAGAGAGAGAGAGAGAGAGAGAGAGAGAGAGAGAGAAGATAGAAAAGAGGAGTGAAAAGAGGGAAGAGAGAGGAGCCAGGGACAAGATATGGTCCCCCAAGGGCAGCCCAGTGACAGCCTTCCAGTCACTCCTTACTTGCCTAGTCACCACCTAGTAGTCAATCACATCATGGATCCACAAGTGGATTAACCCCCTGATGAGGTCACAGTGATCATAATCCAATCCTATCCTAAATGCCCCACCTCTGAACCTTGCTGCATTGGGACAACATCTTCAACATGAGCTTTTGGGGGTAGGGGACATCCCAGATACAAACCTAAACAAACAGAGAGATTAAAAAAGAAGAAGAAAGAAAGAAAAGAAGCAAGAGGGAAGAAAGTACATCCCAGCATCTTCTCTTCCAGGTAGAGATTGACAGTCTTTGAGATGTCACATGACTTCCATGCATATGATTCCCTGTCTCTACAAGAGGAGAAGAGTAATGGGCAACAGGCCCATGTATTGCTGGTGAATTTTAGTCTGCATTCTGCAAAGTAAGGACAACAACCACTTTTTATTAAGTTGCTGTCAAATATTGTATTATATTTCTAGGATAAAATATATTTTCTATCATTCTATTTACTAGCATAATTACAGCAACCATATCTTAAAACAGTAATCCATATAAAAATATATCTTGAGCTGGGCACAGTGATCCAAGGGACTCAGGGGGCTGAGTCAGGAGGATTGGGAGTTCAAACTCAGCCTCAGCAATTTAGCAAGACCCTGAGCAACTTAGTGAGACTGGGTCTCTAATAAAATATTAAAAAGGACTGGGGATGTGGCTCGGTGGTTAAGAGGCCCTGGGTTCAATCCCTGGTACAAAAGAAAAAAAATATGTCTTGAAACAGTCAAATCCAGGTTCTTGTTCATACGTTTGTTTTGTGTGTGTGTGTGTGTGTGTGTGTGTGTGTGTGTGTGTGTGATGTCAAAATGAAGGCCCACAGTGTTCTCAGAGGGTTCCTTTCACCAGGTGTTTATAAAGTGTGTGTTTCTTGTCTTGCACCTGGTGCAACGTGAAGAGCATAGATGAGCTCAGCCTCTGTGGAAGTCCCTGGACAGAATCCTGGATGGGCTTCAGGTGCTGAAAAGGTGGCACACCTGATGAGCCCAGAAGCACCAGGTGCTCTGGCAGCACCCACCTGTGCATCCCACCCACCAGGCTGTACACATGCATCCTTTAAATACACAGGTAAATGTGAGGAGGTCGCCTGAGGTCCACGAGCCATTCTGCCAGTCCCTGAAGCTACAGGAGGGGCAGGAGCCTGGACCTGCAGCCAGCCTGCTGGAAGCACAGGTGGCCACAATGAGCTTCAGCTGGCCTCTGATGGGTCGTCTCCTGGGACTGCAACAGTAACCTGCAGGGTCTGACTTTATCTCCAGCAGACGGGTTTAAATTGGGTTGAGTCTGGAGCCCTGGCTGTTCACTGAGTGCTGCTGTTGCATGGAGAACCCCCTGCAGTTGACTCAGCAGTGAGTGGCAAAAGGAAGGAAGCTGTTCGGTGGTTCTCTCACAGTTCCCAGTGTCCTCAGTATCCTGCCAGCACACTCAGAGGATTACTGAGTTCCTGATGGTATCACCCTCCACCCAGTCATCCAAGCTAGCGCATTAGCACTTTCCTTGACCACCTTTTCTTCATAGCTGTAACAGTTTCTAGGATAAATGCATTTAATCTCTGAAGTGTTTCAAATCAAGTCTATAGAAATAACCCCAGGGGGTTTCAAGGTGGCGGCCTAGAGGGTGGCTGCATTTCATGTTGCTCCAGGACTCAGGATTCAAAAGAGGAGATATTGAGACACTTGGGACCAACTCAAAGCAGCCGGGTGACTCTCACCCGTTGGGAAGGCGTCTCAGATGGGACGGTGGTCCCGGAACGCAGGAAACTTTGTGAAGTAGAGCTGCCGGCGAGACGCCCCTCCCCCCGCCGGAGCAGTGAACTCGGACAACTGGAAGCGCCGTAAAGGAGGCCGATCAGCACAGTGCTGGGACTTGGAGCAACCACTGGGGCTCCGGCGGCTGCCCAGGGGAGGAGTGGCGAGGAGAGCTGTGTGGACTCAGAACACCGGGGCCTGCCCTGAGGAGGAGGAGGAGGAGGAACGTGGCCGCTTGGATTCGGAGTGACTGCACCAGAGCTACAGGCGGTTGCCAGAGGAGAAGCTCCGCGGCGAGCTGTTTGGACTCAGACCACTTCTGAACACCAGGGCCAGCCCGGAGCAGTAGGAGGAGGAGGAGGAGGAGCGCGGCGAGTCGTTTGGACTCGCAGTGACTGCATTAGCGCTCCAGGCGGCTGCTCAGAGGAGGAGGCAAGTGGTGAGTTGTTTGGACTTAAAGTGACAGCTCCTGAACACAGGGGGGCTGCCTGGAGGAGAAGCGTGGTGGGTCACTTGGTCTTGAGTGGCCGCACCAGAGCTCCGGGCAGTTGCCCAGAGGACCCGTGCAGTGGGTCACATGGATTCAGAGCCACTCAGAGCGACCGCTCCTGAACACCCGGGGGGTTATCTGGAGAAGGAGGAGGAACGGGGAGGGTCACTTCGACTCGGAGTGATTGATTGCCCAGGGCTACAGGTGGTTGGTGGGAGGAGGAGGCACGAAGTGAGTTTCTTGGACTCCTAGTGACCGCACTGGAATACTGGGTGGCTGTCTGGAGGAAGAGGCGTGTGGCGGGTCTCTGGGACTCAGAGCGATTGTTCGGGGCCCCAGGTGGCTGCTCAGAGGAGGGGCCGCATAGCCAGGCGATTAGGTGCAGAGCAGGGTCCCAGGATCTAGGAGGCTTCCTGGTGGAAGAGCCACACAGAGACAGGCTTAGGGCGGAGCGAAGGTTCCAGGCCTGCGGGCAGATTCTCTGAGGAGGGGCAGCCTAAGGAGATTCATCTGCGAAGGGTGAGGCTCCCAGTTAGAATGGCGATTATCAAGAATAAGAGCATCAACAGGTGTTGGCGAGGATGTGGGGAGAAAGGTACACTCATACATTGCTGGTGGGGCTGCAAATTAGTGCAGCCACTCTGGAAAGCAGTGTGGAGATTCCTTAGAAAACTTGGAATGGACCCTCCATTTGACCCAGCTATCCCACTCCTTGGCCTATACCCAAAGGACTTAAAATCAGCATACTACAGAGATACAGCCACATCAATGTTCATAGCTGCTCAATTCACAATAGCCAGACTGTGGAACCAACCTAGATTCCCTTCAATTGATGAGTGGATAAAGAAGCTGTGGTATATATACACAATGGAATATTACTCAGCCATAAAGAATGATAAAATTATGGCATTTGCAGGCAAATGGATGAAATTGGAGAATATCATGCTAAGTGAGATAAGCCAATCTCAAAAAGCCAAAGGACGAATGATATCGCTAATAAGTGGAGGATGACACATAATGCGGGGGAGGGAAGGGTTAGTGTTAGGGTTAGGGAGGGGGGCAAGTTTGGAGGAAGGAAGTACTGTATAGAGGGTAAAGAGGGGTGGGAGGGGTGGGGGGAAGGGAAAAAATAACAGAATGAATCAAACAACATTACTCTATGTAAATTTATGATTACACAAATGGTATGCCTTTACACCATGTACAGAGAGACAACATGTATCCCATTTGTTTACAATAAAAATAAATAAATAAATAAATAAAAAGAAATAACCCCAATCCCACCTTCCCTGCTCTCAAATCCACCTCCTAACAGTGAGACCAGGCAATCTTTCTCCAGCAGCTCTGACTGTTGTTCTCTTGGTAGAACTCCTCCATGATGTAGAGTAGAATAAGGTTCAACACAGCCTCAGGGGCTCAGGTCACAGCTGGCTGCATGGTCTGTGGCTTCCTTCTGTACACTCTTGGCCATGTGCTGGGGATGACCCAACCTGACTCCAGCCTCAGCTCCTAGGAGCCTCCTGGGCCCTGCTTTCTCCCTGGAGGACACAGTGAGCTCTGCTTTTCTGCCTCCTTGGTAGGCTCCTTCCCATGAGCTTCTTGGATTGGTGGTGCTTCGCCATGATGAGATACGTGGGTCTTGCATCCCAATGTGACCTGGCAGCCCCTTGTGCTCTGGGCCTGTGCTTTATGGATTCTGCATCACCTGACACAGGCCTGTAGCTGGTGGTTTGACATGGGAGTGACCGGCTAAGCCACTCAGGAGTGATTTTATACTGTCTCGCAGCCAGGCTGAGGTGTTGAGGATGACAAGCCAGGTGTCTATCAAACCCACTCCCAGTGCCAAGGATGCGGAAGCACTACTGCAGAGCATGGCCACAACACTCTTTTCATTCACACTGAGCAGATACACACTTAGTTATGCTTATTATTCTCCTCCAGTGGTTAAATATTTATTATATTTAAGGATGGGGCACAGGTTTATTTATCAGTTTTCCTCCTGCATTTCTAAAATCAGATATGATTTCCTTTTTAAGGTCAAAAGAAGTACTTGAGAACTCCTTCCATGACACAGAGGCATCTGGTGGTGTATGAGCACAGAGCAGTGAGGAGCCACAAGGTTTCAGAGGGAGCTAGGAGTGGGAGAGAGACAGGGCTCAAAGCGAGGGTACAGGTGCTGTGCACATGAAGAATCTCAGAACTAAGACAGACCCACTCTGAGTTGTACTGCCACTCGACGGGAAAAAGAATTCTTCTAGAAACCACATGGCAGGGATTCTATTCTTAAAAACCAGCTATGCCTGCACATGCTTCTGTGCCATCACTTCAACTTCCCTGTCTTTACAGAAATGTAGTTCTGAAGAACCGGCTCTTGACTCTGTGTGGCCAGTAGATTCTGCAGAGTGCAGTGCTGTGTCCTCCACAAAGATTCCCCACTTACTGGCTTTTAAAGGAGGTTTCTGTGTCTCAGCTTGTCTGAGAAAAGCATCCTGGCTTTAAAAAGTTTTTAATCCCCTGCGCTGCTTCTGTCAACTCTTCTGTTTCTACAGATGGGCAGGAGCCTGTGCCCCAGGAGGCCTGACCCCACCATGCCCTCATGAGAGAATTCATGAGTGCACTGGAATTCATGAGTGCACTGGGGGCTTCAGCAGCTGATCTGCTTAGACAGGAGGTGATGGCCATGGGAACAGGGAGAGGCGAAGGTCGGGACTGAGTCAGGAGGTTGGTGAGGGCTATGTCTTTTATGCAGATGGGGAGGAGAGTCAGGATCTTCCTTCCTCTGCTTCCCTCCTCCTAGAGTGCCACTCTGTGGTTCATGGCCATGACAGCCTCTCCTTCCAGAAGCTCTTCTTTCTCTGCAGAGAAGATTCAAAGCCTCATTATCATTGCCTTTAAAATGCACTAGGTTTTCCTGAAGAGGACTCGCTTCACCTCCATGGTTCAATTCTTCTACCTTGCTGGGCTATAGCTGTGGTCTCAGCACAACACAGGGTGGGGGGACCTCAAGGAGGTCAGAGACCTCCAGCTTCTTGATTGTGAAAAGAAAATAGGCATTAGCTTTGGATGAAAGAGTGGTGCATGCGTACGATGGAAAGACAGTGCAAGGCCATGGTGGCCAGCAGGGAAGAGTGACTGCTGCTGAGAGGCAGCCCAGGGATGCTGGCCTCTTGGTGTCCCTGAAGGTGCCCAGTGAAGCCATGCAAAATGCAAACCTGGAATTCAGGAAGGAAAATGAAGTCATGAAGCCAAAGTACAGGAAAAGGAAGGAGAAAGAAAGGGAGAAGATGTTCACAGTGGAAAAAAGAAGAGCAACAGACAAAGCGAGCAGATGGAGACAATTTGGCCTGAGCACACTGCAAGATGGTAGGAGGGAAAGGAGGTCTGAGGAGACGGGGACGGAGTCACTCCTGCATCTGCCTGAAGGTTTGCAAGGGGACTGGAAGATGCTACCTGGGCAGCTCCAAGCACTTGTGGGGAGGAGCAGCATCTCACTCGTCGGGGGACAGCAAGCCTGGCTCCCGCTGGGAGAGTGGGAGCAATTTCGTGAGAACAGAGCAGTTGCAACACATGAGCTCGGGAGTTCAGCTCCCTGCTGCCTGTGGCACATGGCTCCATGCCCACAGCAGCAAAGACAAGGCTTAGGCCTTGGAGGGGCTCCAGCAAGTCGGTGAGCTGTGCATTTTAGGGCAGAATCACACTGTGCTGCTTCAGGAATGAAATTGGGAAGGCTTAGATTAAGCTTAGTGTGGATTCTCATGTTAAGAAGTTACCAGCACAGGTGTAGAAAAAAATGTATAATTTGTGTGTGTGTGAGTGTGTGTGTGTGTGTGAGTGTGAGTGTGTGAGTGTGCATGTGTGCTTGTGCATTTGCCATGTGAAATAATGATGGACTGGAGCACAGAAGGTAATCTAACTGCTTAAAGGTACATTGTTTCATTGGTATTGACTTGTATCCCATTAAGTATTCATGAGACCTCTCCTTCCCCCTGCCAGGAGAGTTGTACTCCTGGCCCTCTGCACAGTCATGCAGGCTGATGGGACTCTGCCAGGCCCTTGCCCTGCAGTGGCTGAGAGCAGGTGACAGGTGGCCCATAGGCAGAAGCAGCAGGAGAATGGTCTGTCCAGTACAGAATGTACAGTGTCAAGGTCCCCTCAAGAAGAGATATAGCTTCAGGAGTGCATGAGTGAAATATGGGCACCTGCTGTCCTGTGGGGACAGCTATCCTCAAGGTGTGGGGGCACAAGGACTGGGCTTTTCACACTGGGCACCATTCTGTCAACCACCATGGGACAGGCCATAGATGGCCTAGTCCCTAGTGCTCCTTTAGCAATCTGTGATGTAGGACTGACAGTGTCTTCCCTGTGCTGCCCCTTGCTGAAATCCCTCTGTGCAGGTCACAGGCACAAGGTTCTCCAATGCCTGTCCCACGTTTATCTCCAGTCTCACCTGTGGGTGTCTAGAGCACCGGACTCAGTTGTGGTCACTGTGGCAACCCGGGTCTGATTAGAGAGTAAGCCTGCTAGTAAGCACAGTGGCTTGCTCTTCAACCACTTGGCCTTTGAGGAGATTGGGCTTGATATTAGAACATGGCTGGATGGTCAAGCATCATGTGAACACCCACTACCGTCATGTGAACACCCACTACCGGCATGCGATGTGTGAGTGACATTGCTGTCATTATTAACATTCAAATGCCAGCCTTCTCCAACTTATGCCAGACTGTCCTGAAGCAGCTGAGAGTGGTGGACACCATGGCTTCAGGGGACAGAGCACTGGCTCCTGCCAGGGCATCCACCTCCGGATACCCACAGCCTGGGAATGTGCCCCCACAGAGAGAGGGGCTTCTCAGATCAAGTTGAAGGACTGCAATGGGGATTATCCTGCTCTATTTTGCTCAATCAAGACAGTTATGGTTTGGGGCTGCAGAAGCTCATGTGCTGGCTGTGTTCTGATGCAGTGCTGTTCAGAGGTGGGGAGCTGGGAAGGTGACTGGATTGTGCAGGCTCTGACCTCCTCAGGGGAGGAAGGCACTGGTGCAGTCCAGGGTTAAGAGGCTGTTGGGGGGTAGTGGGAGTGTCAGAGGACAGGACCTGGTTGGAGGATGTAGGTCCCTCAGGGTGTGTCTCTGAAGGTTAGACTTTGTCACCAGCCCCTACTGCCCTCTCTCTGTCCCTCTACTGTCAGGCTGTGGGGAGGTGAGCAGCTTTGCTCCTCCCTGTCCTTCCACTGTGAGTTCTTCCTCACCACAGGCCCGGAAATAAGGAGCCAGCTGACCATGCTCAGAAACCTCTGGAACCATGAGCCAGAATAAATCTTTCCTCCTTTAAGTTGATTCCCTCAGGTATTTTCTCACAGTGATGGAAAGCTGACCAATCCAGATGAACCACATAAGTGCTTAAAAATGGAAAAGGAAGGAAAAGAAAAGTGGGTCAGAGTTATGCCATTTGCTGGCCTTGAAGATACAGAGAGAAACTCTGGGACACAGAGTGTGAACCCAGGGTCTGGGACCTACAAAATATCAAGGAATCAAATTCTCCAATGATCCCAAAGAGCAGGCAATGGGTTTTCCCTTAAGCCTCCCACAAAGGAGCAAAAGTTCATGGTACCTTAATTTTACTCCAAGAAGATGCAAACTAGACTTTTGACCCAGAGACTGGGAAGATGAATTTGCATTTTTTAAACACCACTGAGTTTATGATACCCTTTTAGGGCAGCAATAGAGAACTAATAACTGCATCTCTGACTAGCACACCAGGCTTCCCATTCAGTTTTCAGGTTCTCTTCCTCTATAGACTCCAGCAGCATGGGCTGTGCTTAGACACTTACCAGAGGCTGAGGGAAACCAGAGTGCAGAGGAAATGTCCTGCCCGTCCTTGAAAGGGCAGCACGTCTTCCATGGAGCCTGTTTGGGGTTCTCCGGGATCCCTTTTGGCTTACATGGGGGAGCAAGACACAAAGACCAGGTTTTCATTTGTCTTATTTAGTGTGTCTTGGCAAATGTCTCCAGAGCTACGTCCTGTGCAAAGCGGAATCACGTATATGCTGTGTCTTTAAAAGCTGGGGAAGTTTGCAGAGCAGCCACCACAGTCAATACCAATTTCCACATCTGGATCGATACCATCAGATGACTCTGTAGCTGGAAAGATCATTTCACACACACTCAGGGCAAGGGAGGGCTGGGGAGAGAAAGGGAATTGGTTTTAATGATTTCATGACTCTGAGTATTCCCTCTCTCCCTCTTTTCTTTAAAAGAAAATTAGAAGCCAAATTTACAAACCTGTCAGTCTGCATCAAACCCAGCTGTCTACCTGACCTGCCACCAAAAGTGGCATCCAATCTAGCCTGTCCTGTGGGAGCTGAGAACACTGCAGGGAGGAGGGAGGGCCTGTGCATCTGCAGAGAGGCAGCAAGGAAAGGCTGGGTCTGTGGCAGGCTCCTCCCCAAAGGCCACCAGGCAGCTGCCCAGGTCCACAGAGAGAACTGGACAGTGATGCCTTTACCCTCCCAGAGAGCTGACACAGGGCTCCCACACACATGCATTTGGATAGCATGGGCTCAGATCTTCTTAGGTTTTCTCTGTGCAGCCTGACTTTGTAGTTGAGTCAGGGAGTCTTCCCTTAAGTGGGAAAGAGACTGATTCTTCACAGGGTGGAATTGTTGAAGTCACTGAGAGGATGTAACTGCAATCACAATGCAGGCCAGGGTGTGGCCTGAGGCCCTCAATTAACTTGACTGGAAGTGTCCCCAGTATGTCAGCATCTCCACAGGTCTCCCCTGTGAGAGTGCACAGTGTCAGTGTCCAGCACCCCAGTGAAGCCTAGGGCACACTCTGCTTCCACACAGCCCCTCAGCTCACCTCCAAAGCTGACCTCATGCTGTGTCGGAAAACCCAGTGTCAGGATGAACCAGACAAAGACATAAGTGTGTCCCCTCTGGCCCTGCTGTAGGGCGGAAGCTTCAGCCTCAGCCTGGTAAGTGCCACAGTCACAGGTGTGAACAGCTCAGTCTTAAGGCACTTCAAGTGACTTCAGGGATGGTTATGCACTACCCTGGCAGGAGGGCTGAGGAGCTCAGGAAAGGCTGACTCTGTGCAGCAAGTGTGAGAATGCTCTTCCCTGGCAGTATCTTGACTTTTCCTGCCTTCATGGTTTCCCCAAGCATGGCCACCTGCGTGCTCTGGGGACTCCTCAGGTTGCCCTGTGTGTCTGATGACTTCTCCAGAGTTGGGCAGGGGAGAGCATCTCCTGATGCAGGAAGGGAGTCACTATAAACACTGAAGAGACTCAGTGGGCAGTGCAGGTGGGGACAAGGAGGCCAGCTGGCCCTGGAGGACCAGGGGTGGGAGAGGACCATGGCAGCAAAGCAGGCTCTCTCACTCTGCCACAGACCATTTCCAGAAATAGAGTTGGAATCATAGTCCTCAGACTCTAGATGCCAGATTGAAAATAGGCCCTGTCTACCTGGACTTGGGCCAGGAGGGCCTGGGCTAACTGGCCTTCCATGGGGCTCCTGAAGGACAGGTCCAAAGGTGGAAGGCTTGTGAAATCATTGTGGCTTCCCTCAAAGCCAGTGAATCCTCACTGAATTAATCTCCACTGAACAAGATGTGAGCAGAGCACAAAGGGCTGGTCAACCCCTGTTACTCTGCACGATGCTCCAGTCCCCTCAGGTTCTCCCATGGCCCACTCTCTATCTGTCCTTCCTGACACTTGCTTTATGCCCACCCAGCAACACTAACTCATTCAACAGCAGTTAGTTTGATTATGAAACTATAAAACCAGATATAAAAATCTCATCAACTTTCTAATAAAGCATCCAACAAACAAAATCTTCTAACAGCTAAATTAAGTGGGTTCTGTTATTATCATGTGGCTCACTTACACGGAGGAGAAACGATCACTATTAAATGCCCCTCAGAACAGGGGCTGATCCTGGGGTCTCTGGTTGGGAGGAACCCAGCAGCTCCCCTGCTCCCCCAAGGGCCCGACTGCTCTTGTGCTCCAGACCTTCACAATGCCAGGCTGCTCACTCCGTGGGGCCACTCACTCCAGGGGGCCACTCACTCCGTGGGGTCATCCACCCTCAGCCTGGGTCCAGGTCCCCAGGGCACCACAGGATTAGGCAGAAGTTGCAAAGCACCATTTTTTTTCTTTTTTTGTGAAAAGAAAACAAATGGTGCAGGTCCCCATAGACTCCCAGGTGAAGGTCTGAAGGGGTTTCCAAAATGTTTAAAGGATGTATTGAAGGGCTGTCAAGTGCAGTGGTGTGACCCCAGTGTATCATGGCATCTGACAGGTGCACCACCAAAGACCCCCAGGAGAAATTGGATGGCTGTGTCTGTGTCCACTGGCGATGCCCAGGGTTTACAAAACTCTCTGCGTGAGTAACACTGAGGGCCTCAGAGTTTAAGACAAGGATTAGGACACAGCAGGATGTCAAAGGAGTGTCAACAAGAAAAAGACCAGCTTGTTCTCAGTGCCATGTTGGAAGCACCTCTTCTCCTGGTGTCTGGGGTCCTCTTCTTGCCCTCCTCACCTTTCTGCAGGGAGGAGCCGGGAAAGCTAGACTATGCACACTGTGCTGTGTAGCTAGTCAAGGAGGGATCTGCCTCAACTGATGGGCACTCTGATCTCTCCTGGGAAAGAAGTGGAGTGGACATTAGACATGGACATGTCCCTCCAGATGCCCCTGTGCTCATGCTGACCTGCTTCTGTAGGGCCTCAGCATTCAGTGGTAGGGTAGAGCATGCGTGTTCTGTGCTTTGTTTCTACCCTTTTCGTGACATTTATTGAGCACTGGCTATATGCATGGTGCATGTGCAGGTCTTAATTTCATTATGTCTTGCATCCCTTGGCAGTTCGATTCCTGTTTTAGCCAGCTTTCCATTGCTGTGACCAAAAGACCTGACAAGAGCAACTCAAAAGAGGAAACATTCGTTTTGGCTCAGGGTTTCAAGGGTTCCATCTCCTGCTTCCATCATTCTGGGCCCAAGGTGAGGCCAAGCATCATGGTGGGAGGACAAGGCAGAGGAAACCAGTTCAGGACAGGAGAGTCAGGAAGCCAAGAGAGGTCTGCTCACCAGGGACAAAATATAAACCCCAAAGACATGCCCCCAGTGACCCGCCTCCTCCAGCCACACCCCACCTGCCTACAGTCACACCCAGTTAATCCACATCAGTGGGTTAATTCACCCACTAGGTTGCAACTCTAGCAACCTAATCATCTCACCTCCAAACTTCCCTGCATTTTCTCATGCAGAAGCTCTCAGGACACCTTGCATCTGAACATAACACCTCCACAACCACAGACTAGTTGGCTGTGATTGGTCGTGGTTCTAATTTTGCCCCCAGTGTGCTATGGGGCTGTGAATCAGGCACACCACCCTGTACGACGCCTCAGTTTCTCCCCTGCATCCTGGGAGTGTAGGTAACTGACAGCAGCTTAGAGGTGTGCTGGATGATTCGTGTCCAAGTCAAGGTGAGGCTTGTGAAGTGCAATGATTTCATCCTCAACATACCACTCTAGATCCGTGCCAGTGAAGATTTGTTTGTAATTTCTATTGCAATTTTTGCAGGTCCTCCAGATATTTCCATTTTTTTTTTTTTTTTTACTTCTTTCCAATTTGATGACTGCAAGCTAGATTCCCAGGTTCCAATATTAAAGTCATTAGCTGGGATTGATGGCTGAACTTGTTTCTGCCTGAGATTCCCAGTGGCAATGCACAGGTAAAAATTCATATGGGCCTCACAGGTAGACAAGCACACATTTGAGCTCGACCTTTGAGAGAACTGAATTTAGGCTTGAGCCTGAATTTGGCCCTGAGTCTTGTGCTTATCATATGGCACAGGGAATGTTTTACTTCCAGGCAGATAGGTTGTTTCCAGTGGTCAAGGACTGCCTCCTCCCCATCAGCACCCTCTTCTGTGTCCTCTGAACTGGCAACAATGCTCAAGAGCCCTGACCAGCAGAGTGGTAGAGGTCACCCAGGGTCTGAATAGCTTCATGCTTCAAGGCAGTCTGCTGTTTAAGGAGTGTCTGTGTGAGGAACAACCTGGTCTCCACACCTCCAGGGCCAAGCCCAGGTGCAGCAGGGCTGAAGTGTGCCAGAAAACCTGAGGTGGCCTGTGAGAGAGAGCATGTCAGAAGAGGGAGCTCCAGGTCAATGGAGAAGTCACTTACCTTGAGGTCCCAGAGGTCCAGACTAGCTCGGAAGAGCCAGGCTGTGAGCTATAAGGTGGTAACTTTGGAGGACAAAAACCCTAAGCCAATTCCTTCCCAAACCAGGCCCAGCTCTGGAGAAGTCATCAGACACACCAGGCAGCCCAAGAAGTCCCCAGAGCATGCAGGCGGTCATGCTTGGGGAAATCATGAAGGCAGGAAAAGCCAAGATACTGCTGGGGACGAGCATTCTCACACTCACCGTACAGAGTAATCCTTTGCCAGGGGTCCTCAGTCCTCCTGCTGTGGTTGTGCATAGCCATCCCTGAAGTCACTTGATGTCCCTTAAGACCGAACTCATCACACCTGTGACTGTGACATTACCAGGCTGAGGATGAAGCTTAGCCCCTATAGCAGGGCCAGAGGGGATGCACTTATGTCTTTGTCTGGTTTGTCCTGGCACTGGGTTTTCCTACACAGCATGGTCAGCTTTGGAGGTGAGCTGAGGGGGCTGTGTGGCAGCAGTGTGTTCCCTGGGCCCTGTGGAGGGTCCTGGAGCGTGAGGAGGAGCATAGTCAGGTAAATGTGGAGTCAAGGGGACTTTGTAGCCACAGTGAGGTTTCTGCCTCTTCTGTGATTTGGAGCCCACTGGCAGGTCTTGGCAGTGAGCACTGTGAGGCAGAGGGACCCCAGCTGAGGCAGTTGCAGCAGACTGCGTGAGGGAGAGGTAGCTTGAGACCAGAGGTTATGATGGGGACAGCGAGGAGAAGCTGCATCTCAGGTGTACCTTGAAGGTCAAACCAACAGGATTTGCTGATGGATTTGGTGTGTGGGCATGGGGGTAGAATGATTTTCAGGGTGACTCTGAGTCTAGCTTGGGCCCTTGATGCCACCCACCAACCAGGATACTTCAGGGGCACGTTTGGAGGTGGAGAGCAGTTAAGAGCTCATTTGGGGCCTACTGAGCTGCAGAAGCCATTTCTATAATCAAGATGACATGCCATGTGGTCAAGCCATGTGGAAGTCCACTGATCAGAGAATTTGGAGCTGGAGATACATAGCTGAGAGGGCTTAGTGTACAGGTGATCTATAGGGTAGGTGAGGCTACCTTGGGGTGGTCATGCCTAGAAAAGAAAGATGGGCTGAGCAGCAGGTACAGGAGCATTCAGCAACCAGAACTGAGGAAAAGGAAGAGGAGCAGAGTAGGGTGAGGTAAGAAGCAATGAGGAGAGCATCTCCTGTGGAAGCTCACAGAAGGCCTTCCTAAAACACGGCACACTCCTGAGAAGCAAAATGGAGTGAGACTGGGAACTGGCCAGGGGAGCCAGGGCTGAACCAAGGGGTGTTGGGGTGTGTCTGAGGGGGTGTTTCAGGAAGTCAGTGAACCAAGGAAGATGCCCTCACTCATGGAGGGTGGGCCCAGTCTGGTGGGCTCAGGGCCTGGAAGGAAGTGGACCCCGGTCTCTGGGGCATCATTCCTCTCCTGCCCTAGATCACAGAGCTCCAAGTCCTCCAGCTTCGCACTCTGGCATGTGCACCAGGGCTCCAGGGTTCTCAGGCTGGTGGCCTCGAGGGAGGAGTCACCACCAGCTTCCTGGGTCTCAGGTCTATGCACGAGTTCTGAGTCCCACCACCATTTCCCTGATGTTCCAGCTGGCAGGCTGCCGTCCTGGGACTCCTCGGCCTCCTGGATGAATGAGCCACTTTCCTTAGTAAGTGGATTCTCCAAGCTCCCAGCTCTGTCTATTTCTTCCTTCTCTGTAGCCCTTGCTGATTCTGCTTCCCTGGAGAACTCTGACTGACGCAGGTTCTGGTCTCAGGAGTGGGTCTGGAGGAACAGAATTTCAAAGATGCTTCTTTAATTGGTTTTGAGATGTCTGGAATTGGCTATTAATCTGATAATATGGACCTAAAAATGTTGAGTTTACTTCTGGTGGTCCAGTGGGCACAGAGAGTCCATGACGTGAGCTATCTATAGGGCTGCAGAGACTATCTGCATGGGAGGCCTCTAACCAACCTCAGAGACTGCACATGGATGTGTTCCAACACTGGTGGACAGCAAGGGCATGCAACCACATTGGCTGGTAGATCCTGCAGGCACTGGACAAGGTAAAGACATGAAAGGACAAGCCCCAGTTGAAGACTCTTGGCTCCAGTTCTGCATGAACAGTAGGGAACTTCTGAGAGTTCCCAGGGGGACCATCTGCTCTCCTGCAGCCCACAGCACACAGCTTGCCAAATTGACACAAGAGTTGAACTCCCAGTCTGCTGATGACAGAAGAATAGGTCCTATAAGATGGAGTGGGGGTGTTTGAGGAGGTTCACCTGAAGAGGAGAACCTGCAATCTTAAATTTGGAAAAACATTTTTTGTCACCAGAAGTGACTTCCTCACCATCTGAGGTGCTGGCCTCTACCCACAGGACATGATCTCCATCCACAGGACACTGACCTCCATCCACAGGGCTTTGACTTCTATCCATAGGACATGACCTCCACCCACAGCAAGACCTCCATCCACAGGATATCCTACCTCTGAGGGTGCTGTCGTGGTTCCCCTTGAGCAGCAGCCCAGTGATACGAGGTCAACTCCCCATAGGAGCTGCCTGCATCCACCCTCTCTGCTTCTAGATCCACCCCTAGACTCAAGTCCCCACAGCCCCCGGGGATCGCACACAAGGCTGACCCATGAGGAACTGCAGCTGGAGAGCTACTCGGTTTCCTAAGCTCTGCAAGGAGATCTCAGGA
>NW_027632789.1:1245666-1247179 GCF_902686455.1 Sciurus vulgaris | reverse complement strand
CAAAGGGAAGATACACAGCAGGGTCAAGCCCATTTTACTCGTCTGGGGGACGTGTGCACGCTCATAGGCAGCACAGGAACACTGCACACACAGGTGCACGTGGTTGTCTGTGTGTGGAAAAATAAACTCTGGAAGGCCACCTCTGAAGTGAGCAGTTGTTGGTGACAATGCATCTGTGCTTTGCTCTGCTTCTTTTAGCGTCTTTTAGCTGCTGGACCCCAGGAACATGTCGCATGTCCACACACCTGGCCGAGAGTGTTTTAAGGTGGGTGTCACCATGGCTTGGAGGACCCTTCTCCACGATGCCCTGCAGCCCCTCCGGCCTCTCCTCTTGTCCCTCCTTCCCCTCGCCCTCAAAGCCTGCTGGTCTGGGGATGGTCTCCAGTGAGTCCCGTCTCTTCCCTGCCCAGTTGTCTGTACCTGGGGTAGCCTCTGCACCTCCCCACTACTGCGCCCTGCGGCCAGGCCCAGATTCCCACAGGCAAGGATGTACGCAGCTCGGCCCCCCAGCCTGCCACACCCCCACCTGCGCCCACCCTTCCCGCTGGGCTGCTCCTGCGGCGTCCCAGTCTGCACTGTTGCCTGACTGTCCAGGGCTACTCTCAACAGAGCGGTCAGATTTCCCTTAACAGTGTGGCGGTGACAGCTACTATTCATCTAGCCCCCCCACCTCACCCCCGTGCTCCAGGGCAGCATGTCCTACAGAATTTCTACAGCCACACCTGGTGACTGTGGCCGCCTGTGACTGGGGAGCCTGGAATTGGCAGTGTCTGATATAATTGACTTACTTTTAAATAACCACAGGTGGCAGCAGCCACAGTGCTGGACAGTGGTCCCCAGTCTCTGTTGGAAGTTCTGCATATGAGCTCATTTACTGGCCACCAGAAGCCTACAGGCGACATTACTGTCCCCTCTTACAGATAAGGAAACCGAGCCTGGACAGTGCTAGGGGGTGTGGGCTGAGCCTGTGCCTTGGGATGTGTGCAAGTGTAACCCCCCACTGTCTGGTGCAAGTAGGCTGCGGATAGGGTGCGGTATTCTAAGTGGGCTTTGGGAGGAGTCCAGATGAACTCATCAATGTGAAGCCCATGCTTGAATACTGGTGGCTTTACAGGAACAGGGCCAAGAACCTCACACCTCACACTACCTGTCTTCCCCCTTGAGGCCCTGCCAGTTGTGGGAATCTGCCAGCAAGCAGCAGGTCACTGCCAGATGCAGGCCCTTGGCCTTAGATGGGAACCTCTTTTCTTTATGAGTTTCTCAGTCTCCAGTCCTTTGGTATTGTTACAAAATACTGTTACTATAACAAAAGTATTACCTTCACCACAATTGCACTAAAAAACGACAATTTCAACTATGCTAAAAATCAGGTGATTTAGATTTAAGACTTGTGTATTCTAATATCAAAGTCCAGGTTTTTAAAATTTGGCATAGGTGTAACACAGTGATAGTAGCAGGGTCAAAAACTATTTACCCCATTTATTGATGACTTTTTTTTTTTTTTTGGGTTAAG
>NW_027632789.1:1137822-1245566 GCF_902686455.1 Sciurus vulgaris | reverse complement strand
AGAAGAGCTGGCTGACCTCTCCTGGAGGCCGTGGCCAGCCAACAGCCCTGAAGAGGAGGCACAGCCAGTCCTAGCAGACACAAAATGTTGATAGAATCCCTGGGGCAGAGGGCGCCTATTAGATCATAATGGACTGAAATTAGAAGTTAATAGAGAAGTAAAATCTAGAGAAACATATAAACACATAGGGGATAAAGATATACCACTGAACAATTAATGGGTTAGAGAAGAAATCAGGGGAGAAATTTTAAAATTCTTAGAATGAAATTGGAATAGAGATAGGACTCACCAGAATCTTTGGGACGTGATGACAGCAGTTCCAGGAGCACTGTTTGTAGTGCGGATGCCACACAGGAAACCAGAATGGTCCCAGATGAAGACACAAACCAACTCCAAAACCACTTCTTAGAAAAACAACAAAACAATTCCAAATTGAGAAAAAGGAAGGAAATAATTAAGATCAGAACCAAAATTGATGAAATAAAAATTACACAGCATCAATGTACCCAAGAGTCAATTCTCCATAAAGATAAACAAGTAGTTAGTTTGCTAAGCTATGAAGATAAAAAAACAAAATTAGTATTAAAGAGAGAGAGAGAGAGAGAGAGAGAGAGAGAGTAGATACCACTGAATTCCATAGGATCATTGGGGGCTACTCTGAAAATTTATTCTCCAATACATTAGAAAATTTAGAAGAAACGGAAACATCTCTAGACACACGACCTACCAAAATTGAAACAAAAGGACATAGAAAACCTAAACAGATCAATAAAAAAAAGCAATGAAATTGAAGTAGTAATAAACAGCCTTCCAACAAAGGAATTCCAGGACCAGATGGATTCTCAGCTGAATTCTGCCAGAACTTCAAAGAAGAACTAGAGCCAATGCTCTTCAAATTATCCCATGAAATATAAAGGGATGGAACACTTCCAAATTCATTCCATGAAGCCAGGATCACACTCATTGCAAACCCAGGTCAGGACAAGTCAAGGAAAGAAAACCACAATCGATATCCCCAATGAACTGAGATGCAAAAATCATTAATAAAGTAGCAGAAAAACACATTCAACAACACAGTAAGAAGGCCATAGAGCACAGTCAAGTTGGCCTCAGTGTCGGAGTGCCAGGAAGATTCAGCATATGCAAATAAGTAAGTCTAACTCATGCATAAAACGAACCAAAGGTAAAAATCACATGATCATCTCAACAGGTGGAAAAAAACATGTTTGGAAAAATTCAGCAACCACTCATACTACAAACACTAAGAAACTGGGGACAGAAAGAACCTACCTCAACATCGTAAAGGCTACATATAATGAACCTCAAATCGACATCATACTGAATGGGAAAAAACTGAAATCATTTCCTCAGGAACAACACAAGGAGGTCCACTCTCCACTTTTATTCAATGTCATACTAGATATTCCAGGCAGAGCAAATAGGCAACAGAAGAAGATAAAAGGAAACAAAGAGGAAAAAAAGTCAAATTATCACTGCTCTCAGATGATAAGATCCTATACTTAGAAGATCCCATGAACTCCACCAGGATACTGCTAGAGCTGATGGACAAATTCAGCATAGAAGCAGAATACAAAGTCAACAAATGAAAATCAATACCTTTCTTCTATACCAATAAAGAAGCTGCAGAGAAAGAAATCAGGGAAAACATTCCATTTACCATAGCCTCAAGCAAATCAAACCTAGGAGCAGATCTAACCAAGGAGATGAAGGACCTCTACAACAAAGATCACAGAAACCTGAGAAGAGGAATGGAAGAAAGGAAAGCCCATGTTTATGAATGGGCTGAAATAGTGTATCAAAATGGCAACATTACCCAAAGCAGTCTTCGGATTTAATGCAATATCCATCAGAATGCTAATTACATTCTTCACAAAACTAGAAAAAAGTCCTAAAATTAATATGGAAAAATAAAAGGCCAAGAATCACCAAAGCAATTCTGAGCAAGAATAGCCAAGGAGGCATCTCAACACCTGACTTCAAATCATACTACAGATCTGTGGTAACCAGACTGCCTAGTGCTGGCATGGAGACACACACACAGACCAAGGGAGGAGAAGACATAGAGTCAGGCCCATACAGACAGTCAGCCGAGCCTTGAGAAGGTGCCCAAAACATGCATTGGAGAAAAGACAGCCTTGTAACAAATGGTGCTGAGAAACTGGATATCTACATGTAGAGGAATGAAAGTTGGTCCCTGTCTCTGACCCTGCACAAAAGTCAAGAAAAAATGGATTGAAGACCTGCAATTAGACCAGAAAGCTTGCAACTGCTGCAAGAAAACATAGGGTCAACACTCCCACATACAAATGCAGTCAGTGAATTCCTCAACAGGATGCCTGAGGCTCAAGAAATAACACCAAGAATCAACAATGGGATGGCATCCCAGAGGTGGGAGTGCATGCCACCCTGTGAGGAGAACTGCAGCAGAGCCAGGCAGGCCAAGAGCAGTGAGCCCAGATGCAGGAGGTTCTCCTGGGTCTGCGCACTGGGGCAGGGTGCTGGTATTCTGTGTTGCTGGAGCTCTGGTGCTGGGAACATATGCCTGGGGTCCACAGAGGTGGGGCACGTGCCACCCTGTGAGGAGACCTGCAGCAGAGCCGGGCAGGCTGAGAGCAGTGAACTGCAACAGAGGGATTTTGAAGTTGCAATATCCCAATAACATATGCCAAGAGACTTAAAAAGAATATATTATTTGTAATTACAGGAGCTGAAACACAACAGAGATCTCAGTGCTCCAGACAATGTCAGGCATCAGTCAGGCCTGGTGGCTCCACATATACTGAGAAGCTACAGAATCGTGAAGTTAGATTTCTGTACACTTGACATATTCTTACCTTAAAACAGATAATTAAAACATACCCAGTTATGATATTGCTGTATTGTGTTAAGACCCAATTAATCCAAGCAATAAAAATAATAATGCCTTAGATGTATATGACACCTTTTTTGTTTTTCAAATATCAGATTGATTGCTGATAATTATCCCACATGTATGTTGTACATGTCACAGAATCATCTGTAGAAGAAAAGCAAGGCTGTGTCTTCCGAAACCTCTACCTGCTCCCCATATTTTACACAAGAGAGAACTCGATCACCAGGCACAAATGCTCGCTGCGATTCCAAGGGAAGCACAAGAAACCACGGGTCTGTCGTCAGTCAAGGACAGAGCAAGGCCCCAGGTTGGAATCCTGGGCAGCAGCTTGGTGGCAGAAGTGCTCAGCAGGAGACCTCAGCCCCAGAGTCAGAACACAGTTTCCAGCCCCAGGCCTCTGCTGTTTAAAATCCCGTTATCTACTTCAACTTCTCAGAAATGGAGGAGAAGGCGTCATCTCACCTGACAAGAGTCTAGGATTCACAAATGGGAAAAAGGAGGCTGTTCTTTGTACAGCTCTGTGAAAACCCAGAGGAGTGCCTGGTGACAGGACTGGAGAAAAGCCCATCCTGGCCCAATTGTGCCCAGGAGCAAAGGTCCTAGGTGCAGGGTGGCTCTGAGGCTGTCGCCCAGTTCCAACACCACCACTTCCACCATGTGCAGAAAGACAGATGCTACCACTCTGCACTGTTCCCACCCCTCCCGTGCTGGTCCTGGAGGACAGTGTGATTCCTGGCCTGGTCTTCTTCCTGGAAGTGAATGAAGAACTCTAGGCAAGGCAGCCCCAGGCCCAAACCAAGGAGGATACTCACAGGGCACTGGAACCTTCAAGCCTTGAGCCCAGCACCTCAGACACCCACAGGACTCGCCTCTTCCTCATGAGGACCTGGGACTGCTAAGGGCTTTCAGAGTTGCAGTTCAGACCAGTCTGGCCTCCCATCGTCGGAGGGCCCTGCTCTCCCAGGAAGTGGTGAGGAGACGGGTGTTTTTGTGGATCTTTGCCTGCATAAGTGCTATCCCTGTGTTCCTGTCATCTTGGCATGGTGAAGGCAACAGGGTAGAGCTGGGCAGGACTGGGCAGAGAAGGCTGGGCCTCTACCAAATGTCCATAGGGTGGAGTGGTGGGACACAGGAGGCCTGCATTCCACAGGCTGTGCAGGCTCTGGGGAAAGCGGGCATGGAGATTGTGTTGGAAATTAAACAGCACCCTCAGAATTTCTGCAGAGGTTCCCATGCCCACTTCATTTCATGACACAGACACAATGAAGCGAAAATGAAGACGCGTCCTCTTCGGCTGCCCTTCTGCCAGCTTCCCCATGGCCCGCACACACGTCATGAGAACTGTTTCGCCACATTGGACATCCATCCTGCAAGGCAGAATCCATGGTTATCTGCATAGCTAGCCATTGCCCAAACACTCTAGAACGTTCTGCCTTCCACAGGAGCAGAACAGCTGCGGGAGCACTGTGGGTGTGGACTACATGGTGTTGAGAGCACAGCCAGGCCACCAAAGGCAGGAAAGGTGGCACACACTGGCTCTGCTGCCCACATGTCGAGAGCAGATCCAGTCCAGAGGCACCTGAGCCCACAGGGTGCCCTGGCCCACAGGGAAGGGCAGAGGGGGCCACCATGCCAGGGCAGCTGCCCACCGGGGCTTCCCAGGTCCAATCCGTGTGACCTGGAGGTCACCAGTGCAGATGGTCTCTCCAGAAGGGAAACCGAGGCTCTCGCGGATGAGCAGTTTCCTGCCCACTGGTGGGACTGCTCCCAACCCAGCGTGCGATGGACTAGATGCCTCCTGCTTCCCTGAAAAGCCCCACACCCCATGTTCTGAAGCAGGCACGGCCACCGCTCCCTTCCTGGGGCACCTGAGCAACCTCCACACTTCTCAGGTTCCACTAAAGTCAACTGTCATCTGTAGCCAAGGCTAGTTCTTTTCAGGGAAGAATTTTGGGGGGAGGGTCTTTTCTGCCTCTGGTTAGTACAGTGGCTGGTGGATGGAGCACCTCTGATAATCAATAATGACCAAATTCAGCATATCATAATATTTCCTCAAAGTAAAAATTATATGAGCCCAAAAAGTCTGCATTCACCTTCCATTTAAAGAGAGACCCCTACCTGCCTCTTCTTCTCTGGGTTCAAGTGATCCTGCTGGACTGAGGTGCAGCAGGACCTCTCTGCAGCACGGTCACTATTTTAATCAGCTTTTTCACTGCTGTGACTAAAGAATCTAACCAGCACAATTACAGAGGAGGAAGGTTTATTTGAAGGCTCATGGTTTCAGAGGTCTTAGTCCATAGAAGGCTGGCTCCATTCCTTAGGGTTCAAGGTGAGGCTGAACATCATGGCAGGAGAGGGTATCAGAGGGAAGTAGCTCACATTACAGTGACCAGGAAGCAGAGAGAGACCCCCATAGCCATGCCCCAATTCCCACCTTTTCAGCACACCCCAACACTCAACTAATCCCATCAGGGATTAGTCCACTGATTGGGCTAAGACTCTTACCACTCAGTCACATCTCCTCTGAACCTTCTTGCATTGTCTCACTCATGAGCTTTGGGGGATGCCTCACATCTACACTCTATCAGCCCCTCAGGCACCACCCCTGGTACCATCTTGACCACACTGGCTGACCCCGCCTCTGCACCTTAGATTCCTGCACAGCTGCTTTGAATTCACCTCTCATAGGCAGCACTATCTGACGTTCAAGGGCCCATGCTCCTCACACACAGTCTGGGCTGTCACTGAGAAATGTCACTTAGGTCCAACTGAAGTCCTCCTTTCACAATGCCGGGCACTGTAGGGCCTTTGCCCAAGAGGTCCTGGGATGTGGGGTGGCAGCTTAACCTAAGAGCATGCAAACAAGCCCTGAGTTACAGTTCCAAGAATGTTCAGTGGCTGGAAATGCTGTGTTTCCAGATTAAAGTGGGAAAAGACAGCCACATCCTCTGTGATGCAGGGGCCAGGCTCCAGCTGTGAAGCAGGGCAGGATGAAGGATCAACTCCAAGGGCCTCACAGGCTCCATGGGCTGGCCAACCAGAGGATATGCCAGTCTCCCAGCAAGTTAAAACAGTTTTCTAGGAATGAGAAACTACAGAGCCTGGGCTTTCAATCAGGTTTCCCATTTCTTTGGGGTCACATAACCTAGGCCTAAACCTGTGAAGATTGAAACCTGGAGATTGAAACTGAGTTCACTAGAAGAGTAGAGAGGACTTCCCCGCAAGGCAGGAGAATCTGAGAAGGCAAATGAGAACACTTGGCTTGCATTTCTACAACTATCACCAAAACAGGCCACGGGAGAACAGCACATCATTCAGGACCAACCTCCACTGGATGGGCCGAAGGACAAAGTCTCAGTCACAGAGGAGGGAAGACCCAAGAGTTTCCTGAGGCTCAGCACCACCCCAGGGAATTGTAACTGTCCTGAAATGCAGTGTGAAATGAGAGGCATCTGTTAACAGGGCTCTATTACAGCGCCCTAGTGGACACATTGACCCCTCTTTAAGATGAAGATAACTGGATTTCAGCTATTTGCAGCAGGAAAGTGACCAGTGAGGTTTACCTAAAAATATTCTATTAAGAGGCATGCACCGAGAGTCCTGCCGCCCTCAACTCCCGCCGCGTGCAGCAGCTCTGTGTTCCTCGACAGCAGGGCCCCAAGCCGGGCCGGAGCCAGTTGCTTTGCTTCCCGCCAGGCCGCCAACACTGTGCTCTCAGCCAGGAGGGCAGGAGCTTGGGAACAGCCTTCCCCCACCGTCGCCAGACCCAGGGGCACTTTTCACAGGGCGGCGGGCTGCAGGCGGGGTCGGACCCGGCGATGGAGGCGCAGTGACCAGCGAGGCGGGAGAGCATCCCTTGGTCTCATGGCTCTCCGGAGGGCGGCCTTGCCAGCTCGCCGAAGGCAGCCGGCTCCAGCTGGAAGAGCGCGGATCTCCTCCCCGAAATTCGCTGGAAGCGGCGCGGCGCGGCTAGCACGGCGATGTGAGGGAGGTGGCGGCCCCCAGCCTCCGGAGGGGCATATTCGGAGGGGCTGCTGCAGCGCGCCGCCCGCCCCAGCGTCCCCTCTGCCATCGCCGCCAGTAGCCGCCGGGCCCGCTCTGCTATAAAAGGGTCGCCGCTTCTCCTTACGCGAGACCGCGCTCGCCGCCGCCATCTCAGGGCCAGGCGGGCCATTTGCTGACCAGACCGCGGCAGCCGCCAGCGTGTCCGATGCGCCTCCGCCAGTATGGGTTGTGCGCTGAGCATTGGCATTGCACGCAGGGGCAGCAAGGAGGCCGAGGACGCGCTGATCCCTGTGGCGCGGCTGCAGCTGTCCGGCCGACCCCTCCTCCCTTGCCACTCGAAGACAGACGCCTAGCCCGGGCCCCGCGGTACTGGCCGCGTGGAGAACGAGGTTCCCGAGGGCACCAGCAAGCAGGTCTTTTTATGGCTGCCTGGATGTCCTTAAATTCACTTACGTGTCTTGTAAGCCTCTCCAGTCTAGCAGTTTACGTGCAGGGAGCAGTTCCTGATGTACAATTTGGCCCCATGAGATTTCATCAAGATCAACTTCAGGTACTTATATTGTTTCCCAAAGAAGATAACCAGTGTAAGGGATTCTGCAGGGCATGTGAAAAAGCAGGGTTTAAGTGTACAGTAACCAAGGAGGCACAAGCAGTCTTTGACTGTTTCCTGGACAAACATCGTGACATCATCATCATCATAGACCACAGATATCCCCGACAGCTGGATGCAGAGGCATTGTGCAGGTCTATCTATCAGAAAGTCAAAACTCTCAGAAAACATAGTTATTATTGGTGTAGTATGCAGGGTGGACAGAAAAGAGTTGTCTGTAATGCCCTTAATTTCAGCTGGCTTTACAAGAAGGCACATAGAAAACCCCAGCATCATGGCCTGTTATAATGAACTGCTCCAGCTGGAATTTGGAGAGGTGCCATCACAACTGAAACTCAGAGCTTGTAACTCAATATTCACTGTATTAGAGAAAAGTCAAGAAGCAATTGAAACTACAAGTGAAGACCACATTATTCAGTATGCAAATCCTGCACTTGAAACAGCAATGGGCTATCAATCAGGTGAATTAATAGGGAAGGAATTAGCAGAAGTGCCTATAAATGAAAAAAAGCTGAACTGCTTGATACTATAAATGCATGCATCAGGATAGGCAAGGAGTGGCAAGGAACTCACTATGCCAAAAAGAAAAATGGAGATAATACACAACAAAATGTGAAGATAATGCATGTAGTTGGACAGAGAGGAAAACTTAGACACTATGTATCCATTATCAGAGTGTGCAGTGGCAACAATAAGGCTGAAAAAATACCCGAAGGTGTTCAGTCTGGCATTCATATAGATAATCAGACAGGCAAACATAAAGACAGAAGGAAAAGCTCACTGGATGTCAGATCTGTTGCCTCTCGAAGTGAAGTTAACAACCAGAGACGACACTCCTCCCTGGCCCGGATACATTCCATGACGATCGAGGCACCCATCACCAAGGTAATCAATATCATCAATGCTGCCCAGGAAAATAGTCCCATGCCTGTGACAGAAGCCTTGGACTGTGTGCTAGAAATTTTGTGAACCACGGAGTTATATTCACCACAGTTCAGTGCTGAGGATGATGATCCTCATGCCAATGACCTCGTTGGGGGCTTAATGTCTGATGGTTTGTGAAGATCATCAGGGAATGCATATGTTCTTTCAACATAAAACCTTCAACAGGCTTCACACAGTATAATCACTCCCATCTCCACGATGTCCCATCGACGATTGCTCGGGGCCTAGAAAATGTGGAATACTGGGACTTTGGTATTTTTGAACTGGAGACTGCCACCCATAATAGACCTTTGATTTATCTTGGTCTCAAAATATTTGCTCCCTTTGGAATCTGTGAATTCTTAAACTGCTCAAAGTCAACACTGAAATCGTGGTTACGAATTATTAAAGAAAACTATCATTCTTCTAACCCCTACCACAATTCTACACATGCTGTTGATGTTCTTCACGCCACTGCCTATTTTCTGTACAAACAGAGGATAAAGGAAAGTTTAGATCCAGTAGATGAGGTTGCTGCCCTCATCACAGCCACCATTCATGCTGTGGATCACCCTGGGAGGACCAACTCCTTCCTGTGCAATGCAGGGAGTAAGCTGGCCATTTTGTACAATGACACTGCTGTGCTGGAGAGTCATCATGCAGCCTTGGCCTTCCAGCTGACTGTTAGAGATGACAAATGCAATATCTTCAAAAACACGGAAAGGAGCAACTATTGGACACTGCCCCAGAGTATTATCCACATGGTCTTAGTCACAGAAATGACAGAGCACTTTGAACATGTCAACAAATTTGTCAATAGCGTCAACAAGCCCTTGGCAACACTAGAACAAAATGGGGAGACTGAGAAATATCAGGAAGCCACAAACACTATGCTCAGGGCTCCAGAGAACTGGACTCTGATCAAATGAATGCTGATTAAATGTACTGATGTGTCCAATCCCTGCCGGCCCCTGGAACACTGCATTGGGTGGGCTGCACGATGAAGAGAAGCAGCAGAACTTGCCTGTGGTGATGCCAGTTTTTGACAGAAACACCTACAGCATCCCCAAATCCCAGAACTCTTTTATAGATTACTTCATCAAAGACATGTTTGATGCTTGGGACGTCTTTGTGGACCTGCCTGACTTAATGCAGCATCTTGACAACAACTTTAAATGCTGGAAAGGACTGGATGAAATGAAGCTGTGGAGCCTCCAACCCCCTCCTGAATAGAGCAGGAGGCCATCTGGGCCCTGAAATCTTGTGCCTCCAGTCATTTGGAATTCCTGAGGGCAGCCAGAGTTCCATAAGCCTTCAGTATTAGGCAGAATCATTTCCTCATCTGCAAAGCCTTTGCAAAAGTGTTTGGTGACATCAGTAACCACCTGCAGCCACCATCCAATGACATATGTGAACCATGGCCACTAGCAACTGCTGCAGGGGCTCTTCACAAAAGCACCTCAGAACCAGTTTTCATCAGCCTCCTGTTCACATGAGGCCTGGGCATACCTGCAGAGAGGACCGATGGATTATCCTGCTAGTGACAGACTGGCTGGCTGCAAACAGTTGCTCTCAATTATGTTCAGTGCTTCTGGACAGCTGGTGGCAATCGGATCTTTAGCAACTTTTTTCACATCATAGAAGGTGCAATCACTCACTTTGGAATATGACTGAAAGTGACCTCTCTTTTAAAATTGAGTAGCAAATAAACATGAAAAGAAAAAAAAAAAAAAAAAAGAGAGACAAAACTGTTACCCTGGGAAGGCAGAGCAGCCAGAAAGTAGCAATTTGAGAGCCATGTTTATCTGACAGCAAATAATTAAAATAGTATTACTGAATTAGCTGCATTGAGTGAACAATGAGCTATTTGATAAGAGCATTAACTCAGTGAGTCAGTTTTTTCCTAGACCAAATCAGATTAGTTTTTTCCCCATTTGACGATTTCTGGCCATTTAGGATAAATAACAGGTCAATGAGATTTCTGGCATCCAGGTTTCCAATGGTGCTGACTGAGAGTCCTGGGACAGTACCAGATGGGCAGGCAGTCCTGTTTCTTCTGGCTATTTCCTAATTTTCCACAGGCCTGTGTTAATGATATAAGTTAGTCTGCAAACCCTGCTGAGAGACCTGGGACATGAGGCTGGTGAAGGCGGAAGCCCTTCCTGCAGCCTCGAGCAGAGCGAGCTGTCCAGGTCCCTGGTTCACAGGTGGAGGGACAACCCTGGAGTCCACATCATGTGCTCTCTGGTGTCATCAAGGTGACTCGGCCTGAGGAAGGGTGCTGGAATCTTTGGGACATTCTACCACTTCTCAGGGCCATGTGGAGAGCTCAGACTGCCAAGCTTGGGCTTCTCCATATTGTTTCCCCTGGAAACCTCCCGCTGGGCAGGGAGCAGGCACAGACACCCAGCAGTGCAGCAGGTAATTCTGTGGTGGCTTGTAGGAAACAAACTAGGGTTAGAGCTAAGGAGTCCCTCTAACATCTTCAGCATTTTCTTGTGTTTTTTTTTTTTTTTTTTTTTTTTTTTTTAGATTGAATCATCACAACCAACGTTGATAAATCACTGTTCAAGGTCAAACTTGGCGGTAGAATCCAGGCCAGCCCAGGTCTTCTCATGTCCTGATGCCCAGGTTTCTCACTGCCATTTCTATTTTGCTGCTTAAACCAGACCTCAGCCCAGTATCTTTTTATTTATTTATTTTTATGAGCCAGAACACAGCCATCAACCTTCTCCCTTAAGAATGTGACCCCATCCCTCTCGTCAGATCCTTCCTGTCACTGGCCTTCTCCTTCCTTCACCCCAAGCTATTTATGAAGTTAGAAAATGTCTGAAGGCCTCAGGAAACCAACTCTGCTCTTCTGATGGCCAGGAATCCCATACTCAGCACTTCTGCAGAGTCTTTATGAAACCAGAAAGGGAGCATAGGAGAAAGTCATCTCAGAATTCAAGAGCCGCAGGACAAATAAAAGAGTTCTGCTCGAGTTCTGCTTGAGTTCCACGTACTCTCCTATTGTGGGAGGGATTTTTATTACAGCAGTGACAGCCAGCAGCTAGATGGACCCATGGGGCCAATGGTGGACACCAACACTGACTAGCCACAGCTGGCAACAGCCACGTCACCAGGCTGTGAAGCCAGCCCTGTCCACTCTGGCCAGCTTCCCCTTGCAGAGGGCCACAGGCTCTACTTTCTGCAGCTCTGAGAGGCAGCACCCTGGCTGCCCAGGAGGAGGGCTACTGGGAGTCAGCTCCAGGATCTGGCCTGGGGTCTGGGCCTCCCTTACTCCTGGGGGCAGGGCAAGCCCTTCATGCCCACCCTCACAGCCACCTGTGGACAGAGGAGGTGAGTGCAGCAGCCCCTCCACAGGGCAAAGCAGACTCAGAGATGATGGTGATTCTTTTGAAACAGTATCATAGGCATTTTTAAAAAACAAGGAATGGGGCTGGGGAGATAGCTCCGTTGGTAGAGTGCTCGCTATCGCAAGTACAAGGCCCTGGGTTTGATCCCCAGCACCCCCCCCCCCAAAAAAAAAAAGGAATGATTTTTATTCACTATGCATTTATGAATAGGAGTCATTGGTTTCAATCTGCCAATGCTGGTTTCTTAAGGACTTTAAATATCTTATTTTTCTGGTACCTCTGGCACTAAAGATAAACACATAAACTCTACTTAGGTGCTGGTGACTATTCTCCATTTACCCATGGAAGAGGAATAAATCAAGAATATCAACTAAAAGTGCCCAAGTTTGCCCTGGCTGGATGGTGGATCAGGGAGATGCAGGACTTGGAGCCCTGACATGGAGCTTCAGGGTTTGGCTATGTGTGGCCTATGTAGCATATGGACTCCTGGTTAGGACATGATCCTTTGTTTCTTTAGTGTAAAAAGTTTTGTTCTTATTTTAACTACTACCTCAAAAGTTTTTTTTTTTTGTTTGTTTGTTTTTTGTTTTTTTTTTTTTTTGCCAGGGATTGAACCCAGGACCTTGTGCATGTGAGACAAGCACTCCACCAACTGAGCTACATCCCCAGCCTTCACAAGATTTTGATGAAAATCTGATGATAGATATTGGGAAAAACATTTAATAAATGCTAAAATAAATGTGAATATTTGCACATTATTATAATTTAGAGTCCACCATTTAAAAAACATACTGATCAAACATCTGGATGGTCTTTTTAAAAATGTACTATATCATCAGAACCACATAAAAAATGTTCCTGAGGCCTATCTTGTAAAGATCACTTTACTTAGGGAAGAGACACTAGTTTGTATGACAGGAATTTCCAAAGTTACCAAGTTCAAACTCTCAAGAGTTCAAGGTGGAAATTAATCTAAGCACCTCCTGCCTTGTTGGCACTGAGGGAACCCAGTGGAGACTTGTTAGATAGCATGGAGTGGCAACTCTGGAGAGTCAGTTGGTTCATGGCAAGTGACGTCAAGTCACACACCTGGCAAAGGAGTCCAGGTGCTGTGCGCCATCCCCACCCTGGGATCCCCAGGGCTTCCCCATTCTTCCCCACGACCAAACCCCTCTCAACCTGGATGCCACCTTCCTCCAGGACCTTGATCACAGTACCTTTCCAGGAGTTCCCGATTTCTTCAGTCTGTTGGCTCTTTCTTCCCACCTCACGGAGATGCCATATCTGCATCTCCCTTTGCACTGGTGGGCTTTTCAGTGGGTACTGCCACCCCATTGGTCATCCTTGGCATTCCCAGCTCACATTTGGTGAATGACAACAGTTATGTGCCTACACATAGGAGCATGGAACCCAGGCAACACCCCACCCAGGTGGGCCATGCACCAATGCTGCCCCTGACCTCGTCATCCAGCCAGGTAGGTGGAGTGGGATGCCCAGCTGGATTCCTTGCCAAGGGTCCCTCCCCTGAGCCCCAATGGTTTCCAGCACAGGACTGGAGAGGACTGAGAGGCCAACTCCTGAAGAGCACCTGCCATACTGAACTGAGACGATGGCAGTTGTCCCTGTTGGTTTGAAATCAGGAACTATGCAAAAGTCATAAGAAAAGGGAAGAGACCCTAGGGAGCCCTGTGGGTCTGTTCTCAGCACTGCCCCCTGGGGCGAGGCTCAAGCAGCCTGCACTGAAGGGTATCAGCAGCCCCTATTTGCCTCCCAGCACTTCTGCTGCCTGACCCTAACCCACCTGTCCAGCCTCCTCCCCAACAACTCACTGACTAAGTCTTCCAGGTAACACGCGGCTTGTTCATTATTGTCCAAACACACTTGGCATGCTCTCCATCCAGAGTCTCCCCTGGCTCCCTGCCGGTTCTGCCTTCCCTTTTTACATATTCATAGGACACTTGCTCTACAGATGTGGCTAAAATTCATCCCTGCCTGACCACAGTTTTTCTCCCACATCAAAATCCTTACAGCATTTATAGCCCCATTCCTTTGGCAATTGATTAGCACTTGGGTTTTAGTGTGTACTGCATTGGCTTGTTTGCTAATCACTGTCGTTATTATTTAACTTATTGCATCTTTCTGACTTTCTGCATTTACTAATGTGGACTCTCCTTGACACAGAAAGATTACTGTACTTATCTTTACATGCCAATGGAGAAATGAGTTCATCATGTGCCTTCGAGCCCTGAGTTCCAGGAAGGTCAGGTGGGCACTGTCCATGCCTCCAGGCTGATTTAAAGAGACCCACTTGGGGTGTCCCTGATCAACCTTGGGGTTCACTTCCCTTGAATGTTCAACCACAGTCTCTACTCCTTCTTGTCACAGCACTGCCCAAGTAATTTGTGAACAAAAATACAGATAGCAAGGTGAGCCTGGTGCAGAGTCACACACCATGGATCCCAGTGGCTCAGGAAGGTGAGGCAGGAGGAGCCCAAGTTCAAGGCCAGCTCCAGCAAGTTAGCAAGACATTGCCTCAAAATAAACAATAAAAGACCAGGGAAGTGGTTCAGTGGTAGAGCAAACCCAGACTCAATCTCAGTATCAAAAAGAAAAGGAAAGAAAGAAAAGAAGAAAGAGAAAGAGCAGGATAATGACAGAAATAGACCTGAGCTAGCATGTGGCCCCAGCTCTGACCTCAGTACAGCCAGGAAGCTCTGAGTAGCCCGTGAAGGTAACTCAGCCTCTGGGGACTTCAGTTTCCTACTGGGGAATGAGCTTTGGACCAGGAGAGGTTGAGAATGCCTTCTAACTCACTGCTACCCCAGGACACAGAAAGTGCCCACAGAGCAGCAGAAGAAGACATCCCGATAACCCTGGCATCCTTGTCCAGGTTTTAAATACATATGTGACTTTTCTGCTTTGCCTCAGAGTTCTAGTTTATGGTTAAAATCCTCTGTTTTAATAATTCAAGGTACACCAGCCAAACGGGAAATAAAGAAAAAGAAAGCATTCAGAGTATTCATCTCCAATTTTTCATGAGTAATAGCCAGTTATGAGGGAAGGCCAAATGGCAGCTGCTGCATCCCTCCCTCTTGGCTGACCAGGTGAAGGCCAGCAGATCAGCACTGACCGCACCTGGGGAGGGAAGCTGCTTGGTTAATATTCTGCTCATTTCTATTTGAGAGGAAAACGGTTGACACTGTCTTGTTGAAAGGAAAATGCACTCTGATTTCATCATCAAATAGTATTTATTATTAATCCCCAGAGTGTGTGTGGGGCTGTGCTGAGCATGCCAATGGGCCTGCCACCTGCCAGCAGCTCAGGAGGTTGAGGCAGGAGGAGCCCAAGTTCAAGGCCAGCTCCAGCAAGTTAGAAAGACTGTGCCTCAAAAAATTTCTGTGCCAGAACTTGGTCTCCTTGTGTTGACGCTAGAGGTGAGAAAGGGCAGTAACAAAAGATTAAAGGATGAAAAATGGACGTTGGAGAAAAGGTCACAAGAACTGCAAAATGCTAGTCAGCAGAGGGAGGCGAAGGGTTGCTTGGTTACTGCCTTCCAGCCCAGGAAAGGTCTGCCCATGAGCAGTTTGCCACTGAGGCTGCAGCAGGAGGGGTGCATTGGAATGAGTGGGGATGGCGGTGCGGGCCAACCCCTTAGAGAGCCCAGGAATGTACCCTGCAGATGCTGAAGAGGGGCTCAAGACGGGGGTCTCCTGAGGGAGGGGCACCATGGGCAGGGGTGCCTGAAAGGCAGGACCCCAGACTCTCCGTCTGGATTTTACAGATCTCCCAAAATGATGGCCTGATTTCGAAGTCCAAGCATCTCTCTGGTGCAGACACCACTCAGGTGCTTGACCTCAGGCCAGATACCACAGGACTAGGCATGTGAACGGAGCCCTGGGTGAAGCTAGGAGAATGGCAGCTCTGGGCAGATGGAACAAAAGCATGAAGACTTGGTGTCATCAAACCGGTGACAGCTGGCCTCACACATGGTCATCGGGATGTCTATTATCTGAGTTCTGGTCCTAATTCTGGTATCAGTCATGTCACCTAGGAGAAGCTATTTGGCTTCTAAGCCTCCATTTCTTCATCCATATAATAAAAGAATAACTTTTAATAACTTCAATAACTTGAAGAATAACTTCAGGGATCTATTTTCAGAGTTACATGAAAGGTACAGCAGTGCCTGACACCCAGCTGCCTAATAAATGGTAATAAACTAATGGCAGTGGTTGTTACTATGGAAAGAAGACTAATTGAACTTAGGTAGAAATTTGAATGCGTGTAAAACAATAATGGAAAGGGAAGGTTAATGCGGTCCTCGCCCCTCGCACCCCACATGTGCCCCGCAGGGAAGCCTCTTTGCTCTGCACCAAGCAAAACATAAGCCTCCTTTATCTCTGGGTGAGTCACCAGCTCCACCTGGGCCCTGGGGTGAGGGGAACTTGTCTCCACTAAGGAGATGGGACTGCACCAGGGGTTGGCGACAGCCCGTCGGCAGCTTTGTTTGCAGCCTCTTCCCCACAAGGAGTAGTCCCATGTAGGCAGCACCACCGGGAGAGGCAGGAGGAAGATCGCACTCAGGGCCAGGACGGCTTCTGCCAGCCTGAGCTTCACCACACCTGCTTGGCAAACCACACAGTCCCAGGGAATGACTTCTGAAGGGGATGTGCGGCCCATGCAACACAGTGATTCATTCCACACACTCCACCTTGCCGTTAGCCTGCAGGGCCAGTGCCAAACACAGCTTGCCAGCTCAGCGCGTCACCCCGTGAGCCAACAACGACCTAGTGACCACCACAGCCAAACCCCAGCAGAGAAACCCTTTTGGAAATGGGACTCTCAGACAGCCTGTGACTGGGTAGAGAGCACGGAGGCCTGAGACAACATCCGCTAGAAAGTGGTTCTGTCTCATCTTACTTCTTTGGACACTCTAAGCCACTCAACCTCTCTGTACCCTTATTTTCCTGCAAAATGGGAATATTCATGCCCAGTCTTCAAGGTTGTCCAGAAGGTAAGAGGACTAATTTGTGTGTTTTCTCTTTCATTAATTTACTGTGTGATTCATGGAAGAAAAGTAGCAATTCTTTTGTGATAATTTGAGAATTATAAGATGTAAATGTAAGATGCTATATCCTCAAGCGTCTTCAAAGTGCTCCTATAAAAATAACTATTGTCCATTTTTATTAATACAGCCTCCAGGAAGTGAGACCATAATAACAAATTTCAATACTCAGTAAGTAACCAGTTCAATGAACCATGATGGTATAGAGAAATTCCCTGTCTTCACATAATTTAAACATGAACTACATATTAAAAAATAAATACATAAACCATTTTTTCCATTATGATCTTCTTATTGTCTTTCAGTACTGTGAAGAGTCTCAAAATTTTGTAGGCTTTTTCTCCATGTGATGATTGATAACATGGCTTGCTTAAGGGATGGTCTTGATATTCTATTTCTTATCACCTGAATACCACCTGGAAATGAAATGGAAGAGAGAATTCCAAAAGAAGATTTTGAGAAGCAAGTCTAATCAACTGCAAACTGAAATGTGGGAGGTGCCCTCGGGAGCAGCCCTTCCTAAGCACTGGAGAATCAAGGCAACCAAGTCTGATTGCCTGGCTCATCTGGAGATATGGCCCAGCAGGAACCAGTGGGTAAAAAGCCTGCCCCTTCTCCATGTGAGTCAAAGGACCCGATTTAAGTCCTTGGACCTCCCCCTCAGTGCTCATAACTACAAACTCTTTGATATGAAGATCAGACACCCATCATGCCCACCAGGGTCATCATCAAAGTCAACGAGTGGACCATGAGGAATCCTGAGAGAGATGTCTCCTATTCCCATGTCTTCACAGCAGCCTCGTAAACCCTGGGGTCTCCACAATAAGAACTGGGTTTGGAGTCACTGGTGGGCAGCATGAGCATGGAAATAATGGCATTTTTGACCTGTATAGAAAGATGAGTTGGAGCTATAGCCACCCTGACACCTGTGTCAGAATTTCCAGAATCTCAACTCTGGCCTCCATCAGTCTGTCTGTCCATTCAACAGCCTTCCTCCATGGTCCCAATGAGTCTTGCCTTGGGCCTTTTAGTAGATGGCCAATTTATTCACCACAGAGATCTCCTTGGAATCTGAGCAATTAGAGCTGAGAGTCACCTCTCAGGGAATCTGAGCTTTACACTCTGCTTTCCCAACCATGCAGGGCAGGTAGCCTTGCACAAATATGAGTGTCTATAAAGCCTTTCTGTTTCTGCCTGTGTTGTAATTTCTAGCACTTAAATAATTTATTACAAACATTGGTTCTAAAATAGGAGGTAGAGTTAGATATATACTTCCCCCTAGGCCTTCAGTGCTGCTTGAAGGTTCTGCCTACATTAACAAGCTTGGCCCGTGTTCTCAGACACCGGTGAGGGTGAGCAGCAGAGGTTTCCGGGTGTACATCAGAGGCAAAGCCCTGGGACCTGAGTTTGCCTATATAATCAAAAGGCACACATGGCAGTCAGAACATGGCTGTGGGATGGGAAGACAGGTCCAGCCCTGGAGCAGACCTTGCAGGTCAGAGTTACAGGTCGCCTGTCAAGAGAGGGACAGTTCTCAATTTGTCATCATTGAACCACATGCTCCTGACACTGGGATTCATTTGTCTGATCGGCTCTGACAATTGGGTTCTCCCAGAGCTCTTCCTAGTGTATCACCCTGGGATTTTAAACTGGATGAAACACATTCTGACAAGGAACAGCCTCTTTATTAATGCAAATTACATGAGGAGGAGACAATAAAAGAGAGAAAGGGAGAGATGCCAGCTGCCACTGCCATGTTCTTATCCCTGTATCGGTCATTTGTTATTTACATGTATACACATTTTTCAGTTTTAATAAAAGGAGACCCAGATTTTCAGTGACATTTATGAACAGTTTGTTTCAAAAAAATGATGCCATCACTATAATTGTATGCAAAAAATCCCCTTGCCATGCATCCTCTGGCACAGGCCCAAGAGCTGCAAGGGGCTGCCCCACCCCGTGTCTTTTGTGCAAAATCCAAACTACCTCCCCAGCTGCCCAGGGTGCACTCCCCGCAGGAACAGGTGTCCAGGTGCCCAGGGCCTCCATGCTAGCTAGTGGTGACCCAGGAAAATACTTTAATCTTCTTTTATTTTTAACCAGAAGAAATTATCATGGATGGATAATAATAAGCTTGGAATATATTACTCTTTCTGTCACAGTTGTAAAAAATCATTTGTGTTGTTTTTAAATGGAGGAAAGGGGTCCACAGAGGAAAAGGCACCAAGGTCACCAGGTGCCCTGGGAAGTCCCTTTACTTGGTGTCCTATCTAGGAGGGTTAGAAATGCAAATTCTGTATTTCTGCCTGGATGAAGTCTTCCGTGAAAGTAGGCAAACAATGGGCACATATCTGCAGTTGGTCCCAAGAGCCTGCAAAGAAGGCAGGTCATGCTCCTCACTGGGGAGGGAGCACAGGAGCTGCCCTGCAGTTTGGAGAGGCACCAAGTCACTGGTGCTGATGCAGTCTGGCCACTCTGCACCCAGGGTTTGGTTGCTATGGCCCTGCAAGAGGGCCGTGGGCCTGGGGCCCCCTGATGCTCCCCAGGTCTCCCACCAAGTGGTCCTCAGCTTCCTCAGTCCAAGGGTTGAACAGTGTGATTTCCTGAGAGTTGACAGATTATAATCCTCCCAGAGTGTCTGTCCAAATTCTCCATGGTGCAGTTGGAAAAGCAAGGTCTATAGCCAAAGACCAGTGTTCCAGTAGGGAATCAGCTTTTAGCCAAAGGCAGAGCTGGGCAAATTACACTGACTTCATATATATATATATAGATCTGTATATATATATAGATCTCTATCTCTATATATATATATCTGTATATATAGAGATCTATATATATATACCTATATCTATCTATCTATCTATCTATCTATCTATCTATCTATCTATCTATCTATCTATATATATATATATATATGGTATAGGTGGACAAAATACCTTTATTTTATTTTATGTGGTGCTGAGGATAGAACCCAGGGCCTTGTGTGTGCTAGGTAAGTGCTCTGCCCTTGAGCCACAATCCCAGCCCAACACTGATTTCTTTAATCTCAGTTTCCTGCTGTGAAGCAGGAGGGTTAGACTGGGTGTGTGACAGTCTGCTTCAGCACAGGGGTTCTGGTGTCACTGAAATACCAGAAGCATGGGCCCAGCCTCACAGCTCCATGGTTATGACCTCAAATGTGGGACGGGTGCTCCTGCATGTTTACAGGACTTTAGGCACAGTCGGCCCTCCACACCTGCAGGTTCTACATGCACAGGTTCAACCAACTGCAGATGGAGAAGGACTGAAAAACAAAACTGCATCTGCACTGAATATGTACACCTTTCTTTCTTCCTTATTCCCTGAATGTTCCAGAATAACACCCTTTAACAGCATTTACCTGATATTGGGTGTTGCTGGTCAGCTTGAGACGGCTCAGAGCACTTGGGAGGATGCCCATGTGCACTTGCTAAGCCTTTTCACACAGACTTGAGACCTGGGGGAGTGGTGGGTGCGGGTGGGGGGCTCTGTAACCAAGCCCTGTGGCTGCAGAGGGACAACTCCATGCTCGGGCATTAGGATGTGAACTGCACAGGTAAGTTTTGGTATTTTCTGTGGGTTAGAATTTCTTCTTCCTTATTATTTAGGATCTTCATTTAAAGAGTCTTGAGAAGTTGGAAAGGGTATTAAACCAGGCAAAGGTGGCTGTTGATTTGCTCTTCTGCAAATGCCTGTGTGCAGCACTGGTTCTTTAAATCTCCATCACCCTCTAAACAGGAAGCATTTGTATCCAAGCATGACAGCCTTAAAACAGGTAACTCCCTCCACTCTCCCTAAAAACTGACTTTCCAATTAAACAGACCGCAAGGGCAAGACAAACAACCCAACAGCCAGGAGAATTCTGGTGGTGGAGGACAGGATTAATGGAAGTGGGGAAGTTGTCTCCTGCCTGGTGAGACCCACAGAAACAACACCTCACCAACAACCACATGTGAGATAAATGCCGGTCGTGCACACTCAGCATTGGGGTGCACGGGCTACCTAATCATGTCTCCATGGTCCACAGAATTAATATTTAATAGCACTTGTCAGCAAGATTCTACCCCAGGTCTGCTCTGCCTTTGCAAGCTTGTTAGTGGTTGTGTCTTCTGGTTGTTCTTCATTCCAGACTCATGCTTCCACCTGCAGCCATGTTCATCTGCCTTCCTACCTTCAATTCTGCATTATCTGGCAGGGCAAAGGGGACAGGGGATATAAAGCAGAATTTTAAAAACCTTCATTAGTGGCTGTTCTCCAACAGTCATGAGACACTGGGAAAAACAAGGAGTTTTCTTTGTTGTGGTTGGCAGCACAGGACAGTATTCACCAAAACCATGTTTCTCATTTCATTACTACTAGAGTCTCTCTGACTGATGTGAGCCAAAGAACTGGGCTTATGATGGTATGAACTGGCCAACTTATGTACTACCATGATCTGAAAATCCTGCTCTGTGGAGACCTGATCCCCGGTGAAAAGTGCTGGGAGACGAGTTCTTCAAGAGAGACTAGTTCAGGACAGTGGGGGTCTCAAGAGAGTGCTAATGCCGTAAGGCAGAAGTGGGCATCCGATCAGAGGATGAGCCTGCCCCCTTCCCTCTCCCATGCACCTGTGCTCCTTCACCCACAAAACACCATCACCATGACATGAGGTGAGGCCACAAAATGGCCTCCCCAGATGCTAGCTCCTTGATGTTGAACTTCCCAGCCTGCAGAAATGCCCACACATCAGTTTCTTTTCTTCATAAATCATCCAGTCTTGGTTATTCTGTTTCAGCAGCACAAAACAAACTGACATCTTACACAGAGTTGCAATTTCATTTTGACTTTCTATTCCAAAGTTATTCATTCCAATTCTAAAGGAAACATTGTACTGTGATATTAGAGAGAAAAAATTTATCAAATTATATGTCTAAATCCCATGTTGATAGTTGGGATTTCCTGGAAATTTTGTCTTATGTAGGATATTATGAATCAGAAATTACCCTGGACTAGAAGTCTGCAATTGGGTCTACAACTAGCAAATGACACAGGTCCTTTAACCTCCTTTTACCCTGCCTCAGTCTCACCGCAGCGTGCTTGGCACTCAGAGTTATAGAAACAGGTTGAAACCCCTAATCCAAAGATTTGAAATCCAAAGTGCTTACAGATCTGAAAGACAGTGAACACCAACACAACCTCCATGCCTGACCTCACAGGGTGGGTCGCATCGAAACACAGGTGGCCTAAAGATGTGCAAAATGAGCAGCAGGATGTGTGCAGGGTGATCATGAAACAGGTGAATTCTGTGCTTAGAGTGTGACCCATCCCCAGGATGTCTCGTTATGTAAATGTATATGTAAATAGTCCAAAATACAAGAACCTCTGAAACCCAAACCACTTTTAGTCGAGTGAATTTTGGATAAAGGATACTCCACCAATCCCTGCTGGGGAACTCCACCTGAACCTTCTTGGAGTGCTCTACCTGCTGCTTCCTGGGGGCTCCACCTGCTCCTGCTTGGGGGTTCCACCTGCTCCTGCATGGGGTGCTCCATCTGATCCTTCCTGGAGTGTTCCACTTGTCTGTGCAGCATGCTCCATCTGTTCCTTCCTGGGGTGCCCCACCTGCTCCTTCCTGGGGGATTCTACCTGCTCCTTCCTGGGGGGCTCCACCTGCTCCTTCCTGGGGGCTCCACCTGATCTTCCTGGGGTGCCCCACTTGCTCTTGCCTGCAGGTTCATTTGTGTATTTGCTTGGAAACTTGCTTGTTTTTCTTTCCTTCTAGAACATAAGGACCTGTCTTAGTCAGCTTTTCATCACTGTGACCAAAAGACATGGGGATAACAATTTAAGACAGGATTCTTTGGGTTCTTGGTTTCAGAGGTCTGGTCCACTGATGGCAGCTCCACAGCTCTGGCACCAGGGTGGCATGGCAGAGAGCACATGGTGCAGGAAGCTGCTCAGCTCAAGACAGCCAGGAAGAAGAGAGGGCTTCGCCCCCAGGGAGAAAATACAGAACCTAAAGGCTCACCCAGTGGCCCACCTCCTCCAATCATAGCCTGCCTGCCCACAGTCACTGCCCAGTTCATCCATATCAGAGGATTAATCCACGGATCAGGCCACGGTCTTTGGAATCTAATTGTTTCACCTCTGAACGTCCCTGCACTGCCTCACACTTGCATTTTTGAGGGACGCCTCATGTCCCAACTCCAACAGGCACCCCAGGGCAAGGACACCATGTTGTCCAAAAGGTTCTTGATTTTTTTTTTTGTTTAATTTTAATTTATTTTTATTGTAAACAAATGGGATACATGTTGTTTCTGTTTGTACATGGAGTAACAGCGTACCATTTGTGTAATCATATATTTACATAGGGTAATGATGTTTGATTCTTTCTCTTATTTTTTCCTCCCCCCCCACCCCTCCCAGCCCTCTTTTCCCTCTATACAGTCCCTCCTTCCTCCATTCTTGTCCTGCTCCCACTCCCCATTATGTGTCATTATCCACTTATCAGCAAGATCATTTGTCCCTTGGTCTTTTGAGATTGGCTTATCTCACTTATCATGATATTCTCCAATTTCATCCATTTGCCTGCAAATACCATAATTTTATTATTCTTTATGGCTGAGTAATATTCCATATATATGCCACAGTTTCTTTATCTATTCATCAATTGAAGGACATCTAGGTTGGTTCCACAATCTGGCTATTGTGAATGGAGCAGCTATGAACATTGATGTGGCTGCATCTCTGTAGTATGCTGATTTTAAGTCCTTTGGGTATGGACCAATGAGTGGGATAGCTGGGTCAAATGGTGGGTCCACTCCATGTTTTCTAAGGAATCTCCACACTGCTTTCCAGAGTGGCTGCACTAATTTGCATAACCAGCAATGTATGAGTGTACCTTTTTCCCCACATCCTCTCCAACACCTATTGTTGATTGTATTCTTGATAATCGCCATTCTAATTGGGGTGAGATGGAATCTTAGTGTAGTTTTGATTTGCATTTCTCTTACTACTAAAGATGGTGAACATTTTTTCATGTTTGTTGATTGATGGTAGATCTTCTGTGAAACGTTTGTTCATATCCTTAGCCCATTTGTTGATTGGGTTATTTGTATTCTTGGTGTAGAGTTTTTTGAGTTCTTTATATATTCTGGAAATTAGTGCTCTATCTGAAGTATGAGTGGCAAAGATATTCTCCCACTCTGTAGGCTCTCTCTTCACATTGCTGATAGTTTCCTTTGCTGAGAGAAAGCTATTTAGTTTGAATGTATCCCAGTTATTGATTCTTGCTTTAATTTATTGTGCTATGGGAGTCCAGTTAAGGAAGTCTGACCCTAAGCCAACAAGTTGAAGATTTGGGCCTACTTTTTCTTCTATAAGATGCAGGGTCTCTGGTCTGATTTCAAGGTCCTTGATCCATTGTGAGTTGAGTTTTGTGCAGGGTGAGAAATAGGGGTTTAGTTTCATTCTGTTGCATATGGATTTCCAGTTTTCCCAGCACCATTTGTTGAAGAGATTATCTTTCTCCATTGCATATTTTTGGCGCCTTTGTCTAGTATGAGAAAATTGTATTTATGTGAGTTTGTGTCCATGTCCTCTATTCTGTACCATTGATCTACCTGTCTATTTTGGTGCCAATACCGTGCTGTTTTTGTTACTATTGCTTCGCAGTATAGTTGAAGTTCTGGTTTTGCGATAGCCCCTGTTTCATTCTTCCTGCTAAGGATTGCTTTAGCTATTTTGGATTTCTTATTCTTCCAGATGAATTTCATGATTTCTTGCTCTGTTTCTGTAAGGTACATCATTGGGATTTTAATTGGAATTGCATTGAGTCTGTATAGCACTTTTGGTAGTATGGCCATTTTGACAATATTAATTCTGCCTCTCCAAGAACATGGGAGATCTTTCCATCTTCTAAGGTCTTCCCCAATTTCTTTCTTCAATGTTTTGAAGTTTTGATTGTAGAGATCTTTTACCTCTTTGGTTAGATTGATTTCCAAGTTGTTTTTTTTTTTTTTTAAGCTATTGAAAATGGAGTTTTTTTCCTCATTTCTCTCGATGGTTTTGCCTCCTGCTCCTTGGTGTGATCAACTGTCAGGTACATGCTGAGCTTTTGTGATGTTATGTGAATGATGGAATGGCTGAATAAAAGCATATTCATGGGTGCTAAAGCCACAGGCAGAACAAGAAGTGAGAGGCTTTGAGCAGGCCAGCTTGGCTCAAACATGGGCTCCCCATAACAAGCCATGTGGACCTGGGCAAGATGGTGCAGGCAGTGTCTGCCATGGAGGGTTGTTTTAAGGACCAGCTGCTGAGGCTAGAGAGGGCTTATCACTGTGCCTGGCCAACAACAGGAACTCAAAAATGTGAACTATCATTTTATTCAGAGTCTTGACTGTGCACTTAGAAGCACCAGTTAGGTTTCACACGTCCTAAGTCTCAGAGTCTCTGGCACACCCAAGGACAGATAGTAGGTGTTTAAACAATACATGCTAGATTCACTGACCTACTGATATACTCAAGCTCTGAACACAGAAGAAAAGGTTGTCATACTGACAACTCAAATTCACAAACACTTACCAATGAGGACTATGGCCAAGGAATCCCACTAGCCATTGTGCTAATCAGTACAGGGAAGAATTGAAACCCAATCTCCTCAAACTCTGAGAAATGGCAACCCTGCCATTCTTGGGCAAAAGAAGCTTGGGTCCTGAGCTCGAGTTTCTAAAATCCAACTTCAGGTTGAAGATCAGGAATTTACCAGCCTGGTAGTCTTGGCAACTGTCAGAAATAAATGTGTCCTCCACTCTACCCCTAAGTACAATTTGCACATACTCGTCTCCCCATCAGCCCAGCACCACACTCCCGTGACCCAAGCCTAGACCTTCTCCACTCCTTACAGATCTAACTCTGATCTGCTGTAAGAAAAGAAAGTAAATTAGTTTCCCAGGAAATCTACATGCCCTTCAAGCTTGGCCACCATTTTGTTAAACAGTAATAATAACTTAAAACATGATGACAGTGGCCAATGCTAACCACCCTGCAAAGGCCATTCTGCCTTTGCCTCATCCTAGAGCCAGTGAGAGAGCCAGCGAGAGACCCAGCGAGTCTGGAGCCATGGTGGCATTGGAATCATGGGAAGTCAGGATCATGGGGGACCTATGGAGGCCCCTGCGGATCTCACCTTAACTCTGCCCAGGGAATCTGGTCCTCATCCTTGAGATGAGGCCATGGATGTGCACATTCATAGGCCCTTTTCTGAATCGGTTTGTGTTTATTTCTGAATTTAAGAGCTGGAAATACTTTGAAAAATATTCAGTTTCAAGGACTGGTCAGAAGGAATCTAACTCTGAACCATGTTAGACATGACAAAGCCAAAAATTTTAAAAAAATAAAATAAAATAGAATAAAACTTAATAAAATCTTCCTCAAAACAAGTGAAGTCTGAATCCTATGGCTCACACTCTGAAAATCTCAGTTTGTGGTTCCCAAGGGGATCCAGCCTCGCCTAGAGACCTGCCTAAGTGCAACATGCTGAGTGCTGGGCTGTCCAGGTACTGGACCCCTCCTGTGTGCCATGCCCTGAACCACATGAGGGAGACAGAGGAGCAAGTCACCAGCTCTGCTTCCAGAGGCTGGTGGCTCTGGGGTGGCAGGTGGCAGGCAGGCATCCGTATGCATTCGCAGCTGCTGTCCCAGATCCCAATGCAGTCTGAGGAGGTTCTGGCCATGGCCACTGCCAGTGGGCAGCCTGCCACCCACCTGTTATTCACCTGAAGACTTTACACTCTGTGACTCCCTTGGTCACCTCCTCCTCCAGAGGGTCACAGTGCTATCATATCCTCTGCTTCTACCTGTCACTTCTGCTAACTTCTTAGGCTGGCATCAGCTTGCCACCTGGTCTGCTGTCCTCTTAGTGCACCTTCAAATCATTGAGAAGCCAAAGGCTCCGTGCTCAGGTCCTCGTCTGAGCCCCTAGCTGTGTGAGTGGAGAGGCCTGCTCACCAGAGCCCTCAGAAACAGCAGTTACTCAGAGGACCTTCTCCTATTGATTCCAAGCCCTCCTGCCTGTTGGTCAACATGCACAACACACAGTAGGCACTCAGAAGCAGCTGTTTTCACCCTCACTCCTTCCCTTTCTGAAAATGATCGTCTTTCTGCTTAGAATCAAATGAGACTGATTAAGTGATAGTGATCCCCCCATCTGGTCCTGCCCACACCCATCCTCACCTGATCCTGTGGGAAACACACTCACCCCTTGCACCTGTATTCTGGTGCCCTGGAAGAGCCCACATCCCAATGTCACAGTACCGATGGGTCCTCCTTTGGAAGGCATGGGTGACTCCTCACCCCATCCTGGCTTAGGGCCAAAGCTGCAGAGGGCCTTCCTAGCCCTCCCACCTGAAGCAATCCCCATGTCAGTGCATCAGCCCGAACTGACTCCCTTCCACTACACTCCACTATGGGCAGTTCTTCTTCAGAACAGGTCTGGCCATAGCCTTGGCCTCCTTGGCCATGTGATCTCTATCACAACTCCTCCCCTCTGCCATGCTGGCTTGAAAGCAGTGGCTTAAAGCAGAAATGAGTTGTCATGTCTGTATTCCAATAAAAGTTTATGCATGGGTCCTGAAATTTGAATTTCTTATAATTTTTGTGAGCCATAATGTAATAATTTTCTTTTGATATTTTTAACCATTAAAAGTATAAAATCTATACCAAGCTCACAGGCCATTCTGAAATTGGTAGATTTGGCCCTATTCCAGAATATAAGGCTCATGAGCAAAGAGAAACACTTTCCATGGTCCTTATGGTGCACAAGATTCAGTCCAGGGCCTGGCATAGAATAGCATTTGTTAATACCATACTTTTAAATGAACGAATGAACCTATTTCTAAGTTGCTACATCTAAAAACATAAAACGAGATGGAAAGCAAATAGAAATTAATAACAACTTATTTCCTTCCTATGCTTCACATACAGTACACAAAGTATTTCAATATACGTTCAGTAGATGTGCCAAATATCTTGGAATAAGGGACACCATGCTGACTATGTGAGATCAGGGTGCAAGTGACTTGCCACAGGATCTCAGCCAACACATGGTAGGAGGAAGCAAGAGCCTGGTGCCTCCTCCTCCCTCCAGTGTTCTCAAGGTGTGGCCCCAGAGTACCCTGGGAGCCCAACAGAGTGGAGATTCCCGGCCTGACCCAGACCTGCTGAAGCCAAGCCCTAGCATGGGCTAGCGGTCCCAGTTTTACCAAGCCCTGTGGAAGATTCTGATGAATGCTGGTGTCCCAGACCCCCTGCTGCAGGCTGGGGCTTCAACACTGGCTTTGCCTTGGAAATATCTGGAGACTTTACAAAACCTTCAGTGTCCCAGGAGCCTGCTTCAGCTCGTCTGGGTTGGGGATGGGCACCTGCAGGTGTAAGAGCTCCACAGTGATGTTGAAGCCCCCAGAGCCAAGAACCTGACAGGAAAGGCCATGCTTCCTCTTCTAACAGGAAAGAAATATTGCCTAAATGAGCTGGGATCACCTGCCATAGATCCAAGCCAACATGGGGTCCTGAACTTATTCTCTACATGGGACACCTGAAGATGGATGTGCTACAGCCTTGGGAGCTTAATAGAGTTCCACGGACCCCACAGGCCCACGGTTCCGGCTGCTCAACCATTGCTCATGTTCCAATCTCTCTTCAGGCCTTCACTTCGCCGGCAGCCCCTCCTCCCGGCCTCCTTCAGCGATGGTGAGGATCCCATCAGAACTGGGCAGGTGCAGCCTGGATGAAGTGAGAGCTCATCTGTTCCCTCATGTCCTCACTCTTGATGTTTGCTAGTTTGTGTGATTAATTTTATCAATTTTCCTGACCTGCTTTGCCACTGAAATAAATATGACATCTGGGAAGCTGCCTCCATTATTTCTCATGCCAAGAGAGATGCTGAAATATGTTTCCTTGTCAGTTGCAGACCTGGGTGAACATCCAGAAAGCAGACAAAACAGGACCCACCCTGGGTACTGGCAGTGCAGGCAGAGAGCCAGGCGCACAAGTTGGGGCACCGACTTCCTCCCCGTGCCCCACGTCCCAGGTGCGCCTTCAGAAGATGGGCCACTCCAGGGCTGCCTCACTCTCTGGCTCTCACTTTTCACTTGCGAGGTGACAATAAAAACCACTGGATGGTCTCTGGGTGCCTCTTGTGTCCACCTGTCCAGAAGGGGGAGACCACGGGGGAGGAATGTGGGAAGTGCTTTTTAACCCTGGCCCAGAAATGCCATTACCACAAAGAGAAGGACACACTGCCGCCAGTCGCCAAGGAGGAAACCGCTGGCACTGGGCACTTGCTTTGGGACAGGAAAGTCAAGTGGCACAGTGGCACTGGTTTAAAGAATATCACCCTGCTTTAAAGAGAAGCAGCTGGGATCCTGACCTGAGGCAGATGCTTGTCATCCAAGACCAGGCTGCAACCCCCTCCCCTGGGTGGGCACTGGCCTCACAAGCAGGTGAGGGAGCCTGGGCTGAGGGAGGAAGGGAGCCTGCCTTCATGGGGCTTACCCTGAATAAGGCACATAGGGCCTTCACTGCAGAGTCCCTGGCCACAGGGCTTTGAGCAAGGTAGACTCTCCAGGATAAGATCCCTATTGTGGAAACATAGCAACCACGAGTGTCGGCTTTGAGGGTTACATTAGCTTAAAAATCTAATAAACAGCCCCAGACATCTAGAACCATTCCCAGAATACATCGGTTGCTTCGTTGCTTCATTTGAATGTGACTCATTCCATTCACAAGAAGGGAACTGAAACACATGGCTGGTGTTTATTCCTTGGGTTTAAAATATTGTCAGGGCGATCTCAGTTAAAATGTGGTGTGTCAGCATGTGCAAAGGATCAAAAAGCAACCTGCAATGGGCAAAGGGACCAGGTCGCTTCTGTTTCGATCACTGTGAGCTGCACTGTGAGTCAGAGGTAGCCAGCCATGCTGGACTCCCTGCACAGGAGGGCGGTGAGAAGACTTTGTTGGAAAAGTTGTGGCGAAAATACCAAAGCTTGCTTTCATAAATGTCCCAACTGGAAGGGACCCCCAAGAGCCATGCCTCCCAGCTTTAGGGAACAAATGGCATCTCCTCTAGATAGCACCAAAGTAAGGACCAGGAGGCTGCTGGAACTGAGTTGTGAGCAGCTAAGAGCAGAGACCACAGAGGACATGTCCCCAGAGAGGTCACAGGTTACTGTAGGCTTGCCCATCTGTCTTCTACGCATGGGCCTAGCTCTGGGGAAGTCAATCCACCATGGCATGAGAGCTGGAAGGGTGGGCAGCAAGAGTGAGCCAGCACAGCACTGCCAGCCTTGGGCTCCTCTGCCCTTTTCTGTCTTCCCCTGCATCCTTCCCATCCTTCGAAATAAACTCACAAAACCAAGGACAAACCCCATGCCCAGAAGTGGATGGGCAGTTGTAGTGCCAGCTGACTGCAGAGTACAGTGGAGGAAGAGGCCAGACACTGTGGCTAGGTGTCCTATTACTCTCACTGCTCTGGGGCCATTCCTATCAGTGACAATGACAGTGCAGCACTATCAGCATAAGATGATGTTGGACTCAGTGAAGGTCTGTGCAGAACCCCCCAGCCCAGCCTCCCTCCCCACATCAGCCCAGCCTATAGCTTTCCTGCCACCACTCAGCCCTGGGCACCTACCAGAAGGGTGGAAGGAGGGGAATGGAGACACTGTCTTTCCTGGTGGTCCCTCAGGCCTGCTGAGTGAGAGGTATGAGCACATGCTCAGCTATCCTTCTGCACCTCATCTATAAAAGGAAATGATCGAGGAACGTGGGGAAGAGGCTCCTGCTGCCTTCCTCTGTGTCAATCCCTGCACACGTTATCACCTACACCATGTCTGTGAAGTCCACGAAGGCCCTGGATCAGAGACCCACTTTCACAAGCAGAAGAATTAGGATGTGACATGATGTTTAATTTCCAGCCTTCCAATTGCCCGGGCAGACATCTTCCTCTGATTTCAGCTCTTCCCACATGGAGGGTGCAGGGAGGGGGTCTCCTGCCCAAAGAGTGTTAAACACACAATCCATGACAGAGGCCTGGGAGGAAGATTTTGCTTGGGAAATTCAAGAGCTTCAGTACTGTGGACACCAAGCTTGTCTTCTAATGACAGCCTTGGAAGCCAGACATTTCTAAGTGCTAATTAGAAGTGTTGATTATCATGGTAACACTGTGGGGGCTCAACCCAAGCCTGGGCGCAAAAGCCACAGCTAAAATAAAGATCATTAGTCACTCCTGGTGTCACAGGAGCATCAATACTTGGTGGCCAATGCTCAGGCACAATCTAATCTGGGACTCTGGCTAGAGCAGTGACCAGTCCCAGGGTGATAGATGGAGTATCACACCATTCACAGTCTGCAGTTCTGATGGAGGCAGAGCCCTCTACCCTGATAAGTCAGGGGAACTCACAGGGCTCAGATATGAGAGACTGACTGATGACAGGACTCCCTGCAACAGGAGCCAGAGCCCAGGCAGGGTCACCATGAAGAGTGGTATGGTGGCCCCTCCTGCCCTTGGCCATGCACAGGCAAGCATCCTGACATGCACACATGCCTTTGCTCACAGAGGAGGTGTTGAGGCTGTTGATTTGTGCTCACTTCACATCTGTATCTGGTGACAGTTCATGCCTGTGTTGGAAAGAAGGGAAATCAGAAGCTGAGGGTGAGCTGGGTGGGCAGTGAGCTGGGTGAGCAGAGACCTGGACCTCGGAGGGTGACTCCCAGTCCACCGGCTGTCAGAATCTGCTCTGCAGTCAGGGCAGAGGAGCACCTGTCCCCAAGCACAGGGAGTCCCTGACCACAGGGAGTGAGGAACTGATGGCAGCCTGTCGCCCAGTCTTTCTCTGAGTCCCTCATAGCCTCATGGTTCTCACTGGAGAGAAACAGAAAATTACGGTCCTCCAGGGTTTCTCAGCCGAGGCAGGAGGATGCCACTGGGAATCCTTAGCAGGGCAGGATGGCAGCCACTCCCAGGTGGACAGGATGACCTCATCACCCCCTGGGGCCAGATGTCCGGCCAAGGCTTAGATGGCATCTTTTCCCTTGACCCTTGACTTGCTGTGTGACCTTGGGCAACTGGCCCTTCCTCTCACTTTTAATCTGAAAGCTGATTTAACAAAACTTGTCAGAATTCAAATGAACTAGCTAGAGTTGCACTCTCCACCACCTTGGGCACTGTAAGTACATTTACCATGCTGTCCAGTGGGCTGATGTCATCAGGCAAGTCCAGATCCAGTCACTTCCAGAACCAACCAGCCAGCTGCCTGTCCCAGGCTGCTTTCCTGGAGGGAGCGAAACGATCCTGTTGAGAAGCCCAATGTAGGAAGTGACACAGAGTCTATCAAATGTGGCTTTGTATATTCTAATGTACAGAAATACCTGGCATGCTGCTCAGGGCTCCTGGGGCACAGTGTGTGGGTCTGTGCAAGGGTTCAAGCACAGGGGTGCTGAAGTGCAAGGTTGCCTCTTGCTGGAGGGGACACAGGATTCAGGGAAGGCCACAAGGCTCAAAGCCCAGCTGGACATCTTGAGCTCATTAGTTGTACTGCAAACATCATTTGTGGCAATGGAAGTTAAGGAATTTTGAAAACACTTGCAGACAATACGCCAACATGCTAGTGTGTTTACTGCCTGGGACCTTCTTGTCCCATCTGATTCCTAAAGGCAGCCAAGATGAGCAGACAGCAGAAGGGAGCTGAGAACCGCAGCCCTGGTCTCCCTTGGCTTTGCACTAATCATCAGGAAAGCCTGAAGTGCCAGCATGGTGTCTCCCAGGGGTGGCTAAGGTCCTGGACTTCCCACCCTTTTCTGAGACTGTCTCATGCACCAGCCCTTACTCCTCTGCTCTGCCTGTCAAAACACTAGCTCCCACCAAGTCCCACTCAAGTGCATCTCTGATGAGTGCTGCTCTGCCCACCGCAGTCTCAGTGAGCTTGACCTCCTGTTTTCCCTTTTTGGATTGCAATGTTTATAATTTCTCATGGGAATACTTGTGATGACTTACTCCTAAGCCAGAACAACTGCTGCACAAAAGCTAGAACCAGGATGAAAATTTCTTACCTTTGCATCTCCCCCTCGCCTCCCTGGTAAATACACACACATGCACACACATGCTCATGCAGACACATGCTCATGCACACACTTGCTCATGCATACACATACACACATGCATGCACACATGCGCTCATGCACGCACATACTTACACACACATTCGTGCACACCTGGTTTTAGACATGTGCCTTTTTGCTGTCACTGTTTTGCATACAGTGAATGCCCATGATTTGTTTCCTGCTAGATCATGGCTATCATATGAACTTCCAGAAGCTTTTAGAATGTTCCTCCACCCTTTGCTGGGCCTACTTAATTCTGGCTCAGTTCAATTCTTCCCAGGCCCTAGAATCAACCCTAGTCTGAAGGAGGAATCAATGTGTTTGCACTTGGAATTTTTGCAGGGATTCTGTTCTCTGAGTTACTGCTTATTTTTCTGAACAGTGTCCTGCCTGGAATTCCAGATCTGTGCTTCATGATATCACTGTGGTTTCAGAATCCCAATCCAACCCCAGTAACTGCAACACAGACCATCCATAACTCCCCTCAACTCTCTCCAACACTGCAGACCTGCCTCCTCCAAGGCCAGTCCTGAAGCTCCTCAACTACTCTCCCCCAGCTTCAGATCCCTGGTCTTAATCCAGTCTCTACTGCACGGTGAGTCCTACTTTCACTGAATGGTAAGATAAGTTTCTCATGCTCCACTCCCTTTCATACAATCTGCTATTCAGAATCTTCTGTACCCAACTCTGAACTCCGACCTACATGCCCCTTTTCCTCTAGCCTCCCAGATGGGATGATCTTTCCAACACATTCAGCACTCATATGTCCATTGTTCTGCACATGCCAGGCACAGACAGCAATATCCAGCATCCCACGAAAATGGTTGTTTTTGTCAGCTTTTTCACCACTGTGACTGAAAGACCCAACCAGAGCTATTGTAGAGGAACCAAAGGTCCCTTCTCTTCAAAAAGAGGGTAGGACCCCATGTCACCCACCACTGAACTTGGTGGACTCCATGATCCACATGCCTAGCTCTATTCCGCCATCATGTTTAGCTCAACCCAGCTTCAGGTTGCTGCCCTGATTTCCAATTTCAGTGCCCAGGATGGCATGCTTGACTGACAGTGTCAACCTTGGTATAGGTCATGGGCTATGCCAGGGCAGTCACCCTAACTTGGGCCATTCTTGCTTCCTGAGCAAGAGAGCTGTCTGCAGGCACCAGTTAATGGTGTCATGTTTGTGGTTGGCTGCATCTTCTGATGGTCTCACACTGAAAGGGCCAGTGAATTGCCCAGAACAATGTCTGGCCTGGTGCCAGGCTGTCCATGAACACACAGGAGAGGGACAATGACCCAAGTTTCTCCTACTAGCAACAGGACCAGGAGCTTGTCATGGGCCTATGGAAAGGGAAACTTGAATAGTAAACAGTCAGGAAGAATAAATATAAGATTGCTCCCCAGTGGGCCTGATCCAATTCTTGTTCCTCAAGGTCCCTTGAACCTGCTGAAGAGTGTTCAACAGCCTGGACATCGAGATGACCATGATGTTATCTCTCCACATGCTACGCCACTGGCAAATCTCAGAGCAGATGAATGACAAGTCACTGTGAAAAACAAGGCCCAATAGCCAGTCAAAGGAATCTAGTGCTGGAAAAGGTGAGTCTAGGGAGTTTCTTGTTTGATTTTTCTTTTGCAACTCAAGCTTCCCAGTCTTGGCCCTGATATTTAAATGTCCCCTTCTGGAATCTCAGCATCCTGAAAGCAGCAAGAGAAAAGCAACTCATTTACCACAAGGGAACCTCCTGCAGAAATCTGGCAGGCCAGGAGAGAGTGCAGGAACAATGTGTTCCAGGTGCAGAGGAAGGGTGGGAGACCCCACCATGCAAGAGATCCACAGTCTGCAGAAGGAAAGACCAGCAGCTTCCCTGCACAGACAAAGCTGCGAGTTTCAGGACCACTGGGCTTGCCTTCAGGGACATGCTGAACTCAACTCTAAACAGAAGAACATGAGCTTCCAGAATAAAAACATGGATCAGTGCCACAAAGTAAGAATGGAGCAACACATGGAACAGTCCACTCTCCCACCATTATGTAAAAATCACTTTTAAGTCTAGTATAAAAGTTAAAAGGCAAGAGTGTTAAAAATAACTGTACTATAATGCCTTTTAATGTATACAAAATAATACAAACACAAATGGTCATGCCAACAGAACCCCTGAGGGATAAGAGGCTGCATTTGCAGCTTGTATGTGGTTGAAGTTAAGTTCTCACCAGTCTAACATGGAATACGGTAGACACAAGATGTGTTATGTGGACCCCAGGGCAACCACGAGGAAGGGACCAGTAGCAGACACACGAGAGCAAGGAATGGAAGCACTCTGCTGCAGAGAAGAAACCATCAAATCACACAGGAAGAGAGCCAGAGAGGAAGAGGGATGAAGGGACAGAGAAACAAAAGAGAGTTCATCAAATGTCAGTGCCAAGTGCTCAACTACCAGTAATCCCCAGACTACAAACGGATTATTTCTGCAATTAAAGGGCACAGACTGGCTGGAGAGAAGACAAAGCAAGATCCAGAGCAATGCAGCCTGCAGGAGAACATCAAGAACACACGTTGGCCAAAGACGAAAGGACAGGCAAGGTGGTCCACACAAGTGGGAGTCCAAACAGGGAGGGGTGACTGTACCCCGTCGGGCAGAGAAGACTGAGCCAAGACTGTCACAGAGTCATCACATGGTGAGGAAGGGGGCTCCACCATGGGTGGGTCACATCCTGATGGTGCCCAACCCCCAGCAGAGGATACACACATCAGGGGAATGAAGGGCATGGTGTGATGACAGCAGGAAGCCTCCACCACTCCCCAGGTTGGGCAGATCACCCAGGCAGAAAATCAATATGGAAGCCCTGGGCTCCAAGCAGTCAGACCCCGTGGAAGCAGCAGGGGGTCAAAGGACACAGCGCCACAGCAGCACAGGCTGCCACCTCCTCAGGCTCACATGTCATGTCCCCAGAAGAGCTCATACCTGAGGACACACAGCCAACTAAAACATCCTGGAGTGCTTCGCTCAGGACTAAGAGCTCTGACCACCAGACACCAGTGTGGCAGGGAAGTTGGAAAATCAACAAGTATGTGGAAATTAAAAACACACCCATAGACAAATGGTTCAAAGGAAAATCTAAAGGCCATCAAAACATAGCAGGAGTCAAAGGAAGATGGGGAAGACCACAGGCAAAATCGATATGGAGCAGAAGAGCGCATGCCTGCACCGAGAAACCCAGAAGCCCCAGAGGAGGCCTGAAATTGCTGCTCAAGGAACTAGAGATGAAGCTCAGAGTCATCAGAGGAAGGAAACAGCAAAGATCAAATCAGGAATACAAGAAACCACTAGAAAAGCAATACAAGAGAACGAAACTCAGAGAGGCAAAGTTGGCGATCTTTAACAACGTGAAGGAACATGAAGTCTTAAAGAACAGTCTGAAGAAAAGGAGTGGCAGCGATGGACACTGCAGAAACACATGGGTGACAGGAGGCCACTGTGGACACTCACCACCACAGCTGGCAAGCTCCAAGAGAGGGTGAGCACCTGGCAGCCGCAACCTCCAGAGCTGACCCATGTTCAGCAGAGAATCTGAAGAGTCCAGTGCACACCAGACCTGAGCCACTCATCTCAGCTCTAACTGGGGCTCCAGGAAACCCACCTCCCGGGCATGCAGACAGGATTCGAGTGGCCCTGTGCACAGATCAGAAGCTGGAAGGGCAAGAAGCACTTCTCAACACACCACAGGTCCTGACACAAGAGCCAGACGTGGGCACAGGAACAGAAAAATCAGCCAGGCTCTCCCAGGAGCACACCTGAGAACACCTGATGCAAAGTCAGCAAACAAAACCAAGACCACGCAGCGAGATCAAGTGGGGTCTCTCCCGGGGGCAAGGACAGGGGAACACATGGTCCACAGATGTGCCCATCACAGAGCAGAGTACAGGACATGAGTTTATAACCCCCTTAGTGGATGGAGGAAAAGTGAGGATCCAAACTTCATGACTAAAACTGAACAAATTGAGTACAGAACTACCTCAACAACAGCCCACAACAAATATCATACAGCTTCTTAAGGCTTTTTGTCTCAAATCAGGAACAAAGTAAGGGCTTCTACTCTCACCACTTCTATGCAGAATAGTACTGGAAATTCTAGCAAGAAAAGCAAATAAAACACATTCAAGTCAGAAAGAAAGTGGTAAATGTAACACTGTCCATAGGTGACATGAACTTATAAACAGAAAACCCAAAAGATGTTCACCCCAGAAGACCTATGAGGACTAATAAATTTAGTAAAGTTGCAGGGTACAAACTCAGCATTAAGAAGTAGTGTTTTGGGCTGGGTATTATAGCACAGTGGCAGATCACCTGCTTAGCATGTGCAAGGCCCTGGGTTCAAACTCCAGCACTACATAAAAAAAAAAAAAAGTAAAAAGGTAGCATTTTACATACTCACCATGAACTTTCCCAAAAGGAAACAAAGGCAGGTGTGATACACACCTGTAATCCCAGCAGCTCGGGAGGCTGAAGCAGGAGGATCATGAGTTCAAAGCCAGCCTCAACAACTTAGCAAGGGCCTAAACAAATTAGTGAGACCCTGTCACTAAATAAAAGAATAAAAACATCTGGAACATTGCTCAGTGGTTAGTAACCCTGAGTCCCTGGTACCAGGAAAATTAAAAAAAAAAAAAAAAAAAAAAAAAAAAAAATAAAATAATAATTAATTTATAATAGCTTCAAAAAATAAAGTATTTAGGTACAAATTTGCCCAAAGGGTGAAGGTCTGTACTCTGAAAACTGTAAAACACTGATGGGATAATTAAAGACACAAATAAATGGAAATATATTCATGTTCATGAGCTGGAAGAATCAATATCATAAAAATGTCCTACCTGTATCAGTCAGAGTTCCCCAAAGAAAGAAAATCAACAAGAATGAGAGAGAGACAGAGAATTCACGGGGAACGGGCACCTGACTGTGGTGGCTGAGTGTGCAGCAGGCCACGTGCAAGTCAGGACCCTCGGGATGAAGTCTCCGAGCCTGGGAAGCCAAAGGTACAGGTCCTGGACTCCTGCTGCAGGTAGTTCTGGAGGGCAGGTGGGTGTCCCAGCTCCACAGGATGGCAAGCAGTCCTTGCCTTCCCTCTTCTTCTCTCTCTTCAGGTTTGTTTTGGTTTTGTTTTATTGTACATAGCCCTATGGTTGATCTGCTAGGGACAGATGTTCCCCCCTTGTCTATCAATCATATGCCAGTCCTCTGAACACACCCTGATGGACACACCAAGATGCAATTCTTCAACTGTCCTCTAGGTGTTCCTTAACCCAGTCCATTCACACCCAAAATTAACCATCTTACTTACTACTCCAAGAAATTTACAGACTCAATGCAATCCCTCTTGAAATTCCAGTGGCATTTTTCACATAAATAGATGAAAATAATCTTAAAATTCATATGAAACCACGCACAAAAAAACTATTATAGCCAAAGCAATCTTGAACAAAAAGAACAAAACTGGAGGTATCACAGTATCCAATTTCAAAATATAGTACAAGGCTACAGTCATGAAAGCAGTTTAGAAGTGATAGCACCACACCTGTCCACCAAGGGAACAGAACAGAGAGCAAAGATCAATCACATGTCTACAGTTCACTGACCTCTGACTAAGACACAGAGGACACCTGTGGGTAAAGGACCACCTCCCCAGTCAGTGGTGCTGGGAAACGGGAAGGTTCATACAGAAGATGAGCTGCACACAGCTCATTGCTGCAAAAAGTAAACTCAGAACAGTCTGAAGACTTCAAAACAAGACCTGAAACTAAACTCCTAGGGGAACACAGGGGAAAAGCATCCTGACCTGAGTCTGAAGAATGAGTATTCCATGTAAGACCCTAAAAGCAGGGTGACAAAAGCAAAGCTGGTCAAAGGGCATCACATCAAACTAGAAGGCTTTGCCATAAAGGGTTCTGCACAGCAGAGGAACCAGGAAACAGGCTGAAGAGACACCAGGAAACGGGCTGAAGAGACACCTGTGGACTGGAGAAGACACTTGCAATTCACATAGCTGATAAGGGGCTGTTAGGGAGTTGGACGTGGGCTGTCCCCAAAAGCTCACGTGTGAGCAGATGCAAGAACATTTCAAGGTGGAAGGACTGGGCTGTGAGAACCTGAAACTGGTTAGCATGTCCGTCCACTTGAATGGATTGGCTGGGTGGTAAGGGAAGGCAGGGGCTGTGGCTGGAGGAGGCATAACACGGAGTATGGAGGGTGCGTTCTTGGCCACATGAATTGGGAGAATGAGATCCAGAGACACAAGGTGAGAGCAAAGCACCAGGATTTACTAGAGCTCCTGTAGAGAGAGGGGTCCCAAGAGAGGGGTGCCAGTGGACATCTGCTGTCTAGGGGTTTTATGGGTCCATCTGTCCCTATAGGTGATGGATGACATAGGATTCAGGAAGAGGCCAATTGACTCTATTTTGTTCTCTTCAACAAACCTGGGAGAGCAGTTTCAAACCTTTATTGACATAATGGTAGGTGTGAGGGTCTGCTGGCCTTAGAGAAGATTCTATGGATGGCCATTGCTCAGGATGGGGTAGTGGTAACTAAAGGAAAGGTATGGTGACTGAGGCTTTCAAGGGCTGTCTTTCCAGAACAGTAATATCTTCTCTTCCCATCTCCAAAGCCCTTATCCTGTCCACCTGTGGATGGTCATCCTTCCTTCCTCACTCCCTGAGAATCAGGTCACTGCTGTGTGCCTCTGGAGTTTATCTGTTGTCTCTGGCAGGCAGAGCTCTCTCTGCTTTCTGACTATCATGTCCTGAGCTGCTTCCTCTGCCTCACCCTCCACCATGATGTTCTGCCTCACCTTGGGCCCCACGGACTGAACCTCTGAAACTGTGAGCCTAAAATAAACTTTGCCTCCTCTAAGTTGTTGTCAGATCTCTTGGTCACCATGACACAACACTGAGTAATATAGGGTTTAATATCCCAACATATAAGAAACTCAACTCAATACCAAGATAACATATTACTCCCAGAACCTAAAGAAGATCTGAATAATTTTTAAAAGAATAAATAAAATGGCCATTTATAGGTTTTTGAAAAATGCTGAGAATTACTAATCATAAGGAAGTTCAAGTCCAAAGCACAATAAGATAATACCTCATGATGTTAGGATGGCTACTGTCAAGAAAATAAAGTAAAAGATACATTTTGGCTACAGATACGGAGAAAAGGGAATTCTGAACATGGTGACAGGAGGTAACTGCAGTGGCTGTTATGGAGGCTGTGTGGGCCTCTCCGGCCATGGAGGATAGCACTCCCTGGTTCCACGAACTCACCACCAGCTTCCTTCCAGAGGGAGTGGATACACACCTGGCAGAGCCATGGGTTCTCCTTCCTCTCCTGCAGCATTGTTCATGATGGACAAGATGCAGAACCAGCCCAAGCCTGTCAGCCAGTGAGTGGTGCAGGAAATGGGGTAAGTATGTAAACAGACCATTATTCAGCCTTTAGAAAGGAAGAAATCCATCATGCTGCCATTTGGATCTGCAGGGCCCCTAAGGCTGATGTGCTGAAGGCCTAGTCCCTGGTGCAGCAGTGTCCAGAGGTGGGGCTTTGGGAAGTGAGGACTCTGACCACACCAGTGGATTCCTTCCTTAATAGAGTCATACTTAGATGGCAGCATTGGTGCTGGTGGAAGCTGCAGGAGTGAGTTCTCATTGGAGGAAGTGGGTCCCTGGGAGCATGCCCTTGCGGACAATATCTCATCCCTGGCCCTTCCCCTTTCTCCCTGCCTGTCATGAGGTGAGCAGTTTTCCTCGATCTCACCCTTCTATGTTGGAGACAGCCAGCCACGGACTGATTCCTTTGGAACTGTGAGCCAAAACAAACCTGTCCTCCTAAGTTGTCTTTCTTGGCTATTTTGTTTCAGTAATGGAAATCTGACTGACAGCTCTCATTCATGATAACACAGATGGACCTGGAAGACACAAGGCCAGCCAGCACTGAGAGATCAATGTTATGTGAACTCACTTAGACCTGAGATCTGAAGAAGTCAGACTCACCGAGGAAAGAATAGAACTGAGGAGGGGGAGGTGGGAGCACAAGGAGCTGTTGGCAAGGCACAGAGTTCCAGGCAGGAGGACTCGGATCTGGAGACCTCAGGAGCAACACATGGCAATGGTTCCCAACAGTGGATTCTAAACATCTCACCAACAGCCAGTGAGGGATGCCTTGCTGAAGAGCTTTATTCTGGTAGTCATCTCACCATGTAGGGGTATTTCAAAATAGCCTATTATATACCTAGGAACATATAATTCTTGGCAACTGCACCCCAAAAAAGCTGGAGAAGGAATGAATAAATAAAACTTTAAGCTCTGACTTTCTTTCTCTAAATTCTCTAGTTCAGGGCGATTACCCCGTCCCATTCACAGTACACTGTGGAATCTATTGGCACAACCTGGGACTTCAAGTCTGGCCTGGTAGGCCCATGAGTTCAGTGTTGAGTCGATGATTTCAGCAACTGCTTTGCCATTTCATGACACAGGCAAGCACCAGCCATTTCCCTGGCAATGAATGTTCTGCTTTTGCTAAAGCCAACCAGCTCCAAGAACTGGTCACAGATTTTCAGCTTTAACTTGCTGCTTCCTTGGAAACACTTCTGGTTCAGAAACCTGTTCAGCCAGATTTGCCTCAGAAAACAAGCCTGTATCAAGGATTAAAAAAAAAACAACTTAATGTGGGACGTTGGGGTTTGTGCAATCTTTGGAAATGCCAGAGAGGCAGAGGGAAGATGCTAACAGTTCTGATGTGGGACTGGAGAACCTGAGTGGGTCTCCAGAGCTTGTCAGGGATGGACAGGAATCTGTCCCACCCACACTAGCCAGTGGCAGGACTGGAATGGATCCTGAGAGCTCATAACAGGCACAGGAACCTCCCCTGTGCCAGTGAAAAGACTTCTTTTTCACCTCCCAAATTCCACCTGATTTTTTTTTTTTTTTTTTTTTAACAAAAGAGGGACCCGAAGTTACAAATGATTTATTGGGTACAGGGATATGGCTCAGTGGTAGAGTGCGTGCATCACATGTTTGAGGTCCTGGATTCAATCCCCAGCACCCACCCCCAACAAGATTTGAAGTATCCTTTCTGAGTAAGTAATTATTTCGTCTAACAAAAGTTTGGCTAAAAGATTCCTTGTGAATAGATTAAGAATGTTTTGCATTTGGTGTCTCTTAGTTCAGGAAGTTATTCAAGTACTTAATAACTTCCCCCCAGAATCTTCTCTGCAGCCCAGGCTTATCTTGCTTCTATGAAGATGAAGTCAACCCAGGCCTTGACCCAGTTTTTGTGCAGATTAGCTCAGGACATCTAAACTAGTCCTTTGCTGTCTGAGTCTAGATAAAGGCAAAATGTTGAGTAGAACACACCTTCCCATTTGGATCTGCATGATCGCCAAACCGTCTAGGGGACACCATGTGTTTTAAGAGTTCCGAATGTTAAAATGCAGGTGCCAGTGGCCTTTCTTGAGGCAATAGTCTTAGGTGTGGTTCCTCTAGTCCTCTCCAAACCAAGCAGAGAGCTTGTGAGTCATTCCTTGCTCTGTTATTTTTGGATATCTCATTAGTAAAAATTTCTTGTAACTTTCAAAATCACCAAGTAGAATTTTGGCAGCATCAGACACAGGATTCCCACAGGGCCTGAGATCACCTCCTGGGTGAGCTGCGTGCTAAGGCTTGCTATGGCTGCTGAGATCTGGTGAGGCATGGGTGGCTTTTTTTTTTTTTTTTCTTTTTTGGCAGTTCTGGGGATGGAACCCAGGGCTCGCACATGCTAGGCAAGTGTTCTATCCCTGAGCTACCCATGCTCCAGCCGCATCGGGGTGTCATTATTTTTTTGGAGGCAGGCGGTGCTGGAGACTGAACTTAGGAGCAGTGCCTACTAGTGAGCCACATCCCCAGTTCTTTCTATTTTTTGAGACAATTTGACCAAGTTGCTGAGGCTGGCCTTGAACTGAGATCCTCCTGTTTCAGCTTCCCAGGTCTCTAGGTTTATAGGAGTGGGCTACCAGGCCTGGCTTGAGGTATCACTCTTGAAAGACAATGGGAAGACTCTAATTCAGAATAAGATCTGGCTGTATTTGGACAAGTATAGGCCTTTGGCTACTTTAGAGGTCTCTTCCTAATTTTTAATTTTATTCAAACCATTACTTCAAAGACCATGCTATACAGTGATTTGAACTCAGAATCAAATTTGCTTTCAATCTCAACCTCTTCCTCCAAGTTCAGGAGTTTCAGGGACCAGGGAGACCAGAGCCCAGTCTGTCTCACTTTGGCCCCAAGTGGCCAAGCAAGCACAACTTCAGGCTGTACATCTGGGGCTCATGTGTGTGCAGCCTTGCTGCTGCAGCTTCGGGCTCCTGAAAGCAAGCCAGGGAAGGAAGAAGTGGGGCTTCTCGACTGATGGAAGCCGAGGGCCTTCCCTCGTACCACCCCTGAACACACTTCTGTCTGCCAGGCAAACCACGAGCAGGAGCAGACTGAGCTAAGCTCTTCACTACCAGGTTAAACTGCCGGAAGCTGGGAACCGTCAGGAAGCTTATTTTTTTCCACACCCTGGCTTTGCCAATGGGCACTGCTGCCTGCGCCCTCTAAATCCCTTTGAGGGGATTAATACCTGAGGTTCTTTCTGTCATTTTAGTGCAGTTGACTTGCCCACAAACCTCATTAAAGACTCAAAATGGTGAACAATTCTTTCTGTCCCAGGTTCCATCAGATTTGTTCTGAATTCCCGCCTTTTCTGTGTTCTGCAGGGATCTCGTGACCAGTTCGGTAGATGTGAGACTGTAATGCCGTTCTGCTGGCATAGGGACAGCCGCATGTGCACTGGAAGGTCTTGCCACAGTCCTCCGCGTGCCTTTTCAAGTCCCACTCAGTACCATAGGAATTGCTGCACTTGCTGCATTTATGCTTCTTCTGGGCATGCATTTTCATAAAGTGCTCTTTGACGAGAGAAAACTGAGAAAATGGTCTGTCAGGACCTCTAGGACATCCTTCAATTGGACAACAGTAGAATTTTGGTGTGGTTTTCAAATCTTTTCTTATTGTTGGATTTACTGTGCCATCCTGGAGGCGGTGGCTCTTGACCAAGTGCATGTTGAGTGCCGGGCTGTTGGGCAGGATCTTGCCGCAGCCCCGCACCATGCAGAGGATGTTGGTCGGACCGCCCCCGACAGCTCGCTCACGGACGGCTGGATCAGCTCGCGCGCGGGCGGCGCCGCGGCCGCGGGCTTCTGCCTCGCCGCTGCGGGCCGCGGCCGGCTGCCCCTCAGCCGCGACCCCAGGGGCCCCCACGGGCCCGAGGCGGCGGCGGCGGCGGCTCCCCGCGCGGCCTCCGGGACGGGAGGAGCGCCCGCCGCCAGAGCCGCGGGTCCCGCCGCCGCCGCCGCCTCCGAGGCCGCCATGGCTCCCGCACCTCCACCTGAGTTTTTAATGGGAAAATTCAACCCAGAACCACGAAGGGAAAAGATGCAGGGTCCCAGGGCTTTTCTGCAAAGCACACAGTCAGAAGGGCACAGAGCTGCCCAGCCAGCACTCAAGACAAATGTTAAGAGCCGTGCATCACTGGGGACAAGTCCTGGTTTGCAGATCACAAGCAATATTGGGTTCTAGAGTGTCCCCAGGAGTTATAATCCTCCACGTGGAGAGGAAGGACCATCTCCCAGCCCTACCCTGCTCTGGCTCTGCTGTGAGAAACTGCTATGTACCTGAACTCTGCTGTGGGGAGCCCGCTCCTGGACCCACCCTGCTCTGGCTCTGCTGTGGGGAGCGGTTCCTGGGCTCTACACCTGAGCTCTACATCTCCAAGACTGCACTCCTTGCTGTCACAGTGGAGAGCAGGTAACTGCAGCTTCTCACCTGGAAATGGTCTTACCTGCTTTGGTTCTCTGTGTCCAAACTGACCTCTCTAGACACAATCAGGTGATGGCACTGTCCCCAGAGTCCTTGCACCTGACCCCCAGCTTCATCTCATGTTCCAGGACTCCCCTCGGCTTTTCCATGTGCCATGCTTTCCACTCCAGGGTTGTTCCCTCTGTCCCTGCATTCTCTCCCTTTCCCCACAGGCACCCCACGGACTCTGTCCTTAGGATGACACTTGTCCAAGCCCTACCCTGAGTGCTGTTTCTGCGGGCAGTCAGGCTAGCCCTAGGCCCTGAGCTCAGCTGCCCTTTGTCCCTGGGGCCCAGCACTTGGCTCAGCTGAGCTCACTTCACCACAGATGCTGTGGGTGCAGGGAATGAGCTAGAACAAGCAGGGAGAGCCAGCCTCCCTGAGGATAGAGGCCGAGCTGATCATATGATCAGGCCAGGGGAAGATGAGGGATTTCCAAGGCATGGTGCTGAACAGCCTCACAGGAGGCAAATGAGTTCAGAGGTGATGAGGGGGACCCAAAAGCAGGAGCCTCAAAAAATGTCCTCGTCCTCCTGATACTGTGCCTAGATTCACACCCTCTCCTCAGACTAAAGGACAGTTTTGGCATGCATCTCCCCTTCACTTTGAGTGAGTCTGTGAGAGGTGGATGAACATCTCAGGCAGGGGAGAGTCTTCCTCCCCATGCTCCTGTGGGAGCCTGGGCTGTTCTGCTCCCAGCAGCCTTCAAGGTGGCAAGCTCTGTGGACGGGCTTGGAGGTGCCTTCCTGGGGTGCTGTGGCATGTGTCTGGACTGTGTCTGGTTCTTCTTTTACCTTTTAATATTTTTATTGTAGATGGACACAATACCTTTATATATTTATTTTTATGTGGTGCTAAGGATTGAACCCAGAGCCTCAAACATGCTAGCAAACATTCTACCACTGAGCCACAACTCCAGGCCTGTCTGGTTCTTCCTGAAGCTCATGGGCCTACCTCCCTGCATGGCAGCCTGGCAATCTCCCAGGATCCAAGCTTCTCCTCCAGTGCTGGGAGTCCAACACAGGTGTGTTCATCAGTGTCTCTTGAATAAAGGACCATTATAAAAAGGTGCCACATCTTTTATAGATGACTAAATATTTTATTTTAGTGGCCAATAATATAAGCCTAAGTCATTTTTACAATATTCCCAAGAATAGAATTTGGGGCAACTTAATTTTGGATGTATCTATTCTAAAGCAGGTTTATTTTTATAGTCGTTCCTTACTATATTGATGTGCAAGATAGTTATGTATCAAATGGCAATATCTTTATAAACAATTTTTCATATGTACAAATATGTCTATAGTTTTCCTTTTGTTTCAGACTAAACAGCTGCCAAATTCCAAGTCTGGAGCTGGCCACAGACCCAGCAAACCACTCCTGGGCTTCCAAAGAGAAGGGCCTGCAGTGAGGAAAAAGCCGGTGTCTCTCTGTCCTGCAGACTGTCAGAGGCAGGTGCTGCCAGTTTCTGGGTCTTTGGGATTCCGTGTCTTAGGCTCAGAGCATCACTGCTTTCTCTAGCTATTCCAGATTGCATACAATTCAAAGGATGAGGTATTCCCTGACCAAATCCCAGTTAACCCTCAGTCCCACATCCCTGAAGTAATCCCTGGGGGCCTGAGTGGAGTCCTGGGCATCCTGAGTGTGACTCCCATAAGCTCCTGACACTCCTGGATCTAATGTCACCAATGGCAATCATAGTCTGTCTGGCTGTCACTTGTCCTGCTCACTGAAGTGTAACCCCGAGCTTCTCATTTGCAGATTCTTGGTGAGAGGGGTGCTCACAGGGGCCACAGGCACTGGCAATATCCTTGGAAAAACGCAAAGCTGCTATGTGAACAGTCCATGGTTCCCTTCCAAGGCTTCCAAAGGGACACACTCCCTGTGCAGTCCTGGACATAACTAGTGGTCTGGAATCTGAACTAGCAAACCCAGTGCAGTGATACTTCATTATTGAAGGTGTTTTGATTCCCTTTTTCTCAAGTCAGCAGCATGGTACTTAGCAGAAAACTGGCATCTCTAGGGCAGTAAGCATAGGTGTCACCCAGAAAAAAAAAGCCCCAACAGATGCAGCTGCTGGGCCTTTGAATGGGAACTGACTATAAGCAAAGTGTTTGGAACTCCCTCCCCCTCCATTTTTATGCTTTCTTTGAGACTACTGATGTCCCTGACTGAGTCAGTGGGGCATGGTCCACAGCTCCCCAGTTTCAAACTGAGCAGACCACACTGGAGCAGAGTTAAGCCCAGCCCTGCAGAACCAAGTCCAGCTCCAGCAGCAAGCTTCACAGGTGTGCTCCGGGATGTGCTCAGGCCTTCAGTGGGCTCACGGGGTACAGGCATCTGCAGCTGAGCCCTGAACACTTCTGCAGGGAGACAGGGAGACAGGGTCCCCAGGAAGCATCCAAAACCCAGAAGTGGTTAAAAATCACAGCTTTGTGCTTTCTGACAATATTGTCTCTTCTGCAGTCAATATAGAAATAAACTTGATAATTGAGAAATTGAACTCTGAAATGATTCTTCTATTAATTATTTTTTCAGCTTAAATTAGTGTAAGTTTTTAAAGTAACCAATGAGCACTTAACAAGCACAAAGTCATTATTTTTAGTAGGATCATTAGTGCATTTTTTTCACAAAAGTGGTGGTTATTGAATCTATACTGCCTATGAATAAAAATGTCAGATTTCATCATTACTGATCCTGACTGACACTCTCTCGGCTGTTCCCCATCCCAGATTCCCAGAGGAGAAAGTCAGGGTGCTCCTGTCAGCCCAGCTCCAACATGACCACGGTTCCACCAAGGGGCCCTTCCTGCTCCTCCACCTTGGTGCTGTGCCACTGTGCCCAGTGCACTGGTCTCTGGGCTCTTGGATGGGGAGAGGTCTTTCCTCACTCAGGGACCCTGCACTTAATGTCCCCATGAAGGGAATGTGCTTCCTGCAGATGTGGACACAGGTGGCCCCCTCTGACACCATTTCCTGACTGTCTTGAAGGTCCACCATGCAGGGAGCCTCTAGGGAGCTCAGACACCAGTAGTGCCCACCATGCTACTCATGCCCTCCTCTGCCTCCAGCGCCATGAAGTGAGCAGCATGCTCCACCACACACCCCCTGTCATGACATCCTGCTCACCACAGGCCCAGAGCCAGATGCCAAGCAACCGTGGATGCAGACCTCTGAAACGATGAGTTTGTACCTCGGGCATCTTGTCATAGCACCAGAAAGCTGAAGAGCAAAAGGCTCTTCCCTCCTCTGCCAACACTGACTCTAGCACAGGATGTGACTGCTCTTCTCAGGTCTGGGCAAAAAGCCTTCAGCCCGAAGGCAGAGCTAGCAATCCAAGTTATCTTGGACCAGGAGTGTAGCTCTGTCCTATTGTAGGAACTGCAGCTGCCTCAGCCTGAGAGTGCTGCCAATCCAAGAGGAGGCAGCAGAGCACAGAGGTGAAACAGAAATCCCAAACCTTGCTGACACCCTTGGATGAGGGAATCAATCAACTCTACCATGCTCCCAATGGTGAGTCTGCAGTACCCTTAGGTCTACACTGCTTGGAGACCAAAGTCCAGTTCCCTAGAGTGGGGCAGGGTCCTGTGTTCCAGGGATGAATGTCTGGTTCAGAATGGCTGTTGAGGAATCAGTGGCAAAATGTAGATTGCTCTGTTGTATGAAGCCACAGAGAAAAGACCTGTGATAGGAACAGGACTCCAGGGACATCAGGTATGGTAAATGGAGAAAGGAAAGCTACCTAACAATCAGCCCTGTAACCCTGGACATATATCAAGGGAAAATGACCCCAACCCCCACCCTCTGGGTAAGCAAAACTGATCTGTGATGGTAAACAAGCATATATGGAGAACTAGAACAATGATTTAAGTTAAAATGAACAAAATATTTTAATAAGCCATCATTTCTTTGATCATAAAAACAATATCAGGGACCGGGGTAGGGACACAGTGGTGGAACACTTGCCTGGATACAATTCTCAGCACCACACATAAATAAATTAAAAAGGTCCATCAAAAAAATAAATAAATAATACCAGAAGAGGAAACATTGATAAACTGGAATTCATGAGTATTGAAATTTCAGTTGGTCAAAATATTCCAGTATAAGAGTAAACAAACTACAACCTGGGAAGAAATACTTGAAGTATATATTCTGTCAAACACTTTTTCCCTGTAACACAGAAGGGAACCTTTAAATAGCAGTCAAAAAAACAACAATGAAATAAGATTGAGCAAAATATGTGACTGGACCCGTCACAAAAGAAAATCCAGGAATAACAAACAAGCACAAGAGAGCTGCGTGGTGTCAATATCAGAAAAGTCCAACCAGATTGACAACCAGGAACAAACAATAAGCACACGAGAGCTGTGCAGTGTCAATATCAGGAAAGTCCAATCAGATTGAGAATGTGATACCACTTCACATTCACTAAAATATTGTAAATTCAAAAGAATGACAATAGAAATGTTAGTGATATGCAGACATGTTAAGACTCTTACATTGATGAAGTGTAAAATGCTAAAACTATTTTGGAAAATAATTTGGCAATATCTTATAAACTTAAATATACATCAACTCTAAATTTGTAATTTCACTCTTGGACATTTACCATGAAAATGGCCAATACAAGCCTTGTTTACGATGTCTATGGTGATCTTAGTCACTGTGCTAGACAGTTTTGAGTTGTGAGAAACCCAATTCACAGGAGGGAGAACTGATCTGACCCAGGATCTCAGAAGCTTCAGTCCATGGCTGGCCTGCTCCATCACTTTGGGCATGAGGTGAGGCAGAACATCATCACATAGGAAAGCAGCCCACCTCCTAGCAGGTGGGAAGCAGAGAGGGAAAGGAGAGGAAGGGGCAAGGGCAAGGTAGAGTCCCCATGGCACACCCCAAGTGACCTGCTTTCTCCATCCATGCCCCATCTGCCTACAGTTTCCTCTACCTCCCAGAATTCCATCAGCTCTCCCTGGATTAATCCACAGAGGTGAGAGCCCTCATGATCCAACCATTTTCCAACAGCCCTGCCCTGACACTGCCACACGGGGGACCAAGCCTTCCCCAAGGTACTGCAGACAGTTCCGTTCAGAGGAAGAATAAAAGCATGTAGAATATATGTACATTTGGTATGTGTGTGTGTATGTGTGTGTGTGTGTGTGTGTGTGTATGTGGCACCCCTTGTGGAGGAGGAGGGCCAGGTGAAAAGTCTATATGCAGTCACACTGAAGAACACTTGGGACAACAGGAGCCACTGAGGGCAGCAGTTAGTGTGTTCAGGAGCGGCTTGTGTAATGGACTGGATGGTACTTTCTATGCAAATCCTATAATGCATGGTCACACAGGTTGAAATACAGACAACCTTGTTGAAGAAGGAAGAAAACAGTTATGTGGGACTGAAAGTAGACATTTGTGAAACTGTTAATGATGAAGCGGTTCCCAATTGTATTCCATGAAAAAAAAATAGTTCCTCAAAACTTCATCTGAGTTAAATGAAAGCAGGATTAACTTACCCAATTATACTAGAAATGCTATACATCATGGCCTCTTTTCCAACATTCACAGTATATATTTCCATTTTAAAACTCTGAAAACAATAACAGGGGAAACTGTTGATTTTATTTAAATTGAATTTTCCCAAAAGAATTCCCAATATAATTTTCAACTAGTAGTAGGTTTAACCATTATTTAAATCCCATCCAAATCTTTTTTTTTTTTTTACTTTCCTTTGATTTTTTTTTTTTTATTGTAAACAAATGGGATACATGTTGTTTCTCTGTACATGGCGTAAAGGCATACCATTTGTGTAATCATCAATTTACATAGAGTAATGTTGTTTGATTCACTCCATTATTTCTTCCCTTCCCCCCACCCCTCCCACCCCTCTTTACCCTCTATACAGTAGTTCCCTCCTCCATACTTGCCCACCTCCCTAACCCTAACTCTAACCCTAACACTAACCCTTCCCTCCCCCCCATTATGTGTCATCCTCCACTTATTAGTGATATCATTCGTCCTTTGGCTTTTTGAGATTGGCTTATCTCACTTAGCATGATATTCTCCAATTTCATCCATTTGCCTGCAAATGCCATAATTTTATCATTCTTTATGGCTGAGTAATATTCCATTGTATATATATACCATAGTTTCTTTATCCACTCATCAATTGAAGGGCATCTAGGTTGGTTCCACAGTCTGGCTATTGTGAATTGAGCAGCTATGAACATTGATGTGGCTGTATCTCTGTAGTATGCAGATTTTAAGTCCTTTGGGTATAGGCCAAGGAGTGGGATAGCTGGGTCAAATGGAGGGTCCATTCCAAGTTTTCTAAGGAATCTCCACACTGCTTTCCAGAGTGGCTGCACTAATTTGCAGCCCCACCAGCAGTGTATGAGTGTACCTTTCTCCCCACATCCTCGCCAACACCTGTTGTTGCTCGTATTCTTGATAATCGCCATTCTAATTGGGGTGAGATGGAATCTTAGGGTGGTTTTGATTTGCATTTCTCTTATTACTAGAGATGTTGAACATTTTTCCATATGTTTGTTGATTGCTTGTAGATCTTCTTCTGTGAGGTGTCTATTCATTTCCTTAGCCCATTTGTTGACTGGATTATTTGAATTCTTGGAGTAGAGTTTTTTGAGTTCTTTATAGATTCTGGAGATTAGTGCTCTATCTGAAGTATGATTGGCAAAGATATTCTCCCACTCTGTAGGCTCTTTCCTCGCATTGCTGATAGTTTCCTTTGCTGAGAGAAAGCTTTTTAGTTTGAATCTATCCCAGTGGTTGATTCTAGCTTTCATTTCTTGTGCTATGGGAGTCCTGTTAAGGAAGTCTGGTCCTAGAACAACAAGGTGAAGATTTGGACCTACTTTTTCTTCTATAATCTGCAGGGTCTCTGGTCTGATTCCGAGGTCCTTAATCCAAATCTTAATTCCCCAGGAACTTGTCATAATAAAAGGAATGCATTCCAGATGTAACTGTGAAGAGATTCTGTGAGATAATTAATATTCAATAACACATTTCTCACTAAATAACACAGCTCAAAGATACAATATGGTACTCATTGCAGATACCTGGTTTCTTGGTATCTCTACCCATGACCCACACTGCACAAGAAGAACATTTACAGGCAATCCAAGATGGTGGACTAGAGGGTGACTGCATCTCCTGTCGCTCCAGAACCCAGGATTCAAGAAGGGGAGGCATTGAGAGACTTAGACTAAAATAGAGCCACTGGGTGAGTCTCCCCCACTGGGTGAAGCTTGGCCTGGTTGGCAGGCCCGGATAGGGGTGGCTTCTCAGAGCAGGTCAGGGAATCTAGAGTCTTCCCCAAGTAGCCCTGCTCCCTCCAGCAGCGGGCTCCTTCCACACGGCCAGCTTCTCGGAGCAGGCCCCCTAGTGAGAGCCTTTCTGTACAGAACCAGCTCAAAGTCCCGGAGCCAGTGGTGAGCTCCGGCCCGCAGGCAGCTTCAGGGACCAGGACAGGGCAGCCAGGGACTTCCTCAAGCAGCCCTACTCCCTATGGCAGCAGGCTTCTTTCACGGCCAGCTTCTTGGAGCAGACCGCCCAGTGAGAGCTTTTCCACACAGAGCGAGCTCCAAGCCTGGAACCAGTAGCGGGCTAGGGGCAGCTTTCTTCAGTAGCAGTGCATTATCAAGTTCCTCCAAGACTTCAGGCTACTAAAGGCTGGGAGGTGACATACTGGAAATCTACAGGGACACTATAAGCCAATAGAGGAAATCTGCAATATCTCAGAGTCCCACTGACATCGACCAATATGAGAAAACAAGGGAACAAAATGTCCCAAACAAACCTAGATACTATACCAATAAAACCCACTGACAGCACAGCAGAATAAATGTCAGAAAGGGAGTTCAGAATGTACATAATTAAAACAATCAGGGAAGCAAACGAAGAGATGAAAGAGCAAATGCAGGCATTGAAGGAGGAGATGAAAGAGCAAATGCAGGCATTAAATGATCACACCAATCAACAGTTAAAAGAGCAAATATGGGAAGCAAGAGATCATTTCAATAAAGAGTTAGAGATATTGAAAAAAAAAAAAACAGAAATCCTTGAAACAAAGGAAACAATAAACCAAGTTAAAAACTCCATAGAAAGCATAACAAATAGGATAGAACACCTGGAAGACAGAACCTCAGACATTGAAGACAAAATATTTAATCTTGAAAACAAAGTTGACCAAACAGAGAAGATGGTAAGAAATCATGAACAGACTCTACAAGAATTGTGGGATATCATGAAAAGGCCAAATTTAAGAATTATTGGGATTGAGGAAGGCATAGAGAAACAAACCAAAGGAATGAACGATCTATTCAATGAAATAATATCAGAAAATTTTCCAAATCTGAAGAATGAAATGGAAAACCAAGTACAAGAGGCTTATAGGACTACAAATATGCAAAATTACAACAGACCCACACCAAGGCACATTATTATGAAAATACCTAACATACAAAATAAAGACAGAATTTTAAAGGCCATGAGATAAAAGAATCAAATTACATTCGGGGGAAACCAATAAGAACATCAGCAGATTTTTCAATCCAGACCCAAAAAGCTAGAAGGGACTGGAACAACATTTATCAAGCCCTGAAAGAAAACAGATGCCAACCAAGAATCTTATACCCAGCAGAACGTACTTTCAGATTTGACGATGAAATAAGATCCTTCCATGATAAACAAAAGCTAAAGGAATTTACAACAAGAAAGCTAGTGTTATTGAACATTCTCAGCAAAACATTCCATGAAGAAGAGATGAAAAACAACAATGCAAATCAGCAACGGGAGGAACTAGCCTAAAGGAATAGCCAAATAAAGGAGAAACGAAATCATGTCAACAAACAAAAATGAGTCAAATGACTGGGAATACAAATCATATCACAATAATAACCCTGAATGTTAATGGCCTGAACTCATCAATCAAAAGAAACAGACTGGGAGATTGGATTAAAAAGAAAATCCAACAATATGCTGCCTGCAAGAGACTCATGTCATAGAAAGAGATATGGCAAAAGGATGGGGAAAAACATACCATGCACACGGACACAGCAAAAAAGCTGGAGTATCCATCCTCATTTCAGATAATGTGGACTTCAAGTCAAAACTAGGCAAAAGGGATAAAGAAGGACATTACATACTGCTTAAGGGAAGCATAAGTCAGCAAGCCATAACAATCATAGATATCTATGTCCTGAACATTGGCTCATCCATGTACGTCAAACAAATCCTTCTCAATTCCAGAAATCAAATAGACCATAACACAATAATACTAGGTGATTTTAACACACCTCTCTCACCACTGGATAGATCATCCAAACAAAAATTGAATGAAGAAACCATAGATCTCAATAACACAATAGACTTAACCGACATATATAGAATATACCATCCAACAAAGATTGAATACACTTTCTTCTCAGCAGCACATCGATCCTTCTCTAAACTAGACCATCTTTTATGCCACAAAGCTACTCTTAGCGAATACAAGAAGATGGAGATACTACCTTGTATTCTATCAGATCATAATGGATTGAAATTAGAAAAAAATGACAGAATAAAAAACAGAAACTTCTCCAATACCTGAAGATTAAATAATACACTATTATATGATGAATGGATAACAGAAGACATCAGGAGGGAAACAAAATAATTCTTAGAAGTAAATGGGAACAAAGACACATCATATCAAAATCTCTGGGACACTATGAAAGCAGTACTTAGAGGAAGATTTATTTCATGGGGCGCATTCAACAAAAGAAGTAGAAATCAACAAATAAACGACTTAACACTACAGCTCAAAGCCCTAGAAAAAGAAGTGCAGACCAACATCAAAAGTAGTAGAAGACAGGAAATGTTAAAATCAGAGCCGAAATCAACGAAATTGAAACAAAAGAAACAATCGGAAAAATTAACAAAATAAATAGTTGGTTCTTTGAAAAAATAAACAAAATTGATAAACCCTTAGCCAAGAGAAAGAGGGAGAAAACTCAAATTACTAAAATTCGGAATGAATAAGGAAATATCACAACAGACACGAGTGAAATGCAAAACATAATTAGAAGCTATTTTGAAAATCTATACTCCAACAAAACAGAAAACCTCGAAGACATCAACAAGTTTCTAGAGACATATGAATTACCTAAACTGTACAAGGAGGATATACACAACTTAAATAAATACACAGGAGGATTAAATAAATGTACAAAGAGGATATACACAACTTAAATATTTCAAGCAATGAAATAGAAGAGATCATCAAAAGCCTACCAACAAAGAAAAGTCCGGGACCAGATGGGTTCACAGCCGAGTTCTACAAAACCTTTAAAGAAGAGCTCATTCCAATACTCCTCAAAGTATTCCATAAAATAGAAGAGGAGGGAACCCTCCCAAACTCATTCTATGAAGCCAATATCACCCTGATACCTAAAACAGACAGAGACACATTGAGGAAAAAAAATTTCAGACCAATACCCTTAATGAACATCAATGCAAAAATCCTTAACAAAATTTTAGCAAATCGCATCCAAAAATATATTAAAAATATCGTGCACCACGATCAAGTGGGTTTTATCCCAGGGATGCAAGGTTGGTTCAACATCCAGAAATCAATAAATGTCACTCACCATATCAATAGACTTAAAGTTAAGAATCACATGATTATTTCAATAGATGCAGAAAAAGCATTTGATGAAATACAGCATCCTTCATGCTCAAAACCCTAGAAAAAATAGGGATAGTGGGAACATTCCTTAACATTATAAAGGCCATCTATGCTAAGCCCATGGCTAATATCATTCTAAATGGTGAAAAACTGAAGGCATTCCCCCTAAAAACTGGAACAAGGCAGTTCACCACTTCTATTCAGTATCGTCCTTGAAACTCTAGCCAGAGCAATTAGAGAGACCAAAGAATTTAAAGGGATACAAATAGGAAAAGAAGAACCCAAACTATCCCTATTTGCTGATGATATGATTATATACTTAGAGGAACCAGGAAATTCCACCAGAAAACTTTTAGAACTACTAAGTGAATTCAGTAAAGTAGTGGGATATAAAATCAATGCACATAAATCTAATGCATTATTATACATAAGTGATGACTCTTTGGAAAGAATAATTAGGAAAACTACCCCATTCACAATAGCCTCAAAAAAATACTTGGAAATCAATCTCACAAAAGAGGTGAAAGACCTCTACAATAAGAACTACAGAACACTGAAGAAAGAAATTAAAGAAAACCTTAGAAGATGGAAAGATCTCCCATGTTCTTGGATAGGAAGAATTAATATTGTCAAAATGGCCATACTACCTAAAGTGCTATACAGATTCAATGCAATTCCAATTAAAATCCCAATGATGTACCTTACAGAAATAGAGCAAGCAATCATGAAATTCATCTGGAAGAATAAAAAATCCAGAATAGCTAAAGCAATACTCAGTAGAAAGAGCGAAGCAGGGGGTATCGCAATACCAGATCTTCAAATCTATTGCAAAGCAATAGTAACAAAAAGGGCATGGTATTGGCACCAAAATAGACAGGTAGATTAATGGTACATAATAGAGGACATGGACACAAACCCAAATAAATACAATGTTCTCATACTAGACAAAGGGGCCAAAAATATGCAATGGAGAAAAGATAGCCTCTTCAACAAATGGTGCTGGGAGAATTGGAAATCCATATGCAACAGAATGAAACTAAATCTATATCTCTCACCATGCACGAAACTAAACTCAAAATGGATTAAGGACCTCGGAATCAGACCATAGACCCTGCATCTTATAGAAGAAAAAGTAGGTCCAAATCTTCAACTTGTTGGCTTAGGGTCAGACTTCCTTAACAGGACTCCCATTGCATAAGAAATAAAAGCAAAAATCAACAACTGGGATAGATTCAAACTAAAATGATTTCTCTCAGCAAAGGAAACTATCAGCAATGTGAAGAGAGAGCCTACAGAGTGGGAGAATATCTTTGCCACTCATACTTCAGATAGAGCGCTAATTTCCAGAATATATAAAGAACTCAAAAAACTCTACACCAAGAATACAAATAATCCAATCAAGAAATGGGCTAAGGAAATGAACAGACACTTCACTGAAGAATATCTACAAGCAATCAACAGATAAATGAAAAAATGTTCAACATCTTATAGTAATAAGAGAAATGCAAATCAAAACTACACTAAGATTCCATCTCACCCCAATTAGAATGGCAATTATCAAGAACACAAGCAACTATAGGTGTTGATGAGGATGTGGAGAAAAAGATACACTCATACATTGCTGGTGGGGATTCCTCAGAAAACTTGGAATGGACCCACCATTTGACCCAGCTATCCCACTCCTTGGCCTATACCCAAAGGACTTAAAATCAGCATACTACAGAGATACAGCCACATCAATATTCATAGCTGCTCAATTCACAATAGCCAGATTGTGGAACCAACTTTGATGTGTTTCAATTGATGAATGGATAAAGAAACTGTGGCATATATATACAATGGAATATTACTGTGCCATAAAGAATGATAAAATTATGACATTTGCAGGCAAATGGATGAAATTAGAGTATCATGCTAAGTGAGATAAGCCAATCTCAAAAAACTAAAGGTCAAATGATCTTGCTGATAAGTGGATGAGGATATATAATAGGGGATAGGAGGGGTTAGCATTAGGGTTAGGGTTAGGTTTATGGTTAGGGTTAAGGAGGGTGCTAAGAATGGAGGAAGGAAGGGCTGTATAGAGGGAAAAGAGGGATGGGAGGGTTGGGGGGGAAGGGAAAAAATAACAGAATGAATCAAACAACATTACCCTATGTAGATTTATGATTACACAAATGGTATGCCTTGACTCCATGTACAAACAGAGAAACAACATGTATCCCATTTGTTTACAATAAAAAAAAAAATAAAGAAGAAGAACCTTTACCTTGTGGCCTCCTGAAGTTGCCTCCCACAGCTCTGCTTCCTGGAGTTTCACCCCCACCAATAAGCAGTCACAGAACACTTCGTACAAGGGACTTTCCAATGTTCCATTTTCCTGGCCCATGAAATGTGTACAGTTGGATATTTCTGTAAATTGATTAGATCTAATAGGTCTTAGCATTTTCTAGAACCCTTGAGCTATTTAAGGAAACCTATGTTGTACATTCATTATTTGTGCCTTAATGATATAATCTTTTTCTTAATTTCATGAATATTTGTTGGGCACCTACTGCATGCAGTAGAATCTACTGAAGGAATGTGAGACACTTCAGATTGTGGTCCTCTCCTTTTATATGCTAAAGGGCTTCTTTAGAGCAAGTCTAGAAGAATAAGAGGAGATTAAAATTAGGCTCATATCTATTCTATCCACCCACCCATCTATCCCTTTATCTTTTCTTTCTTTAATTTTAGCATGTCAGGTTCTAGACACATTTCAGATACATACTCTGCAGTGTTTGCTGGTGGACTGAAGGTGTGATGAGAGAAAAAGAAGAAATGAGAATCTCCTCTGTTCGTAAGGACAGGCAACCGGCAGGAAATGGCACCCTTACCAAGGTGGGAAAACCTTGAATGGGAGCATAGGGTCAGGGTTGAAAGTTGGAGAGCTCTCACTGGCACATCTGAAGTCCGAGATGCCTTTCAGTGCCCAGTGGAGAAGCAGGACAGACAGACTGGGGCCCACTGTAAAGACATAATCACCCAGGTGATGTGCGGAGCACATGGACGGAGAATAAGAAGAGGGAAAACCCAACAAAGCCCTGGGGCACCACTTAGCCAGTGGGACAAGGATGCAGCAATGAAACTGACTTGAGGAGCCAGCAATGCAGACAGCAAACCAGGGAAACAGGTGTTCCAAAAGGCAGGTGTGGAAATCATCGCTGAGGCCAAGGTGGCCAGCACATGGAGTAAGACCAGGGTCAAGGACAAGCCAAGAAATGGGACATACCAGAAGGGTTGATGGGCTGGACCTCGAGATCCAGGTCAGTCAGCATCCTGAAGACCACTGCAAGGACTCTGGACTTGGTGGGCACCACTCTACGGCTCTAAGGAATGCCAAAATGATCTGGCATAGATGGTGAAAAGGTCACTCTACCCATTTCAGTGACACCAGAGAGTGCAGGGACAAAAAAAAAAAAAAAAAAGGAAGGAGGGTAGTTGGTCAGGGAGTAACTAATAATTCAGAAACCAGAACCTGGTGGCTTAGACCAGGGAGGTAGCAGATAAGGTGGTGAGAAGCCACATTTTGGATATATGAAGGATGGAAGCAATAGGATTACAGAGGACTAGATATGGGGATTGAAACAAAGAATTCACACGGCTCCACAACAGGGAGGAAGAAGCTGCCTCAGTAGGCAGCTAACACACCCCACCACACTCAGAGGGACACACACTCAAGGGCACTAGCTTTGATGAAGTGTGGAGGGAAAATGAGCAACTGATCAGTGACAGGAGAAGGGAGAAAATGCAGGAGACAGGGACAAAAGGAAGAAAGTGTCTCTGGGAGGAGGAAACCACCACCGTGACAGAGGTGCAGAGAGATCAGCCAAGATGTGGCTGCACGGTAAGTCCCAGCCCTCATGAGAGAGGACACCAGGACAAAGCCCCACCAGAGTCACAGTCAGATGGCCATTAGATATAACAGAGACCACAGGTGACCATGATGAGGGTTATTTTAGAGTCACAGCGGAGCCCTAACTGCAGGGAATTTGAGAAGGAATGAGAGAGGAGATGACCTGGTACAGTGAGGACAAAATCAACATTTTACTGATTTTTTCACACAAGGAGTTAGACCCTCACTGGGCAGAAAGTAGAGAGAGGTACAATTGTTGTTGCACAAACAAACACATGGTTTTGCTGAGAAAGATCCAAAAGAGAGAAAAAGTCAGCTACTGGGTGGAAGTTTATGCCGGAGGGACAGCAGCCCAGAGTTCCTGCTGGGAAGAAAAGAGGAAGCCCCTGTGAGCACAGCACAGAAGAGGCGGAGACAGGTGCTGGCATGCGGGTCCCACTTCAGAGCGCTCCGATTTTACTAAGTGCAGTAAGAAGATGGACATTAGCTAGAATGCAGTACAGTGGAGAGGGTGTTCTGAGAGGAGAAGGGTTGTGACATCGTCATAGCAAAAAGCAGAGGAGTAAGCAGACTGGGGTTTCCAGCAGCCTGAAGCCCATGGTGCCAGAGGGGCAGAGTCTGAAGTCACACCACACCATCAGGAGTTTTTCTGCAGTGGTTCAGCTGTGTGGATACTACAGAGTGGGCAGAGGGTTGGATTTAACCAGGGATGTGTTTTTGCCCCAGTGAATAATTGTTGCAATTAAACTTTCAGATCTCAGCTGTGCCATGAGATATGACAACTATGGGAAAGGAAAGGATGGTGTGGCAACAGAAAATAGCACTTACTGTGTTTTAGGAGCTTTAAATTCCCTGTGATCCCACAACAGCCTGTGATTTACATGTTCTGCATATGCGACGTGTGAAGAACCGGAGGCTGAGAGAGATTGAACGATTCTGTTTTTAAAATAACACAGCTAGAGAGCAGAGAATGTAAAGAACAGCATGGGTTTGCTCAGGGGCTTGCAGCTGGACTGGAGGGTAGATCTGGTGTGCTCTTCTGGGAAATACCATTGGCTCTGGGGCCAGGTGGCGGCGGAGTCAGCTGGCCAGGCACCAGGACACAGCTTCCTGCCATCAAACCCCAGGTGGTAGATGCAGCCACCAGTTTGGCTAGGAATACATGGCACCACTAATCACAAAACCACTCATTTGCTCCCATAAATCAGTCATCACCTAGTGGGATGCCAAGAAAATCAAACATGACTAAAATTGCAATTTGGTTTGAATCACTGACCACATACGGACATAATAATGTTCAGTTATCATTCTTCATAACAATCAACTGCAAGTATACTTCAACTCTGAGTCTGAACATACCAATAATTCTCAGGTGACTGTCCTGAAGCTGTGTCCCTCTTAGGACAGGTCTTCAAGTTCATGACTGACCCTTAATTCAAAAAGGTTAGCTGGCCTTTAGAAACTGAAAAGGCTTTAGACATTATAATGTCCAGTGCCTTCATGTTATAGTCATGAATCCTAATGTTATGTAAGTGTGGGCATGTTATCCCACTTGGATTGTGAAGTTCTTAGTAGCAAGTCTAACTATGTTTTTTACAAATACATACATCTTCAGAACTACCAGCTTCTCTTTTTTCCTGCTGTGGGCCCTGAGCTTCACAAGTAACATGCTTAGTTATTGTTTTTGAGTGTTAATAGGCTGGCCAGATTAATGAACCATGGCACCTAGAGAAATTGTTGGAATTTCACACTCCTGACAAGCTTCCTGCCAGACCAGGGCCTCCTGTCCCTGAACAAGGGACAGGCGTGGTGTGGGGGCCATGGGCATCTGGCAGGTGTGATGAATACATGCAAAGCCTGTCGAGGCCTGGCTATGAGATGGCTGCAACCCCCACCTCAACTCAGCTGTGGTGGCTTAGCTGTGGTCCCCACTGGAGAGGACAATCATTGATGGCTGTCAGAGACATGCATGAGAAGCCCCCATCTGAATCATCTCAAGAGGGAAAGGAGTACTGAAATGGAGTACCAAGGATGGTTCAAGGACACAAAAAGTATGTTCTTCACTAAAAAATTACAATCTTTTACCTGTTTATCACAAACGATTTTCAAGGCTTTGGGGAAATATAAATCAGAAGTACACCTTTGTGGGGTTGGAGTCCAAAAGAGGCAGGAAACGTTCATGCGAATGACCTTTCCACAGGCGGTGCACGGTGAACGGCACAGAAGCAGAGCAAATCCTTGGTGTAAGATCGCAAAGGCACTCCGGCTTACTCCAGCTTACCTTCGCATTACTCTGCACACCAAGAGGCAGGGTTCAAGGGTTCCAGCGACTCACCTGATATCCTGTGATTAGGAGGGTCGGCTCAGCAGTGACAGCGCCTTCAAGCGAAAGGAGAGAAGGGCGTGGCTGTGAGCCTGACACCTGGAGACCTCACGGTTGAGCTGAGAAGACGCCAGGTTGCAGGTGACAAGGACTGGAGTGTGAGGTGGGTCCTCGAGGGGCCTCCAGGTGAGTGGTGAGGCTATCAAGAGCTGTAGGCGGCCCATCTGTCATTAAAAAAGCAGACAGCACGTGGAGTGCCACAGACTCCGGGGAGGATTTCCTGGGCAGCTGCAGAGTTATGGACACCCTGCAGCACCACCCACAGTGGGGGCGTGGCCCTGACACCCGCAGCACCACCCACCGTGGGGGGCATGGCCACGACACTGCTCAGAGCCACCCGCTGTGGGGGGCGTGGCCGTGAACCTCCACCCACCCACGCAGGCTGTCCTGAGCGGTTCCCAGCAAGCAAGGAGGCCGGGGCCAGACCGTGTGGAATCCAGAGGACAGTGCAGAGCCTGGCCGGCCGTGAGTATGCCCTTTCGCCACAGCACAGGCTTCGGGCAGGCAGACACAGCCGCAGGGCTGCTGAGGCCCTTCCGTCTCTTGACTTTTCCATTTGTCACAGCGTTGTTGGTTTAATTGTCTGTCTACCGACGGGGCAAATAACCCATGGAGTGACTTGGAGAGGAGCACAGGGTGACACCGTTCCACCCAAGACAACCCTGCGGGCAGAAGCTTCAAGAACCAGCGCTTCTCCAAGCTCAGGTGGCTGCCTGGCTTCTGGGTGGGAGCACTTACTCTGGAGTCAAACATGGTTCATGTACCAGCTCTGCTGCTCAACAGCCAGATCTTCTTAATAGGATTCAGAAGAGAGGGGAAAACCTGCTGAAGCATCATAACCATCCTGCAGAAGAAGGCAGAGACAGAAGTAAGGGGTCTGGGTCATCCATCTTGTGCTCTGGACAACTATGAAGAGTGAAGACAGGTTTTTGCTTCCTTATCCGTGTTCTATTGTCTAAAGTGATTTTCTAAAACTCTGACACCATTGGGGGACTACATTTTATCTGGCAATGGAAAGGCAGACAGATTTCTAAAATGATCAAACATCTTGCCATAAAAATAAGCAACTTTTAGATAAATCCTAAAAAGGTTTTATAAAGTGCCCAGTGTAGAATAAAATTCTATCATATGGCACCATGAAACCAGAATTAATTTATATGCTGAAAGTACTTTGTAAACTCTCTCTTGCAATTAAAGCCATTTGAGAGTCACAACAGCCTGGTGGAAGTGCATGTGGCATTAAAACTCAAGCAAAGTTACTGCTGGCACCACCTGCTGACTCTGTGGCCTTCAGCAGGTGACACTGACTCTGGGCTGCAGCCTGAGGGCTGACATAATGCCTCCCTCCTGGTGTTTTGTGACAGCAATAGAGAATACAATATGAAAGTGCCCCCTTGCTATGGTAACAGCAATGTCAATGAAGATTTGGTGGAGAAGGACACTTTGAGCTCCCTGACAGAGGGAGAGCCAGGACATGATGACACCTGGGCAGTGCTGGGTGATGCTGGGCAGGTATTCATGTGGCAGAGAGCTTACATGGTGTGGAACCCTCTCACCCTGGGATCCTGATCCAGTCACTGATTGGGGCTATGTTGTCTCTTGGAGCAGCAGGTCCTTCATCTGTAAAGTAAGAGTAGTGCAGCTGCCTTTCAGAGGCCTTCCCAGGATAGGCACCCAATGGAAAGTGGCTGACACAGGGTCATTCCACCGGACGGCTACTGCCACGCCTACTATCTTCACACCCACCATCACCATCGGCACTTTCTGATTTTCCCTTCTGAAGCTATAAGCCAGGGTGGTGTCAAGAAGAGGCCTCCTGGCACCTGGCAGTGTGAGTGGAGGCTCTGACTTCCCCACGTTAGAATAGAGAGGATAGGTCAGTGTCTTGATTCAATACTGAAACCCTCCTGATGTCTGTAGATTTAATTTCTTTGTCTTAAAAATGGAAGCTGACAAAAATTCCTAAAGTTTGGTCAGTATAAAGGTGACCTTTCTCAATAATATTAAGAGAACACCAATCAAGGCAGACCTGCCCTCAGGGACCTCAAGGTCAATGCCTATTTCTGTAACATCCAATGTCTGATCGACTTGTTAAAGGTCATTGTGTAGAGGAACTAAACAAACAGGAGCTATCACTAGGCAGTCTTAATGACTGCCACTTATGTGTTCCAACCCTAAACAACACTCAGAGCGAGTGATTAAAGGGATACAAATAGGAAAAGAGGAACTTAAGCTGTTACTATTTGCGGATGACATGATTCTCTATTTAGAGGATCCAAAAACCTCCTCCAGAAAACTTCTAGACCTGATGAATGAATTCAGCAAAATAGCAGGCTATAAAATCAACACGCATAAATCTGAAGCATTTTTATATGCAAGCGACAAAACAGCTGAAAGGGAAATGAGGAAAACAACCTCATTTGCAATAGCCTCAAAAAAAAATAAATAAATAAAATACTTGGGAATCAATCTAACCAAAGAGGTAAAAGACCTCTACAAAGAAAACTACAAAACATTGAAGAAAGAAATTGAGGAAGACCTTAGAAGTTGGAAAGATCTCCCATGTTCTTGGATAGGCAGAATTAATATTGTCAAAATGGCCATACTACCAAAAGTGGTATACAGATTCAATGCAATTCCAATTAAAATCCCAATGATGTACCTTACAGAAATAGAGCAAGCAATCATGAAATTCATTTGGAAGAATAAAAAACCCAGAATAGCTAAAGCAATCCTTAGCAGGAAGAATGAAACAGGGGGTATCACAATATCAGAACTTCAAGAATACTACAAAGCAATAGTAACAAAAATGGCATGGTATTGGCACCAAAATATACAGGTAGATCAATGGTACAGAATAGAGGACACGGACACAAACCCAAACAAATGCGATTTTCTCATACGAGACAAAGGTGCCAAAAATATGCAATGGAGAAAAGATAGCCTCGTCAACAAATGGTGCTGGGAAAACTGGAAATCCATATGCAACAGAATGAAACTAAACCCCTATCTCTCACCCTGCACGAAAATCAACTCACAATGGATCAAGGACCTTGAAATCAGACCAGAGACCCTGCATCTTATAGAAGAAAAAGTAGGTCCAAATCTTCATCTTGTTGGCTTAGGATCAGACTTCCTTAACAGGACTCCCATAGCACAAGAAATTAAAGCAAGAATCAATAACTGGAATAGATTTGAACTAAATAACTTTCTCTCAGCAATGGAAACTATCAGAAAAACGAAGAGAGAGCCTACAGAGTGGGAGAATATCTTTGCTACTCATACTTCAGATAGAGCACTAATTTCCAGAATATATAAAGAACTCAAAAAACTCTACACCAAGAATACAAATAACCCAATCAACAAATGGGCTGAGGAAATGAACACAGACACTTCACAGAAGAAGATCTATAAGCAATCAACAGATATATGAAAAAATGTTCAACATCTCTAGTAATAAGAGAAATGCAAATCAAAACTACACTAAGATTCCATCTCACCCCAATTAGAATGGCAGTTATCAAGAATACAAGCAACAATAGGTGTTGGAGAGGATGTGGGGAAAAAGGTACACTCATACATTGCTGGTGGGAATGCAAATTAGTCCAGCCACTCTGGAAAGCAGTGTGGAGATTCCTTAGAAAACTTGGAATGGACCCTCCATTTGACCCAGCTATCCCACTCCTTGGCCTATACCCAAAGGACTTAAAATCAGCATACTACAGTGATGCAGCCACATCAATGTTCATAGCTGCTCAATTCACAATAGCCTGATTGTGGATCCAACCTAGATGTCCTTCAATTGATGAATGGGTAAAGAAACTGTGGTATATTATATACAGTGGAATATTACTCGGCCATAAGAAAATAATAAAATTATGGCATTTGCAGGCAAATGGATGAAATTGGAGAATATCATGCTAAGTGAGATAAGCCAATCTCAAAAAACCAAAGGACGAATGATCTTGCTGATAAGCAGATGATGACACATAATGGGGGGTGGGAGGGGGTCAAGAATGGAGGAAGGAGGGACTGTATAGAGGGAAAAGAGTGGTGGGAGGGGTGGGGGGGAAGGAAACAAAAAAATCTCATTTAATATTTAAATATATTACCTTAGCAGTTGATGTTTAGCACCTCAACTTTGCAAATTAATGAGATGTCTCCTTTAACAAACACATTTATGAAAATTGATCCCATTTATGTTAAATCTAATTTGCTCATTTTTCACGGTAAAAACCAAGATATCAGACAAACATAATTAACAGTCTTTATCAGATCAGAGATTACTTTTAGGTCAAATATGGAGGAACTAGTTAAGAAAGCAGGGTGGCAAAGTGTGAATGGGAGATAAGATAGCCTGTCACAGCAGCTTGAATTTAAAGTGACACATTTTTTTTTCTTTTTCTTTGGCCTCAAAGCAGTTTTGAATAATTGCCTCTGCAAATTACATTTTAAATTCACTCCTAGGAGAGATAGAGATCTCGCAGAATCTACAAAAATGTCATCTGAAGCATTGCAACATAGATATCCCTTTCTTTGAATCCTAACTGTTCTGTACTTTACACCCAGTTATCAACATGCTCCTCACCTTCCTTTGACTGCAGTAGCCTCAGGAGCATCCCTCATCTGACCACTGAATTTCCCCATATCCAGTCCCTGCTCAGGCACCAACAGCCATGGCCTCATCTCTCAGTTGTGGCTGTTAATTAAGGAGATAGCCATTGAGGGACAAAGGGGTATGAAGAAAAGACAAACAGACACACACACAGAGAAAAACTTGGGCCCAGGTGGGACACTGCTCTCTGATGGAGAAGCAGGAACCCAGAGATAGCTGAGCATGTTTATTATATAGGTTTCATCATCAAAAGGTCATTTATGGGAAGGTCACTGACGGGACATCAGGGTTATCTGGTTACACTCAGAATTTCCAATCCCTGAGAGCTGGTGCCTGAGCTCAAGGTCCCGAGTGATAGAACTGCATGCCTTTGCTCATAGCTTCCTTGGGCTGGTGTCACCACAGCAACTAGTCATCTTGTCCTGCACCTTCTCACAGGAGTTCCCAACCCAGTGCAGCCACGAGGAAATCAGAGACCATGATTCAAATCACCACTCTCCACAAACACAACACATGGTCAGTCATCTCAACAGAATTTACAAAATGTAACATAATTTTGATTAAAAACTCAACAAACTAGAATAGAATTTCTCAATCTTGCAAAAAGCATCTAAGAAAAACTAAAACTTAGCATCACACTAAATGTTGAAACACCATACTTTTCCCTCCAGAATCAGGAAGAAGACCAAATGCCCACTCTTAATGTTTCCATGCAACACTGTACTAGGAGTTCTAGCTGAGACAGTTAGAAAAACAATCAATCAATGGCTTATGTACTGGAAAGGAGGAATTAAACTATCTCTATTTGAAGACAGCATGATCTTGGGCACAAAAAATCCTAAGGAACCCACTAAAATTTTTTAGAACTAATAAAGAAGATCAGCAAGGTAACAGTACACAAGGTCATTACACAAAAATCAAGTATATTTCTAGGCACTTGCAATTAACAATCTAATGATGAAGTTAAGAGTTCCATTTGCAATAAAATTAAAACAATTCAAAGTATATTTAATAAAGTTAGTACAAAACTCATATTCTGAAAATCACAAAAGATTTTTCAAGAAATTAAAGAATAACTAAATAAATGGAAATGCATCCCATTTTCATGGAATGGAAGGTTTAATGATGCTCAGATAGCAACACTATGCAGCAGTTTCAACAGAACTCAGAATCTCAGGCCACTTCTTTGGAGAAATGGACAGGTAGGTTCTAAAATTCCTATGAAATTCCAAGTGACACAAAATAGTGTAGAAAACCTTGAAAAAAAACAAGTTGCAGAATCCACAGTCTTGGTATCAAGACTTAGGTGAAAGCAACAGTAATTGAGTGTGGTATTGGTAAACCTAGACATATACATCAATGAAATTAAATTGGGAACTCAGAAATAAAGCCATGTTTCTATGGTCTTACTTTCAGCAAGGACACCAACATTGATGAATTAACAGTCTTTTCAATGAAGGATGTGGGAACAGTTGACCAGTAACAGGCAAAAGAATGAAGTTGGACCCATGATCACAGTATATGCAAAAATTACCAAAATAGATAAAGACCTATGTGTAACATCTAAAAGTATGAAATTCTTATTAGAAATTTTAGGGGTAAATCTTCACAACCCTGGATTTTGGAATGGATTCTTAGATTTAACACCAAAAACATAAGCCACAGAAGGTTAGACAATTCAAACCTCATTTTAAAAACAAAGGGTTTTGTGCTTTGAAGGACACCATTACAAAAGTGAAGACATGCCACAGAATGAAAGAGAATGATTGCAGATGAATAAGTGGCCAAGAAGCACATGAAAAGTTCCTGTCCAACATTAGTCACAGGGAAATCACATCCAAGAGACAGCAACATAGTACATCTCACCAACCAGCACTACAACATTCAAAAGGACATTGAATCATAATAATTGCCTCCCAGAATGTAGAGACAAGTTTTGAACACACACTCCTGGAGGGTAGGATAGCAATGTGCCACCCCAGGAAAACAGACGGGCGATTCTCCACGATGTTGAACCAGGATACTGCACAGCTCAGCATCACACCTACAACACAGGCACAAGGCAATGCTGTGTTCCACACACACCTGGGAGAAGCAGAAATAGATGTCCCCAAAAAACTGCCCCTGAATGTCCACAGCAGAATTATTCAGGACAACCAGAAAGCAAAGACCATGCAACAGCCCATCAAATGATGACCACTCTGTGCTCACGGAGTGGAATCTTCATCCTGCAGGAGGCGCCAGGTATGACGTATGCTGATGACACAGTATGTGAAGTCAGAGAAGCAGGCAAAAAGCACAGCACCTGTGTTATATGTCCAGATGAGGCAGACACTCAGAGATAGAGGTGGGCTCCCCCTCACAAGGCTGAAGGGGCGGGTGCCTCTGGAAGCTAAAGCACGAGGTGCTCCCTGGAGGTGACGGAAGGTTCTGAAGTCGATGGGGTTTTCACTTACCTGCACATTTACTAAATACCACTGCACTGTACACTAGATCTTACAGCATATGGATTACATCTGGGTAAAACTGTTCTTTAAAGAAAATAAAAAACAGCTATCACGAGAAAGCAAGGCAGCAGCAGTGACTTCAGACTGAGGCAGGAAGATCGTAGGTTCGAGGCCAGCCTGGACAAGTTAGAAAGAGCTTGTGTCAAAATTTTAAAAAGTATGAGGGCCGGAGGCAGAACTCAGCATGGAGCACCCTGGTTCAGTCCCAGCACCAAGAGAGATGGTGGTTGTCCACACTCTTCTCCCAACCAGGAGCAGCAAAGCAGAGGAGAATTTGCAGAGATCTGGCTTAGCCCACAGGAAACTTAGCAGCTTAGAGGATCCACCATGTGAAACATCTCACTTAACAGCAGCAAAAAATGCACATCTTCAACTGTGTGAAGCACCTATCAAGGAAGTCCTGGTCACAAGTATAAAATGTCTGAAATTCAGAGGTGTGAGTGGAATTCAATAAGAAATTCCCAGCAAAATTTTATCTAGAAAATCTCTAAGTATTTGGAAATTAAATAACAGATGTTGAAATAACCAGTGGTTCTAAAACTAAATCACAAGAAAAGTTTTAAAATATTTGGAAATATATAAAGGTGAAAACGTAACATATCAAAATTTGTGAGAAATACATAAAAATTTCCCACAGGGAAAATTATGGTTTCAAAAACTTATTAGAAAAGAAAGATCTGTACCAATGATCTGAGTTTTCAGCATAAGAAACCAGAAAAAGGACAAAGTAAATCCAAAGTGGTTGGAAAGAAGGATATGATAAATGCAGTTCCCGAGTCTCCCAGATTCACATGCTGAAGTCCCAGCATCCCAGTGATGGCAATGAAAGGTGAGACCCCAGGAGCAATTAGCTGTGTGGATAAAGCCTGTTCTTCTTTCCACCATGAGAGAGCACAGCAGAAAGCCAGCCTCCTAGATCCAGGAAGAAGGCCCTCACCAGACAGCACATCCACCAGCATCTTGCTCTCAGCGTTCCCAGCCTCTGGAACTGTGAGGAAGAAGTTTCTGTAGTTTATGGGCCACCAGACTAAGTCTAGGGTCTTCTGTTATGGCAGTGCAAAAGACCAATAGAATAAGCATGCATTAAATTGGACATTATTACCCTATGTGCCTGTATGAGTACACAACCAGGGTGATCCTATATCATATATGACCAGAAGAATGAGAAGTCAGATCTCATTTACATATGACATGGCAGAATGAATTCCACTGTTTGGTATAACCAATTAGAACAAATTTAAAACCCAATGAAACAGGCAATAGACAAGCAATAATAGAAAAAAATGAAAGAATCAATAAAACTGGTAAACCTTGAAGTAGCTTGAGTTTCTATCATAACTGAATGCTTAATTTTGGAAAATAAATTTTCTCACCTATTGAGACAATCATGTAGATTTTCATCTTTATTCTGATCTGCAAACAAGAGAATCGTTAAAAAGGAAATGTAAGCCCAAGGCTGCAAGAAAATATCTTGCAATACATAAATTTGAGGAAAGAGTTGTGCACAAACTTCATAAAAGATTCTTATATCCCAATCATTAAAGACAACTTGAAATATAAGTTGTCAAGAAACAAAAAAAATTATAAAAAAGATGCATTAATGGTCTATAGGCACAAGAAAGGACACTTGGCATTGTAAATGTTCAAGAAAATGGGAATTAAAGCCCTGAAGGAATACCATCATGTCCCTGGCAGAAGGGTTACATTACAAACCCTAGTTCTAAATGCAGATGAGGATGTGAGGTGACTGGGGTGGGTGCAACGGTATAGCCCCTGTGGAAGGCAGGTGCCCATTGACACAGACAGTCTGCCCCAGGACCCAGCAGCCACTGTAGGAACTCACTCAAGAGCAATGAAATGCAAGTCCGCATGTGACTGCGAGAATGCGCAAGCTGCAGTCTTCCTAAGAACCAAAACTAAAAAATCCCAGTGTGCTGCAGAAGACATGTTTGGGTAACCCTAAGATGGCGGCTGGCGTTGAGCTAAGAGGTGGTGCACAATTAATGTTAACACAGCGTCATCTACTTTTGCCTGATTAGTTAATGTCTCCTCTGCGCTAGTGGTCAACAGATATTCCTCATTCTTTCTTGATTGGTATGAGGGGCGTGCTTCAATTGTGCTAATCCTAAGCTGATTGGCTGCCTTAGGTATATAAGACACACCTATAGGAAGCACCAGGGATAATCGTATAAGCAGCTAATAGAGGGGATGACCAGATAAGCATGGAGAAGAGGCACCTCTGAATGACGGCAGAATGCAGGTCGCAGATTGCAGAACAGAGAAGTAAAGCCACATCTCTAGATAGCATAGTGAAGGATGCAGGATGCAGGTTGCACCTTTAAGAAGAAGCAGCAGAACTAAGAAGATATAGATCTCTGAAAGTGTAGCCTCTCTGATAAGCAAAGATTCTCTCTTAAGCAAAGACTCTCTCTTATGCAAAGTCTTTCTCTCTCTCTCTCCTCTTAAAGCCTCTATTCCTCTATAAGCTAGGGAACAAACAAGCAAGAAAGCAGTGCACTAAAGAGAATGATAATAGAAGTAGCTCAGTTTCCAGTCCACCTCCAATAAATACCCGTGCAATTGTTGCTGCAGGAGGCAAAAATTACCGAGATTGTTGCTGCAGGCGGCGACAGCGTTCGAAATCAGGTTAAGTGGGGAGGTTGGTGAATGAGCAGCCGGCTGCCGGGCATTCTCTTCACAGAGTGCCACTTGGCAGCCTGAAGGAATGAATTACTGAAACATGCAATCACATGGATGAATCTCCAAAGCACTTACTGAGCAAAGACCAGACAAAGCAGTAGCTATGGTACGGTTCCAATTTCTATGAAATTTTAGTGCAGGAAAAGCTAGTCTGTAATGACACAAAGAAGATCAGCAATTGTCTGTGGACGAAGATCTGTGAATTGCTAAACTGCACCAAGGAGGCTTTGCTGGTGGGAACATTCTGTATTTGGGTGAAGATGGTGGTTTTATGGGTATGTAAGTGTGTTAAAATCTCAGTGAATCACGTGCACATCTAAAGGCAGTCCATTACGTGCAAGTCATTCTTTACCACACTTACAGAGGAAGTGTGCATGTGCAGGCCCTCCCACGATGCCACAGCCATGGAGAGGGCTTCCAGGGCTGCATGGCTGCCTCTCTCTGCCTTTCCATCACTGGATTCTCAGCTCCCACTGCTCAGGTTTCCCGAGCTAGGGTTCAGCTAAGTCAGTTGGGTATCTAGAAGAAAGTTGCTCCTGTTCATAAGCAAGTGTCTGCTCATGAAGTCACATCAGGCACCCGTGGTGTAGGAAAACTAGAGTCTTGTCTTCAGACATCCCGACCCCACCCCACTGCCTCCCCACTGTCTAGCAATTTCACCTGAAGCATATTCGCTCACTGTCTGTTTTCCTGTGCAGCAGGATGGAGAGCCAGCTCCTAGTACTACACAACCAAGGGGTGAAGTCAGTGAGAACCTGAGAAGCACTGGGCTCAGGACAGGCCACCTGCCCTTGTGCCTCTGCCCACACCTGCCTGCTGTGCCCTTGCTTCCCTCTGGGGTGAGCATAGGTTGCTGTCTTGGCTGCTCCCAGACCTTCCTGCCTTTGGAGGGCTCCACCCATGTGACATGGAATCCAATTTCCCAGGCCTCCGAAAGACCTAACTTAGTTATGCTTTCATTTAGAATTATAAATGCATCAATTACAGATTCTTTGAGTCTGTCTCTAGGAGCATCAAAATGTATAATCACTACCAAGGTAGAGCTTATATTTTCTTAAAGAACATTCTTCTCTGTGACCCAGGCTCATCCCTTTACTCTTACCTAATGAAGAAATGAACCTTGGGAATGATAGTACATTTCAAGCATGCTCATGGACTGCATCTGAGTCCTTTAGGTCTTCATCTGAATGAAACACAAGAACTGACATCTTTTGTCTGTTAAGAAAGGGATCAAATGATAGGACCCACTATAGGTCCAGGGACTAGAGGGGAAATGGGTAAATTATATTTCAAAATGAAAAACTTTTGTGTTTCAAAAGTACCATCATGGAAGTGAAAGCACAGCCCACAGAATGAGAGTCAATCCTTGAAAATTGTGTATCAAATAAGGGATTTACACCCAGAATATGAAGTAATTCATATGACCCAGCAATATAAACAGACAGCCTGATTAAGATAGGAGCAACTGACCTGAGTGGACATTTCTCCAAAGTTGAAGAAACACCCAACAGTGCATTCAAAGATGTTTACAGCACTGCCAGTAAGAGAGCCAAATGAAACCACCCTGAGGTGCTCCTTGGCACCACTGGGATGCCTCTGTTAAAAAGGCATGCAGCATTGAGGGTTCCCTAAACCACAGAGAAACTTCATGGAGCCCTGATAACCCGATATGCTATTAGCAGGTGAAAAACAATTTGACAGTTCCCCAGACTGTTAAGTGAGCTGCCTCATGACCTGTTCGCTGTCCTGTTCACTGCACCCTAATATAGTATAGGTGGTAAGCAACACCTGTGTATCAGACAGGAGAAGTGAAAATGTAGACACGCAAGAATTTGTCCATGCACGTCCATCCAAACATTATTCACGATACCCCAAGGGAGATGGCAAGACTGTGCCTTGCCCATCAGATGGACAACCGAATATCCCATATCCACACCAAGGAGGGTCAGAAGTCATTAAGGAGGGAGTTCCCACTCATGGTGCCACAGGTGGACCATGAAGCCACTGTGTCCAGGGTCAGGGACCATCATCAAAGCAGTGAAGACCATGTGTGACATCCTCCTTTCATAAGGAAAGGCCAGGATGGACAACCCCAGGACCACAAGTGGTGGCCTGTCCCCTTCCTGGCAGGCTAGGGGGACTGAGTGGCTGGTCACTGCCTGTGGCTACTGGGGCTTCTTTTAGGTAATCATGATGTCTCACAATTCTGTTAATACACTAAAGCCACTGAATATTCTCATTCTAAGGGTGAGTTTTAAGGTACATGAATTAGATGTTAACAAAGCTTATGGAAAATGTTTTCCTGGCCTTTAGCCAGTGGAAACTGAGAGCATCCAGCAGATGTGGCTGAGTGAGAAGAGGGTGCTCAGGGGACACTGTACAACTGGGAGGGCCTCTGAGCTCTACGCTGTGCTCCAGTCTGCTTGTTATATGTGTTCCCTGTTCATATAGCTAGTCCCGTATGACACAGGTGCTGAAGAAATCCAGCCCTGGAAATGAGCATGGAGAGCTTGCTGCACCACAGGAAGGACCTGCAAGTGGGAGTGCCCAGTCATCTTCCAAGAGCACCTCTGATCAGCCAGCCTGGCCAGAAACACAGATGCCCTATGGGAGGTTCATCTGGACGTTTTGGGTGGTCCAGGAAGATAAATTACAGAACAGTGACTGGAGGAAAGAACGGCCGGCTCTGCCCTATGAGGTCAGGGGCTTTCCAGCTCCTTCCTCCTAGCCCCAGGAAGACCACAGAGGGAGGGTGGGGTGTGGTGGAGCCAGGCTCTGGTGCCAGGTCCAGGCTCGAATCCACTCCTGCTAATTAGCCATGGAGCTCAGGAAAAGTGGACCTTTTCAAAGCTTCAATTTTTTCATTTGTGGAATGCTAATAGCAGGATCCATTTCAAGAAATGCTTTTGTGAATTAAATGAGATCATAGATGGGATTTTCACCCACCATCTACCCAGGACCACTCTGGCCCTCTCTTTACCTTCCCCCATACTTATTTACTGAACACCAACCATACAGAAGGCACTAATGAGCTACAGAAAATCCCAAGACAGGGGATGTCCTGGGTAGGATTCAAGGACACACCTTCCCTTTGGTGAAGCGACACTGGAGAGGGAACACAGGCTACCTCTCTTGACCCTCAGTGTCCAGCAGACTTCCTGGTGCCGATGGAGCTGTGAAGTGAGTGAGCTGAGCTTTACAAGCTGCCAACTCCCCTTCACTGTGAACCTTGAGCTCCTCCTCTTCCTATGCAGCGCTGCTTTGACTGTCCACAGACGTGGGTTCCAACCCCATGACTCCTGGGTAATAACAAGAGATGAAGGGCCCTGAAATTCCAGTCACTGTGCAGGAGCTGGCCAAGCAAGGTAGTTCCTGTGCAGCTGGTGGAGGGAGGGCGAGGCTGGGGAGCAAAGTGGGAGCTGGGCTCTATCCTTTCCAAGCTGTGCAGAGCCGGACAAGTCCATAACCTTTGCCTGCCACCTTCTGAGCAGGAGGGCAGTCATACATGCTCCAGGAAGCTGGCAGCTGACTCAAAAAGTATGTTGAGTATCTTAGACACGTAGTTTCATGCAACTGTGGAGTCCAGTTGCTATCATTATTTTATTTTTATGATCTGTTCACCTTTACCACAGTTGTCCAGAACAATTCGTCTACAACAGGAAAGTCCTGGGCATAGCCTTGGACAGCTTTAGCACTATGAATACATATATACATTAATGACGGCCAAAGTGTACCAATAAAACACAAATCTTTAATAATTACTCACAATTATACAAAAGAGCTTTTCAAAACAGTTAATTACATATAAAATTTTTTTATCTAGATAATCATATCTTCCTTACACTAATTTCAAAATGGGAAGGAAACTTCCTGAGTTCTACTTAGCATCCGGCTGTTTTCTGTAACAAGCAGATACATACAACTAGATTGCAGGGGGGTTTGCGGTTCTTACAGTCACACAGGGGCCTGAGGTCTTGCCTCCCTTACATCCTTCCGCTCCAGGTGCCGTCCTCCTGTACCGAGTGAGCAGGTGGGAGATGTCAGGATCGGGGCACAGAGAGGAAGGGGAAGGCTGGACCCAGAAGTGCATATCATGCACAACTTTTCTCCCAGGGAGTCTCTTGAGGTCCACAGCAGCAAGCTGGACACTGGTGCCAAGAGAATCAGGCTCAAGCGGGGACTTCCTGGCTGCCATATTAAGAAGCATCATTCGGATGCCACTGGTGAAGAGACTGGGGAAGAGGTGACTCTCTCCTAAGGTCATAGGGGTGGGAAGTGATGAACCAGGGTCACCTGGTCTGTGGCCAGGTTCATGCCCTTTCCCTCCACCCCCAGCTTGCCATTAGCCACAAAAACATTAAGAAGTCACAACACATTCTACACCCTCCAAGAGCAAGAATTTTGTTGTGCTGAGTGGAAACATGTTTCCATATCTCCTTATGATGTAGGCACTTCCTACTCCACCTTGCTCACTCCTCAGAACTCAGAGGCCAAGAGAAGGTGCAGCATTATTTCTGTTTGTTAGAAAAGGACAGGGGAGGGTGAAATGCCAAAGGGTCCAGGCAGAAAGCTGCCCCAGGGGTAGGACCACCCAGAGCCCCAGCAGAGCGAAGACCTCAGAGCCCCAGGATAGGGTGGCCAGAGTCCTGACTGGAGCAAACCCCACCAGGCAGACCCCAGGGGGCCTGAAGGTGGAGCTGCCTGATGCTCCAGAGCAGTGGACTCCTGACTGCAAGCCCAGCGCCCAAGAGCCAGGGTCCTGAGGTTTCCTCCAGGAGAGTGGCAGTGTGGGTGGCAGCAAAGCCACAGGGGCTCCCTGGACCTCAAGTGCCAAAGCTCCATCCCAGTGTGTCCAGAAGGAAGGAACTGTGGCCAGGCTTATTCCCCAGACCTAAGAGCCAGCGTTCCTTACCTGCTGGGCTTTGGATGTGTTCGCCCTCTAGCTCCTTCCCTCTTCCCGTTTCCCTCCCGGTTATGGGAGTGTCAGCACCACCTCTTCACCACTGTGCACATGGGTCACACACAACCTGTTGACTTGAGCAGTTCATGGATGAACACAAATGCACCTCCACATGAGCATCACCTTGAGTCTTGCCCAGATCTGAGTGGGTGGTGTTCGTGAGAGGCTGCACTTCAGCCTTTCAGTTGGTGCTAGAATGAGCTGGGATAAAATGGAAGCACTTTACCTGCCAGAAGGACCCGAAATCAGGAAGGAGGACCAGGAACAGCATGCAATGTTGGTGTCCACCCAAGACTACAGGTTAGAATTCAGTCCCCGGTGTGACAGGATGAGGGATGGGGCTGTGAGTGATGGAGTCTCCCAGCTCCCCCTTGTCCCACAGAGAAGGGACTGCCCTTCTTCCAGGCCAGGAGGCAGCAGGGCGTCCTGTAAGAGTGAGAGCAGGCTCTCACCAGCCTCTGGGTCTGCTGGTCTTTCTTCAACTTCTCAGTCTTTAAGACTGAGAACCAGTTCTGCTGCATGCAGATTACAGAGCCGGCACACTTGGGAGCAGCAGCAGAAATGAACTGGACAGCCAGATGGCAGGGACTCTCCCCTCCCCTTTCCCCTGGGAATTCTGTCCAATGCCGGGCAGGGTGCTCTGCCTCTCTGGTCATTCCAGTGAACACTCCCTCCCCGTTCACATCCTGCAGGCTGTAGATATCCACCACTGCCGTGCGAGGTATGGATCCCCTATATTTTTTCTTTCTCTTCCACTTAATGATGAATTAGCCCCCTCTGTCTAAACTTGTGTCCATGGCTCTCTGCTCCAGTTACACCTATACCTTGCTGCACTTCTCAGCTCTCTTGACCTTTACGTGGTAGAGAACAGTGCTCTCGCCATTCTCTGCACCTCATTTGCTCATTCCCAATCTCATTTCCCACATCCCTTCCTGCCTTCTCCCTCATCCTCCTCTCCAGAGGCTGGAGAACATGCTCCACACTCCATAATGGACAGGAACATCTCTCACCTCCTGCCCTCAACCCTGCAAAAAAAGGTAACAGCATGAAAATAGGAAAGCAGCTCTATCCACCTTTCTGGGTCCCTTGAAAGCAGGTGACCCATCTCTGCCTCCAACCCCAGGTGGCAGCTACCTGGCAGGGTCTAACACCTGAGGGCAGTGCCTCATCTCAGCCTCTCTGGGTCTATAGCAGGCAGGGCTCTGGCCTGCTCCCTACCCAGCCACGTGGATCAGAAAGCTAACAGCAGCTGCCACTTGGCCCTGTTCACTCTTAATTGCTCAGAGCGAAATGAGGCTGGTGAGCAATTAGCATCCCCAAGTACCAACATTTCCCTTCTACTGTTTCTCCATCTCTTTGCCTCTTGATCTTAATTAATTCTGCACAGAGTAATATGTCCTAACCCACTTTGTATGAAGAAGCTACTTGAAGATAAATCATGGTCATACAGAAGAATTCAAAATAGTTCCCCAGTAAGAATGCTCTGACCTTTTTGTTTCATTAATACATGAAATAAATGAAGAGCATATTGTCGGTCTGGCATGATGCTTGGAACAGAGCAAGTATAATTATTTCTTGAAATAATACCAATTACAATACAGTGACAGATCTGCAGAGTGGCCTGTGAGGTTATTTATGGATTTTCCACCCAAGAGTACCATACTTCCTGATTTTTAAAAATTAATTTTTAGACATTTTTAAGCATGAACCATATGAATCTTACAGCTGAATTTGAAAGAAAAAACAATCTGGCTTCCACATGACAGAAAACCTTCAACCCCTTGAAACAAAAAAAAAAAAAAAAAATCTGTGTTAACTCTGACAAGAGATCTTGTTGCTGATCAGCCCCACTTCCAAATGGAAACTCTTCAACCAAATTGACACCACCCCCCATACAGGGAACATTCTTCAAGTTGCCCATTCATTCTCTAACTGGAAATTTACTTAATTCCTAATATAAGCAAGACATTGTACTCAGAAAACACAATGATGAGTCCATCTGCTGCCCTTAGGAGGTCACAGTCTAGTGGAAGAAAAGAGTCGCATGTACAAGGGATGCGTGGAGACCTGTGAAGGTACCTGAGCAGGTAGGAAGGAGATCCTTCAAGGACAGTAGGCCACTGAAGCCAGAGCAGGAGTTAGGAGCCAAGGAGCTGTGAGGACAGAGGTCAGGAAGAAGGTGCCCCACGCACAGCCAGGCACAGTGTCACAGCAGCCCCATCCCCATCACCAAACCCCAGAGCAACCCAAGTGCCCACCAACAGAACGCCAGGTCTGAGCGCAACACCATTTAGCAGTGAACTTCAGGAGCACCAGAATGAATCCCCGAGCTTCGATGTGAACAGAAACAGCCAGACGCAGAAGAGCATGTCAGATATATACATCCAGAAGCTCCCACGAGGCAGAACCTGCGCTGAGGTCTCCTTGGCAGAAGCAAGGGTGAGGAGGGCAGTGGGGGCCAGCTCCCAGGCACTGGCCCCTGGTTCCCTTTCTTATCAGTCTTGGTGTGTTTGTCCTGTGGAAATTCAGTAGACCGAGCACCCATGGGCTGCCCACTTCTGCACACTGTTGTGCTGAATCAGGGCAAAACAGAAGGCACACTTCAGAAGTGGGGGGTCTCCTGTGAGCACAGAGACTGGTGGAGCCTGTGGATCAGAGGTCATGGTTAAAGCGGGGCTGGTTGTGGTGAAGATGGTAGTGTCATGGTTCTATAATGGTAAGCGGACGGGGCGGGCCAGTGTGCATTCTGTGCCCTCTTCTCCAGCACGAGCCCACCCAAACTCCCAGTGACTTAGAGGGCTTTTCTACAGCTTCTGTGTTTCAGGAGAAGGACTTCTGGACAAGATTGGGAGGGTTTGGCAATGCTCAGGCAGCTTCCTACTTTGTGACAGAGTGAGTAATTGAAACACAGCTTAGCCCTGATACAGTTTGCCCTGGCTTAGCAATTCTCTCTTTCTCCTCATCCATGAGCAAATGGCACATGATTGTTCTGCACCAAGAGGCTAGAGGTACCCTAGTGAGGGACAGTGGGAGGGTGAGGAATGGAAGAAAGCATCTAGTTCCCAGCCTGCTGGCATTTGTACATTCCTCTGCTACCAGTTCTTGAGAGTCTACTGTGCACCAGGCCCCATGCTGGGTCCTGCCAGTGCAGAGCCAAGGAAGACCTTCTACAACCCAGTAGACACTCTTCAGGTGTGTTAAACACTAGTCTCGCTCAGAAGGGTGGCTGTTAGATGGAAAACACCTGGCCTAATGAGCCCATGGAGTCTGGAGGCCCTCCCTGCAGTAGGAACACCACTGCTCTGGAAGTCAGCTTGGCAATAGTGCCCTGTGGAACACTTGTAATAGCATTTTGCCTGGGTAGCACAGAAAGGATTTGGCAAGCAAGCTGCTGGAGGAGAGAGGGAAGGGTTAGCTTGGTGAAGAACCAGGAGCTTCAGAAGAAACATTTGCATTTAAACAAAGAATGTGCTAATTGCAATTTAATTGTATCCCCTTGCTAAAGCAGTTACCAGACTTCCCCACAAAGCAGCTCCTGTTCTTTGTTCCCTGTTACCAGACAGTGCTACCATAAGCACCTTGAACTGATAACTTCAGGTACGTTTTAGATCTTCTGCTCCAGCCTTGGCACAGCTGTAATTCTGGGTCTTACAAACTAGATATTCTTCAAGGACTTTAAACCTTTTCTCTAATCTGTCCCTCTCCTGTCTTCCCAGTCCCCTGAATCACAGGCTGGGATCTTCCCAGACTCTTCCCTTGCACCTCCACCAGGCAGGCCACCAGCCCAGGCCCCTCTGCCACCTCCGAGCTGGCCCTACAAGTAGCGTCCCCTCCATTCCAAGGCCTTGGTTTCTGCCCTTACCACCTCCCTGGAACTTAAAAAATGAACTGTACTCCTCTCCTTGGTGTTCATTCAACCCACCCTCAAAGCCTCTGCAAATGGAGAACTTTCTAGAAGGCAAATCTGATCACATCATCATCCCTTCAAGGATCGTGTGCTCCAGGAGGAGATTCAAGTTCAAATAAAAATGCTAAAGAACAGAGTGGGCAAAAAGGATGCATAAATGCTTCTCAGGAATGGAAATAAATGTTCCTTACAATCTACAGAAAGAATGTATATTAAAGCTGCAAAGATCCCCTGCTAGATATTCAAAAAGCAAAGCCAGTCTCCAAGCAATGACTGCTGGGGAAGCTGAGATAGGCTCATTCACATGTGGAGGGCGAGCAAGGGCACTTCCCCTGGAAAGCACAAATACAGCAGCAAAGCCACCCCTCCAACCTTATCCTGTAGATACACACTCAACACTTGAGGGATCACTCATGCACAGGTTTATTAAATACAGGCATTTTTGTAATAGTAAAATATTAGGAAGATAAATGTTTTTCAATAGGAGACTGAATAAATAAACCACCATATATCTGCATAATTGAATTCTATGTAGCTATTAGAAGAAGAAAGAAAAGGGTTAGAAAAATAGATTTGCATGCTCCTTAAGGAAAGATCTCCCAGGTACGACCATGAGTAACAAAGGGAAGATACACAGCAGGGTCAAGCCCATTTTACTCGTCTGGGGGACGTGTGCACGCTCATAGGCAGCACAGGAACACTGCACACACAGGTGCACGTGGTTGTCTATGTGTGGAAAAATAAACTCTGGAAGGCCACCTCTGAAGTGAGCAGTTGTTGGTGACAACGCGTCTGTGCTTTGCTCTGCTTCTTTTAGCGTGTTTTAGCTGCTGGACCCCAGGAACATGTCACATGTCCACACACCTGGCCGAGAGTGTTTTAAGGTGGGTGTCGCCATGGCTTGGAGGACCCTTCACACGACGCCCTGCAGCCCCTCCGGCCTCTCCTCTTGTCCCTCCTTCCCTTCGCCCTCAAAGCCCGCTGGTCTGGGGATGGTCTCCAGTGAGTCCCGTCTCTTCCCTGCCCAGTTGTCTGTACCTGGGGTAGCCTCTGCACCTCCCCACTACTGCGCCCTGCGGCCAGGCCCGGATTCCCACAGGCAAGGATGTACGCAGCTCAGCCCCCCAGCCTGCCACACCCCCACCTGCGCCCACCCTTCCCACTGGGCTGCTCCTGCGGCGTCCCAGTCTGCACTGTTGCCTGACTGTCCAGGGCTACTCTCAACAGAGCGGTCAGATTTCCCTTAACAGTGTGGCGGTGACAGCTACTATTCATCCAGCCCCCCCTACCTCACCCCCGTGCTCCAGGGCAGCATGTCCTACAGAATTTCTACAGCCACACCTGGTGACTGTGGCCGCCTGTGACTGGGGAGCCTGGAATTGGCAGTGTCTGATATTAATTGACTTACTTTTAAATAACCACAGGTGGCAGCAGCCACAGTGCTGGACAGTGGGTCCCCAGTCTCTGTTGGAAGTTCTGCATATGAGCCTCATTTACTGGCCACCAGAAGCCTACAGGCAGACATTACTGTCCCCTCTTACAGATAAGGAAACCGAGCCTGGACAGTGCTATGGGTGGCTGTGGGCTGAGCCTGTGCCCTGGGATGTGTGCAAGTGTAACCCCCCACTGTCTGGTGCAAGTAGGCTGCGGACAGGGTGCGGTATTCTAAGTGGGCTTTGGGAGGAGTCCAGATGAACTCATCAATGTGAAGCCCATGCTTGAATACTGGTGGCTTTACAGGAACAGGGCCAAGAACCCTCACACCTCACACTACCTGTCTTCCCCCAATGAGGCCCTGCCAGTTGTGGGAATCTGCCAGCAAGCAGCATGGAGGTCACTGCCAGATGCAGGCCCTTGGCCTTAGATGGGAACCTCTTTTCTTTATGAGTTTCTCAGTCTCCAGTCCTTTGGTATTGTTACAGAAATACTGTTACTATAACAAAAAGTATAATTACCTTCACCACAATTGCACTAAAAAACGACAATTTCAACTATGCTAAAAATCAGGTGATTTAGATTTAAGACTTGTGTATTCTAATATCAAAGTCTAGGTTTTTAAAATTTGGCATAGGTGTAACACAGTTGATAGTAGCAGGGTCAAAAGCTTATTTACCCCATTTATTGATTGACTTATTTGTTTTTTTTTTTTTTTTTTTGGTGTTAAGCTTTTTTAGTTCTTTGTATATCCTGGAGATTAATACATTATCTGAGGTGCATGTGGTAAAGATTTTCTCCCAGTCGATAAGGTTCTCTCTTCACATTATTGATTGTTTCTTTTGCTGAGAAGAAGCTTTTTAGTTTGAGTCCATCCCATTTATTGATTCTTGATTTTACTTCTTGTGCTTTAAGGGTCTTATTAAGGCTGACATGATGAAGATTTGGGTCTGCTTTTTCTTCTAATAGGCACAGAGTCTCTGTTTTAGTGCCTAAGTCTTTCATCCACTTTGAGTTAAATTTTATGCAGGGTGAGAGATAAAAGGTTTAATTTCATTTTGTTACATGTGGCTTTCCATTTTTCCCAGCACCATTTGTTGAACAGGCTATCTTTTCTCCAGTGAATATTTTTGGCACCTTTGTTTAGATGAGGTAACCATATTAATGTGGGTATGTGTCTTCTATTCTGTACCATTGTACATATCTGTCTTGTTAGCAATACCATGCTGTTTTTATTACTATACCTCTGTAGTATAGTTTGAGGTCTGGTGTCCTTCAACAAATGAATGGATAAAGAAAATGTGGTACATATATATAGTGGAATATTATTCAGCTTTAAAGAAGAATGAAATTATGGCATTTGCCAGTAAATGGATGGAGTTGTAGAATATGCTAAGTGAAATAAGCCAAACCCAAACAACCAAAGGTCGAAATGTTTTCTCTGATATGCACATGCTAATTCACAATAAAGGAGGGGAGGTGGCACTAGAAAGAACAGAGTTACTTTAGATTAGGTAGAGGGGAGGGAAAGGTGGGGCAAAGTAAAATGGCAGAAAACTACATATGGATATGTGTTTGTAGTTTTCTGCCATTTTACTTTGTTATATTTAATTCTATCTTTATTTTTATTTATTTGATTACCCTGTCAGTGATTCTCTTCTATTTGAAAGGATTGAGGATCCTCCATGGGTTCTTATGCATGTAGTTCACTTTGTGTGTGTGTGTGTGGTGTTGGGATTGAACCCATGGCCTTGTACTTGCAAGACAAGCACTCTACCAACTGAGCTACCTCCCCAGCCCCTGTAGTTTACTTTTACATATTCTTTGTAGTGCTGACATGCTGGTGATGAATTCTTTTAGCTTATCCTTGTCGTGTAAAGTTGTTATATCTTCCAGCAAATTTGAAAGAGTACTTTGTTGTGTATAGCAATCTTGACTGGCAGTTTTTTGGGGGTTTTAGGGCTTGAAATATCTCATCCCAGTCTCTCCTTGATTTTAGAATCTAGGTTGAAGATTTGAGTCTTCAAAGAAGTCCAAAGTGAGCTTTATTTGTTTGCCTCTAAATGTGACCTGATGTTTCTTTCTTGCAGATTTTAATGTTTGTTCCTTATTTTCTATTTAGGCAATTGTATGATATATCTTAGAAAGATTCTTCTCTGATCTTGTCTGTTTGTGATCCTGTTAGGCTCCTATATGTGGATGTTGATCTCATTTTTAAAAAAGGGAAAATTTTGTGTTACTATCTCACTGAAGATGACCTTAATACCTATAGCCTGTATTTTCATGTTTCTTCTGTTACACAGACTTCAAGATTTTGCTTCTTTAACTTTTTTTCCCAGAGTTCTTGCATATTTTGACCATGGTCTTTTACTTTTTTCCTTTATTGCACAACTGAGAATTCAAGTGTATTTATCCTGTCTTCAAGGCCTGAGTTCTGTTTTCTAGGCAATATAATCTATCAGCGATATTTTCAAGTGAATTTTTAGTTTGATTCATTGTTTCTTTCATTTCCAGTTCTGATTTATTTCTTTTCATAATCTCTATTTCTTTATTTAAATAGTCTTTCATCTCCTATATTTGCTGTCTTAAATTTGATTTTTAGATCTTTTAGTTTGCTGAACATTTTAATCACCCTTTCATTCTTCCTTTGTAATTTTATCTACTTCCACTTGTGGGAATTGTGTGTTACGTGGGAGATTTGTTTGCCTCTTCCTCATGTTTTCAGAGGTCTTGGACTTTCATATCAATTGGCATAGATTTCCCATCCTCCCTTGTATGCATGTCCTTTTTTGTAGTTGTCTTCCTTTCTGGAAATTCTCTCTGCTTTTAATATATATGTAGATGGCCTGCCTCTTGTTGTTCCTCACTGGGACCTGATTGTTGGTTTGCAGTGTCGGTCTCCCCTATTCTATGTATTGAAGTCCTGTGGAGGCTTGAGAGGAGCTAGATTACATGTGGAGTGAGATTCGCTCTTTCTTGACTGAGTTGGGAGTATTATTTAACAGCAGGATCTCTTCTCTGTGAACTTGAAGTGCCCCAATCTTTTTCCAGCCCCTCTCAGAGGAAAGGGGAGCCAGGAATAGCACTAATGTCAGCCACAGATGTACAGCTTTAAGATAAACATCCAGTGTCTTCTTGACATCTACAATACTGACTGCCACCTGCATTGGAATGATGAGTCAGCATTTAGTATCAGAATCAACCATAAAAAACTGTGAACAAGATCAGGCATTTCACAGGAGGTATGTATTAGGTCATTCACAGTATTAATATTCACAATATGAATGGGGTACGAATCACATAAATCACATGATTCCATCAGATAGTGGAATTACAGTTTCTTAAATAGAGAAAATAGGGTAGGAAGGCAAGAGAGTGTTTGAAATATTTAAAAAGTAAACAGTGTGGGGAGAATAGATAGGTAGCAGATAATGGCTGTAAATAAGGAGTAGTAAAAAATAACTAAGAATAATTGAAAACAAAAGAGGAAGAGGGAACAGGAAAATTTTGCTATTAGTGGGGAAGAGAGTAAAGAAGGGGCAGTAAGAGGGATGTAAACTAAGGTATGAACAAACAAACAAATCTAGGATCAGGGTGAACCCACACACAATTATATCCACCAATATCAAACCAAGGCTTCATAATGAACAGGTGAAGAAGAAAGCCATTAAAATAAAAGTAAAATTATATATAAAATTGAACCTACCTATGCCATGAGAACACACACACACACAACATCTCAATCTCACCAAATGGAAAAAAGTATAAAATTATAAATTATAATGAGATAAAATTTGAAAAAACATTAAGATTTAAATACTAAAAAATAAAAAATATTGGGGGGGCATATGGACAAAATATCAAAAATCGAATGAGAAATAAAAGACTTTCTTCCAAACTGAGGGGCAAGGGTGGGTTTGATCTTTTGTGCTCTGTAACCCTAGGACCAAGGCTGAGCCCTGTAAGTCTGGAGTCTCTGTGTTCTGCACCTGCTTGTCAGCTGCTGTGGCCAGAAGCCAGGGCTGGCTGTGGGAGCACTGGGCTTCCTGTCTCCCAGGGCAGGCTGGCAGAGGCTGGTGGGTGCTGACCAGTGGTGTCTTCCTGTAGCAGGGCTGTGCAGAGTGCTAACCTGGCTGTTCAAGTCATTGGGTTCTGTCTTGCTGACCCTTGGAACTGTGTCAGTGGGCATTTGAGGTTCCGTCCACACACGTGCCCTTTCCTGGGATGATGCTGATCTCTCTCTGCTGCACATTGGGGTGTCAGGGCCTCCTCTGTGTTCCACTTTAGGGCACCAGGTCTAAAGCTCCATGGGTTTCACATTCACTGCTATGAATAGGAGCCACCTAGAATCAGTCCTCCAGTGCCCACACTCCTGTGTGGCCACTATTGGCATCTTCCCAAGAGCTCTTATGGGGCTCCAGCCCCAAAGGGAGCTTTTTCCCTTGGTGTCCAGGGGCTGTATGCTCTAAGCACAAATCTCCTTGGGCCTATTTCAGTCACTCTGGATCAGGGACCCTCTGGGGCTCATACTAGGAAACTGCTGGGTTGGGTGTCAACTTCTTTTTTGAGAACCTGGCCTCCTGCCTCCACTCACGGCCGTGCAGCACTTAAGATGGTTTCCATGCTGGCGACCCTGGTTCCTGCCAGATTACCCACCAGTGGGCCAAGGAGTTCGGGTGGCTTTTCACTCAACTTCCTCCACTGACTCAGGGTTCATTAGGATCAGCCTCCCTCTCTGCTCCACAGCTTCCTCCCTGTTCCCTTGTCCACTCTGCTTTTCTCTCTCTATCTGTGCCCTACTGGTGGGCAGCCACACAGGCACATCCTTAATGCATTGTTTCTGACATTATGCTCCAAGTCTCTGACTTCCTGGGTCTCGGGTTTCTTTTACTGTCCAGTATTGAATTGAGTTCCCTTGGTGGCCCACCTTGCTGGGGAGCAGTCCTCCCATTCTAAGTCTGGTGCTGGGGAGTGGCTGGGAGCACACCCTGCTTCTAAACCAGCAGCTGCTCTCTCCCACAGGTCACCTCATCTGAGTCTCAGTGGCCCTGAGTTTTTATGATCTGAAGTAGACCCACTACTCCCATTTCACAGATGAATCACCAGCAGGATAAGCAAATAGCTAAAAGCACAGAAGCAGGGAGGAGCCAGCACCCAATGGAATCAAGGAAGCCCACCTTTGCAGGGATCTGAAGGATCATCAGCTCCCACCTGAGGCCACAGTCCTGCCATGCCCAGGACCCGGCCAAACTGGAGCTTGTTCTATGGTGTAGATGGAGAAGTGGGGTGTGGCTGCCAGCCAGGGTCCACACTTCTCAGTCTCTTGTACCTAGATGGGGTCCTCTTGCCAGCTGCCAGAAGTTGTTTGGGCCACTTCTGGGCCAGGATAGGTTCTCAACCTGGCTTCCCTGATTTAAAGAGCACCGAGGAGAGAGTGGAGCCACTGTAGGAGGGGTCTGGCACATGTCACCCCCAGGAAGAAAGTTTCTCTGCATGCAGATAGTGACAGGTCCAGTGTGAACTCAGGCTGCAGTAGGGGAATACTCCCTCGCTCACTGCATGCACCACAAATAATCCTCAGCTATGGCACACTGACACTAGGGATCTGTCTGCTTCTGTCATTAGTTTTATTCTAACAAAAATCCTCAAAGTTCCATGTCTGCAGTTAAACCCAGGAAGAGGGACTGACTCCCACCATAGGACAGTCATTCCATTTGCAAAGACCTTCTGGCTGTTCGAAAACTTTTCTCTACTCTGAGAAGAGTGCTTTCCTGTTATCTAGTTTGGCCTTAGTGTTTAATTCACACAGAACTGATGGAACGCCTCTTCCCTGTGACTTGTTCTGCTCCTAACCCCTTATTACAGACTCTCCTTGTTATAGAAAAATAGCTCTATTCAGAAATAAGATTCCATGATACGCCCACGGTCCCTCACTTCCTGGCAGCACTTGATGTATAAACGGGTCTCCTGGAAGCTGAATCTAAGGTGGGAGCTGAGCTGCTACCCCAGGTGAAAACTTTTCCAGTCTTTCAGACCACGCCAGTCTCTTTCCCAGCAGCATACCTACAGCATCTTGCATGGTTTCTCCTGCTATGACCCTCCCTACAGCCTACTATTACTGCAGCCTACCCTGTGATTAAAAGGCATCTGAGCTGAGTCCACCTGCAGCGAGAACTTTGTTCCCTAGGAGTGAGGTGCCCAGGGGCTGCCACGTGTGTAGATCTGGGAGCGCGGGTCCAAGCCCTGTAGGTTTAGTTGGACTTTTTCTCACTGTTACCAAAAAACATGACAAGAACAGCTTAAAGAGGAGGAAAAGTTAATTTTGGCTCACAGTTTCAGAAATTCAGTTTTGATTGACCAGCTCTGTATTCGGTGAGGCAGAGTGTCATGGCAGAAGGGCATAGTGGAGGAAAATGTCAGGACACGGCAGCCAGGAAGCAGAGAGCTCTGCTCACCAGAGACAACATATGGACACCAATGGCAGGTCCCCTGCAACCCACATCCTCCAGGAATATCATACCTGCCCACAGTTACCACCCAGTTTAGCCATACCAGTAGGTTGACCCACTGATAAGGTTGAAGCTCTCATACTCTAATCACTTCACCTCTGAGCCTTCTTCACCTTGTATGCAAACCATAGCACCAGTTATCAGGAGCAGGGATCTTTGCACAGCCCCTAGGAGAGCAGGGTTACCAGCAGTCTGTAGGGAGCATGGTTCCTGCAGAGCCCATCAGGGAGCAGGGTTCCCAGCACAGTCTGTAGGGAGCATGGTTCCTGCAGGGTCCACCAGGGAACAGGGATCCCAGCACAGTCTGTAGGGAGCATGGTTCCTGCAGGGTCCACCAGGGAACAGGGATCCCAGCACAGTCTGTAGAGAGCATGGTTCCTGCAGAGTCCATCAGGTACTCTGTAGTGAACTGATCACAGAACCTCTTGTTGTCCAGAAAATCATGCAAAGCTGTTCTTCTTACTCTTCCCTAACATTTCTCCACAGTCCACTTTGTTTGTACCTGGAAATCTCATTGTGTTCCTGCACTTGCTCCTTTTCTGTCACTGAACTCCATGCACACAAGTCTAAATATGATTCTACACATTCCTCTTGCCTTCCATTCAAGTGGAGCAGCAAGATACCGATTTCAAACTTGCTAATACTAATTACTCTCCTAGGGAGAAATCTACATGAAAAGACATCTCTGAGGAGAAGAGAAGATGTCACAGAGGAACTGTGCACATCCTGCTAGTTTCTCATCACCAGATGCACAAAGCAAGATTGCTCTTTAGCCAGGTTGGCAACCCAGAGAACTCATTGAAAAGAGTGTAAAAGGAACCATAGAGGCACAGAAGCTGAGAAATGTGGACATAAGGAGTAATGTGTTAGGAATGCACCAGCCTGGCTGACACTGGTCCCTGAGGACCAATGGGGAGGGAAGGGCAGCTAGATAGAGGATACAGTATGGCCCATGGATAAAGATATTTTGAAAAATAAAGAATGACTTAGGGAAACCTATGAATTAGAGAGAAAGGTCTATTTTAATGGATATGGAATTGGTAGGGGAAGTGGTTCAGTAAAAGTAAACCCCAACAAGCTCGACCCAGGGGCAGAAAGTGTTCCTTAACCTAGAAAATTCTCTCAGTCACTGTGCTGGGCAAGAAGCATCTATAAGCACTGCACAGCTGGGAATAGAAACAGGTGATCAGGAATTCATAAGAAAAGTTACAACTAGACAACTAAAAACCTTCCCAGAGGCTGCCTGAACCAGAAAGGCTGAAATAGACACAAAGAAAATTATACCTGGACCTTATAGGATCCCCAATACCAGAGGAAAAAATCTCTCTTTACTGCTGGCACCACAGAAGAACCATTGGGAATATGGCTTTAGAGGCCACACAGAAGCACTACAGGACAGATGCCCACTATTCCATATTCACAGCAGTGAAGGTGAAACTTGTGGAGGTTTAGTCCCTGTATCCTAAAAGGGGATTTCAATAGCAGCTGTAAAGATTCAGACATCCTTCTGAGACCAGCATCTCCCATCAGTAGGGGATATGAACAAAATCTCAAACACTCACCCATTGAGACAGAAGAGAACATGAAGATAAATGTTAAGGTTAATGGCATAAAGGTAATCTTCAATGAGATAGGAACATAAAATTTTCCCTGTGTTAGAAATGAGATCAACATCCACATTCAGGGGCCTTACCAGGAATGCAAACAGATAAGGTCAGAAAAGAATATCTCCAAGACATATCTTATAAAGTTGCCTAACTAAAAAATAAGGAACAAATATTAAAAGTTGCAAGAGAGAAACAATAGGTCACATTTAGAGGCAAACAAATGAGTCTCACTTTGGACTTCTCAACTCAAACCCTAAAATCATGAGGGGCTGGGATGAGATATTTCACGTTCTAAATGAAAACAACTGCCAGCCAAGATTGCTATACCCAGCAAAGTACTCTTTCAAATTTGATGTTGGATATAGAAACTTTCCATAACCAGAGTAAACTAAAATAATCATCACCAAGAAGTCAACACTACAAAGAAAACTCAAAGATATACTGCCCCCAAACAAATCTCAAATCTCCCAAATCAATAAAAATTAATAGAAGACTAATCAATTAAAAGAAAATCAAGACAGAATTAAATATAACATAAAAATCAAGATGAGAGGAAATTGCAAACTACATATCAATAACAACAATAAGTATAAATAGCACAACTCCTCACTTAAAAGATATAGATTAGCAGAATAGATTAAAAAAAACAGGTCCAACTATATGCTGTTTGCACATCTTTTCTCATAGACAAAGACACCCACAGGTTGAGGGTAAAATTACTGAAAAATACTCCACACAAATGGAGTCTGATTAGAAATGGTTTATTTTGCTGGTCTTTTCTTCAATACTGTTAATTCCTGGAAAGTCATTGAGTCTTTTTTTCTGACCCAGAATATAGCAAAATGTCATAACCATTTTGTTTGCTCAGGGAGCATGTGATCCCTCTAGGACTCAGCTGTAAGGTGTCATGTGACTCTCCATAGATGCGGCTCATTCCCGGGAGCATCCAAACCTTATGTAACTTGATAAATCCCTTTCTTTTTAGAGGGCTTTGCTTTTTTAGAGTAGTTTCAGGTTTGCAGCAGAATTGAGGGGAGCATGCAGAGATTCCGCAGACACCCCTGTCCTTACCCACGCATGTCCCCTTTCCCCAGTGCCAGCAGCTCACCTCAGATGGGGCATTGGTGCATTAGATGAACCCCCGCTGACACATCAGCACTCCAAATCCACAGCTGACACCGGGGTCACTCTGGTGCTGTGTGTTCTATAGGTTTGAACAATCACACGGCAACATCCGTCCACTATCACCAGGGCATGCGAGCAGTCCCCTGTCTGTGTGGAGCCCATGGAGGCCCCCTGGGGAGGCAAGCAAGGTCTGCCCTTGTCAGTCACCTGGATTGTCTCGCTTCAAAAATTCCCAACCTCTCCTCCAGGGCCAGATTGTAGTTTTACAGACAGGAATTAAGGGAGGTCAACTGAAGGGACAAGGAGGTTGCAATTTGAGATCTTTGTTGCAAAAGAGAGAAGAGATGGGATTGAAGGGCGGTGCTCTGGAAAGACCCCTGGATAGCCTCAGTGGACCCAGGCCTTGCTCTTGAATGGCTGGCCTTAGTCCCTGGGTGCAGGAGGCTGTGTGCAGACGCCAAACCTGAATTCCAGGGGTTCAGTTCAGGCTAGCTGCTGTCACCCTTCATGAGCAGAAGCCACCAGGCCCCGGGAAACCAGCAAGGATCTGTGTTTGGGGGTGACTCCACTCCCCGCATCCCCGAGTCACTTGGAGCTGTTGCGGGGTCTCCGCAGTCATTGAGTTCATCCTGACCCTCGCTTTCAGGTCATGAAACAGGAGATTGTCACTTGCTCCGTCAACAGCCGAAAGGGTCATCATCCTGTCATCATGCTCACTGCCACTGCCAGGTGTCCTCCCTGTTTATGGAGCCCTCTCTGCTGGCACGGTGCCTCCCACCTCCTCCTCTGGATGGGGACGTGAGACACAAGAGTAGGGTGGCTGGCCAAGGCCATTCTGCTGGTGCTTAGAGAAGAGCAGACTGGAGGCCCAGACTTGGCCTTCCATCCCAGCAGCACGTCTGTCCCCTGACACCACACGGGCAGCACCGGTGGACCGTCCCAGCCCTGAGCCCTCACCAGCAGGGGAGGACCAGTATCTTCTCCAGTCCCCAGCACACCTACCAGTGGGCCTCTAATGAGTCTTGTGACAGGCTGACAGATTTGGCTCCATGGAAATGTCATAGGCCCGGCTATATCAGCAATGACCACTCTACCCTGAGACTCCCTGTCACGTAGGAAAGGCTTCTCCCATGGGAACTCCCATCTCTGTGCCTGTCAACAGTTGCTTAGCATGACATATTTGGCAACACAAAATGGCAATTCTTGTATAATAAAACTGTTCTCTTTTTGATTCTTATTTTCCTTAACAATGTCATGTCAACAGTGATTGTCCAGATGTTAGTAGCCATCCTTTAATTTGTACCTAAATAAGGTCATTTGGCCCACTTCCCTTTCTGCTTATGATTTTAGATCACAAGATGTTAGTTTGCAATAGAAATTTATGACTGAAGTCATAAGTCAGTACTTACAGTATAAAAACCCCTGCAGCCCTGTGGTTGGGGCTGTTCTCCCAATAGCCATTTTTGGGGGGTTGTGTGAGACAGTCAGCTGACCAGTTAATAAAGACTTCTCAGGGGTGACTGGTTTGTTCTTAAATTGTGCCCCATAACAATTCTCAGCTCCTCTTCCAGTGACTGAAACCTTCACTCCCAGGCTATTTTACTAGCCAGTTTTACTAGCCAATTCTTACTAGCCCAGGTCTTACTAGCCAATTTTTCAAAGAGAACTTTCCAGAAATTCTACCTGAAATAGAACTCTGTGTTAGCCTGTCCTTGCCTGTCATTTCCTTTATAGACTCTGCCACCAGCAGTCTTTTTTTTTTTTTTTTTTAATGTCTGTGAATCACTTGGCCATCAGTTCCTGGAGGAAAGGGGCCTCTCTATTCTTTTTTCCCTTGTCTGTCCTTGGTGCCTGTCGTAGTGTCTGACATGGACAGAAACCTGATGATTGCAGAGAAGGATGAAGTTTAGAGTGGCTGGGTGACCCAACAGAGGCCACACAGCTGCTAAGAGGCAGACCCAGGGTCAAGCCCAGGCCTGGGACTCCAGATCCCGGGTGCTGTCTCCGTGGGCTGAGCGGCTTAGCGCAGCTGGGAGGTCCGAGGAGCACGTGAGGCTCACTCACTCATCCAGCTTGCTTCCTGAACTCCATCTCTCCCACTCCTCCTCTGGCTAGGGTCAAGCAATCAGGCATTAGGTTACAGTCCTCTCTAGAAAATGCCTGGGACTTAGGGCAGGATGAGTCACTATGTCCTGGGACTCCGCTAAAGCAGCTGCCACTGACCCTGTCCCCAGGAGTGCTGCCCTGAGAGGTCAGGATCCCATGCCCGAGCGCTGTGGGGATAAAGGGCCAGGCTGCCTCAGAGGCTGGGCCACTGGCTGGGGAGGAGAGGGCCAATTGTCCCAGCCACAAGAGACAATTTCCCAGGAGGAAGAAGAGAAGCCATCTCTGTGTCAAAACATACAAGTTCAACAACTTTTCAATTCATATTATAAACATAGGAACATATTAAAGGCAGCCTGATTCATGAAGTCCTGGGCTGAGGATGTGGCTCAGTGGTGCAGCAGACGTCAGGAAGGGCAGGGCCCTGGGTGCAGGCCGCCCAAGGTAGAAGCTCCTGCAGCCCTGCTGGGAGTCCCTCCCCAATTCCTTGGTGAATGGGCACGTGGTGCAGTTGGAATGCGCATCCCCCTTGCATTCTATGTTAATTTAGCACTTTATCATAAATACACTTCCTCTTGCTAAGCCTTTCTGAGGACCATCTTTATTGGCTACACAATGTCCTTGCTGGGCAGTAATTAGCGAGCCTCTGTGGTGGGACACTTAGGCTGCTTTCAGGAGTGAACCCATTTCATTTACTTTATTTTTATTGTGGTCACTGACCCGTACTAGTTGTGCGAGTCAGTAGGGTTTCCGGGGACATGTCCTCAGGGGCATGTTGGGCTTTGGGGGCGTCCTCCTCCTCTTCTACCCCTGCTCCCTCCCTCCTCCCCTTCCAGGTCACCCCTGTTTTCAATTTCCACATATGAAACATTCAATGCGTGTCCTATTTACTCTTTATTTTCCGGTGCTGGGTGGGACCCATGGCTTTGCACATGCTAGCCCAGCGCTCCACCCCTGAGTTGCACCCTCAGTCCTGATACTTACCTCTCTCTGTCTGGCTTATTCTGTTTAATGTGGTGTCCTCCAGACCAATCTATATTTCCTGCAAATGAGAGGACTCCATTCTTCTTTACAGCTGAATAGTACTCCATCCATGTACGGGCACCAAATTTCCTTTCTCCATTGATCTGTGGACAGGTGCCTGGGTTACCTGAGTAGAGCCATGGCCAACAGGTGTGCATGTGTCTCCATAGTATGCTAACTCTGTTTCCTTTGGACATGTACCCCGGACAGGGACTGCTGGACCACAGGGTATTTCTATGTTTAGTTTTAAGGGAACTCCATGCTGTTTCCATAGCAACTGTAGGAGCTGACATCCCCACCAACAGTGTCTAAGGGCTCCTTTTCTTCCAGGTTCTCCTAGTGTCCTCATGATAACAGTTGTTCTGACGGGTTGAGGTGGGCTCTCAATTAGTTTTCACTTGTGTTTCCATGATGACTAAAGCTGCTGAGCTTGTTTCCATATATTTATTGGCCATTTGCACGTTTCCTTTTGAGAAGTGTTGGTTCAGATCAGATGCCCATCCTTTGACCGGATTACTTGTTCTTTTTTTGTTAAGAGTTTTGAGTTCCTTCTGTATTCTGGATGCTAATCCTCAGCAGATGAATCATTGGAAAGATTCCTCTCCCTCCTGTCGGCTGCTCTTCACTCCGCCCATTGTTTCCTTTGCTGTGCAAAAGCTTTTTAGTTTGATGTAATCCCATTTGTCAATTCTTACTTTTATTTCCTGAGTCGTTTGAGTTCCATCCAGGAAAGCGTTGCTTCTGCCTGTATCTTGAAGGGTTTTCTATGTTTTCCTCTAAGAGTTTCAAACTTTCAGGTCTTACACTAAGATCTTTGATCCATTTAAGTTGATTTTTGGACAGGGCGAGAAGTAGTAGAGGTGCATCTATTTTGGATTATGCTTAGATACTTAGCATTTTATTTGGGACTCTTTCTCCCCCTTTGGGGGAAAACTCTGACATTTTTATTATCAAACAGAAGGATAGAAACATTTTATGCTCTCGATTTGTGCTTTAAGTGATTTTCCAAAAGTCTTGCACTCTTTGGCCATGGAATATTAGGCAGGAGTAAACCACTTTTCCCTTGGCATCTCCAGCAATGACCGTCATTTAATAAAACATAGATTAATGCAAAGGAGTAAAATGTTAACTCAACACTTCTAGTTGCATTTCTATGGATAGTGCTTCTGTTAATTTGCTTTCATATATTTGTTTTGAGCTGTGTTATGTGTTTTTGGTGCCAAGCACATATGCCAGGAAAATTTAAAAAATAAATAAATAAATAAATCCCGTAACCATTCAATAATGCACCTTTAACAGCTGTGGCAGCAGGCCCTGGGCTAGCTCTTGGGTTCTGGGGATCATGTCAGGCACATAAGCTAATTTGCTGATACTTAATGAGACAGATGAGGCTCAGCAAATCCTGCTCTTTCAGAATTCACTGAGCAAGAACCTGCGGGGGGAACGAAGCCCCTGCACTGGGAGAGTGGAGCTTCCTCCTCCACCAGCCAAGTTTAGCTGCCCCTGTTGTTGCTCCCCTGCTGAGTGGCACCTCTGGAAAGGCTGGATGGCTTTCAGCAGATGCCCTGCCTGCATCTCCTTGCACCTCCTGGCACCCCCTGGGCCTCCAGGACACCTCCCCACAGGCTGCGGTTTCCACCCTCCTCCCAGTAGAAGCACCTGGGTAGAACTGATTATTCACAAGTAAGGCAATCAGATATGGGTTTCTCCAACTTCCGAAGGTGCATCCTGATGAGGCGAGGCCTGATCTGGAAGCAGAATCCCAGTGTGAATCTGAGGAATGAGTGGGTTGGAGATGGGGAGCCATGAATCCAGAGGTGCAGGAGGGAGGAGGTGAGGACAGCGAGGTGGGAGTGCGTGCAGAGACAGGGAGCAGGGCCAGGGCTGGGGATCTTGGGGAATGGTGGGCTGCCTCCCAGGAGGAACTGTGGGAGTAGCAGCACCTGAGTCTCTGGATGCACGCGGCCTGGCATCAGTAGGATCTGCCTGCAGCAGAGTCAGCACCACATGGTAGTTAAAAGCACGTGCCCCTGAGTCAGCGTGCCTGGCAGAAGTCCTGGCTCACTGCTTGCTGGCCATGGACCCTTCGGTAAGAGTGCTGATCACAGGGTCTGACACGGCGAGCACTCGGTGCGTGTGAGCGAGGAGCACTAACGTGAGCACCATCCTAGCTCTTTCCTGGTGAACGAGTTACAATGCCCAAGCTGCATGCCTGTTCTTGGCTCTGCAAGGGGACTCAAGGAAGCACACATGTTGGCCAAATGCAAGACTTTACATGCATCCAGTGCAAAGTGTTTCAGGGAAATGACTGTCCCTGGAATTCAGAGGGGCAGTTGCAGCTGGGAAGGTGGCTTGAAGTCTGTGGAACTCCGTTAGGGCCTTGCTAGACCTTTCCAAAAAGTAAAGGCACAAGGGAAGGAGGTCGGAGAGTTTCAGATGAGGGGCTCAGGGAGGCAACCAGACCCCATGTGCACGACCCACTTCTTTCAAACAGTAGTGAGTTTGCAGATGCGCATTTGTGGGTGTATAAACAAATACAGCCACACAGACAGATGGTCACCAAACCCTTGGCAGAAGCTGTGTTGGGGCCAGTGAGTGAAAATTCAGAGGGACTTTGATGCTTTACTCTCCATAAAATTTATTTTACTAGGACAAAACATTCATTCACTATCACTGTAAATAAAAAGAAATCTGAAAAATACTTGGGATTTACGTTCTGGGTCAGCAGCCTCCCAGCGGCAGAGGGCAAGGGAGCGGTGTGGGCGAAGAGACGGAAGAGTGAACACTGAAAGCAGAGGGTGGTTCGTGCTGGACGGTCAGGCGGGGACATGAGGACGAGGTGCCATGACACTGCCCAGGGACCTGAATACCTGCTGCGGTACATCTTCCCGCCGCCTTGCCCAGCGGAGGCGGCCACACCCGTCGCACCCATGGGGAACTGAGAGGCAGGGAACCTCAACCCTCTCCTCAGGGTATCCAGTCTGAGGCGCCTGAGGAAAAGGCCAGGTGACCCTGAATCCTCGCCCTGCAGGGTCCCCGGGGCCAGCAGCCCCTCCCCCCGACCCTGGTGGCCCTGAGGCCATTGCTAATTCTAAGATGATGATCAACAGGATGAAGGCATTAAGAATTCTTGGAGGTTCTTGATCCTTTAAAAGATGATTTGCAGAGCCTCAGGGGCTCAGAGCCCCAGTCTGGGAACCAGTGAGGTCGGGGAGAGACGCAGGCTGGTGCAGACGGTACCTGGGCTCCGGGCACCCGCTAGGCCACGCCAGGCAAGTGTCCCATGGCTCTGCCTCATCTCCAGGCTTAGAGAAGGGGATGGAGGAGGTGTTTGGGGACCCTGCGAATCTGTGACAACACCATCGCTGTTTCGGTTTCCATGGATGTTCTCCTGGTCACTGCTCATACTTGCCTGCTTTCCTGTGAACTTAGTAGCTTTGGATCCAATGTCAAATATTGGAAAGTTCATTTTTTTGGTGGCGAATTTTCTTTCACTCCTTTATGCACTATGGGTCTTTGTCCTGACATTTGTTAAGATACTTGAACTTAGTCAAATCCTTTGGGGATTACTATTTTTTTTTTTAACTCTTCATTTTGGGTATTTTTTTTTATTGTAAATAAATGGGATACATGTTGTTTCTCTGTTTGTACATGGCGTAAAGGCATACCATTTGTGTAATCATAAATTTACATAGAGTAATGTTGTTTGATTCATTCTGTTATTTTTTCCCTTCCCCCCACCCCTCCAACCCCTCTTTAACCCTCTATACAGTACTTCCTTCCTCCATACTTGCCCCCCTCCCTAACCCTAACTCTAACCCTAACACTAACCCTTCCCTCCACCCCATTATGTGTCATCCTCCACTTATTAGCGATATCATTCGTCCTTTGGCTTTTTGAGATTGGCTTATCTCACTTAGCATGATATTCTCCAATTTCATCCATTTGCCTGCAAATGCCATAATTTTATCATTCTTTATGGCTGAGTAATATTCCATTGTATATATATACCACAGTTTCTTTATCCACTCGTCAATTGAAGGGCATCTAGGTTGGTTCCACAGTCTGGCTATTGTGAATTGAGCAGCTATGAACATTGATGTGGCTGTGTCTCTGTAGTATACTGATTTTAAGTCCTTTGGGTATAGGCCAAGGAGTGGGATACCTGGGTCAAATGGAGGGTCCATTCCGAGTTTTCTAAGGAATCTCCACACTGCTCTCCAGAGTGGCTGCACTAATTTGCAGCCCCACCAGCAATGTAAGAGTGTACCTTTCTCCCCACATCCTCGCCAACAACTGTTGTTGCTCGTATTCTTGATAATCGCCATTCTAATTGGGGTGAGATGGAATCTTAGGGTGGTTTTTGATTTGCATTTCTCTTATTACTAGAGATGTTGAACATTTTTCCATATGTTTGTTGATTGCTTGTAGATCTTCTTCTGTGAAGTGTCTATTCATTTCCTTAGCCCATTTGTTGACTGGATTATTTGAATTCTTGGAGTAGAGTTTTTTGAGTTCTTTATAGATTCTGGAGATTAGTGCTCTATCTGAAGTATGATTGGCAAAGATATTCTCCCACTCTGTAGGCTCTTTCTTCGCATTGCTGATAGTTTCCTTTGCTGAGAGAAAGCTTTTTAGTTTGAATCTATCCCAGTGGTTGATTCTAGCTTTTATTTCTTGTGCTATGGGAGTCCTGTTAAGGAAGTCTGATCCTAGACCAACAAGGTGAAGATTTGGACCTACTTTTTCTTCTATAATCTGCAGGGTCTCTGGTCTGATTCCGAGGTCCTTAATCCATTTTAAGTTTAGTTTCGTGCATGGTGAGAGATATGGGTTTAGTTTCATTCTGTTGCATATGGATTTCCAATTCTCCCAGCACCATTTGTTGAAGAGGCTATCTTTTCTCCATTGCATATTTTTGGCACCTTTGTCTAGTATGAGAAAATTGTATTTATTTGGGATTGTGTCCGTGTCCTCTATTCTATACCATTGATCTACCTTTCTATTTTGGTACCAATACCATGCCGTTTTTGTTACTATTGCTTTGTAGTAGAGTTGAAGATCTGGTATTCCAATACCCCCTGTTTCACTCTTCCTAGTAAGGATTGCTTTAGCTATTCTGGGTTTCTTATTCTTCCAGATGAATTTCATAATTGCTTGCTCTATTTCTGTAAGGTACATCATTGGGATTTTAATTGGAATTGCATTGAATTTGTATAGCACTTTAGGTAGTATGGCCATTTTGACAATATTAATTCTTCCTATCCAAGAACATGGAAGATCTTTCCATCTTCTAAGGTGTTCTTTAATTTCTTTCTTTAGTGTTGTATAGTTCTCATTGTAGAGGTCTTTCACCTCTTTTGTGAGATTGATTCCCAAGTATTTTATTTTTTTCGAGGCTATTGTGAATGGGGTAGTTTTCCTAATTTCTCTTTCTGAAGATTCATCACTTATGTATAAAAATGCGTTGGATTTATGGGCATGATCTTGTAACCTGCTACCTTACTGAATTCACTTATGAGTTCTAAGAGTTTTCTGGTGAAATTTCCAGGTTCCTCTAAATATATAATCATGTCATCAGCGAACAGGGATAGTTTGAGTTCTTCTTTCTCAATTCGTATCCCTTTAATCTCTTTGGTTTGTCTAATTGCTCTGGCCAGAGTCTCAAGAATGATGTTGAATAGAAGTGGTGAAAGAGGGCATCCCTGCCTTGTTCCAGTTTTTAGGGGGAATGCTTTCAGTTTTTCACCATGTAGAATGATATTAGCCATGGGCTTAGCATAAATGGCCTTTACAATGTTAAGGAATGTTCCCACTATCCCTATTTTTCTAGTGTTTGAGCATGAAGGGGTGCTGTATTTTATCAAATGCTTTTTCTGCATCTATTGAAATAATCATGTGATTCTTGACTTTAAGTCTATTAATGTGGTGAATTACGTTATTGATTTCCTGATGTTGAACCAACCTTGCATCCCTGGGATGAAGCCCACTTGATCATGGTGCACTATCTTTTTAATATGTTTTTGTATGCTATTTGCTAAAATTTGTTGAGAATTTTTGCGTCGATGTTCCTTAAGGATATTGGTCTGAAATTTTCTTTCCTTGATGAGTCTCTGTCTGGCTTAGTATCAGGGTGATATTGGCTTCATAGAATAAGTTTGGGAGGGTTCCCTCCTCTTCTATTTTATGGAATACTTTGAGAAGTATTGGAATGAGCTCTTCCTTAAAGGTTTTGTAGAACTCGGCTGAGAACCCATCTAGTCCCGGACTTTACTTTGTTGGTAGGCTTTTGATGACTTCTTCTATTTCAGTACTTGAAATTGGTCTATTTAAATTGTTTATGTCCTCCTCGTACAGTTTAGGCAATTCATATGTCTGTAGAAACCTGTTGTATGCCTTCAAAATTTTCTATTTGTTGGAGTATAGATTTTCAAAATAGCTTCTAATTATGTTTTGTCTTTCAATCCTGTCTGTTGTGATATTTCCTTGTTCATTCCGAATTTTAGTGATTTGGGTTTTCTCTCGTCTTCTCTTTGTTAGTGTGGCTAAAGGTTTATCAATTTTGTTATTTTTTTCAAAGAATCAACTATTTATTTTGTCAATTTTTTGTATTGTTTCTTGTGTTTCAATTTCATTGATTTCAGCTCTGAGTTTAACTACTTCCTGTCTTCTACTACTTTCGGTGCTGTTCTGTTCTTCTTTTTCTAGGGCTTTGAGCTGTAGTGTTAGGTCGTTTATTTGTTGAGTTTTACTTCTTTTATTAAATGCGCTCCATGAAATAAATTTCCCTCTAAGTACTGCTTTCATAGTGTCCCAGAGATTTTGATATGATGTTTCTTTGTTCTCATTTACCTCTAAGAATTTTTTAATTTCCTTCCTAATATCTTCTGTATCCATTCATCATATAATAGCATATTGTTAATCTCCAGATGTTGGAATAGTTTTCTGTGTTTTACTCTTTCATTTATTTCTAACTTCAATCCATTATGATCTGATAGAATACATGCTAGTGTCTCTATCTTCTTGTATTTGCTAACATTAGCTTTGTGGCATATATATGGTCTATTTTAGAGAAGGATCCATGTGCTGCTGAGAAAGAAGTGTATTCGCTCTTGGTTGGATGGTATATTCTATAAATGTCCGTTAAGTCTAAATTATTGATTGTGTTATTCAGATCTATGGTTTCTTTGTTCAATTTTTGTCTGGACGATCTGTCCAGTGGTGAGAGAGGCGTGTTAAAATCACCTAGTATTATTGTGTTATGCTCTATTTGGTTTCTGAAACTTGAGAAGGATTTGTTTGACATACATGGATGAGCCACTGTTTGGGGCATAGATGTTTATGATTGTTATATCTTGCTGATTTATGCTTCCCTTAAGCAGTATGAAATGACCTTCTTTATCCCTTCTGACTAACTTTGGCTTGAAGTCCACATTATCTGAAATGAGGATGGATACTCCAGCTTTTTTGCAGAGTCCATGTGCATGGTATGTTTTTCCCCATCCTTTCACCTTTAGTCTATGGGTATCTTTTTCTATGAGGTGAGTCTCTTGCAGGCAACATATTGTTGGATCTTTCTTTTTAATCCAATCTGCCAGTCTATGTCTTTTGATTGATGAATTCAGGCCATTAACATTCAGGGTTATTATAGAGATATGATTTGGTTTCCCGGTCATTTGGTTCATTTTTTAAATTTTATTTATTTATTTGTTTGACACAACTTGTTTCCTCCTTTATTTGACAATTCCTTTAGGATAATTCCTCCCTTTGCTGATTTGCTTCTTTGTTTTTCATCTCTTCCTCATGGAATATTTTGGTGAGAATGTTCTGTAATGCTGGCTTCTTTTGTAAATTCTTTTAGCTTTTGTTTATCATGGAAGAATTTTATTTCATCGTCAAATTTGACGGTAAGTTTTGCTGGGTATAAGATTCTTCTGTTGGCATCCATTTTCTTTAGGGCTTGAAAATGTTTGTTCCAGGCCCTTCTAGCTTTTAGGTCTGGATTGAAAAATTTGCTGATATCCGTATGGTTTCCCCCTGAATGTAATTTGGTTCTTTTCTCTCACAGCCTTTAAAATTCTGTCTTTATTTTGTATGTTCGGTATTTTCATTATAATGTGCCTTGGTGTGGGTGTGTTGAAATTTTGTGTATTTGGAGTCCTATAAGCCTCTTGAACTTGATTTTCCATTTCATCTTCAGATTGGGAAATTTTCTGATATTATTTCATTGAATAGGTTGTTCATTCCTTTGGCTGTTTCTCTAGGCCTTCCTCAATCCCAATAATTCTTAAATTTGGCCTTTCATGATATCCCATAGTTCTTGTAGATTCTGTTCCTGATTTCTTACCATCTCTCTGTTTGTTCAACTTTGTTTTCAAGGTTAAATATTTTGTCTTCAATGTCTGAGGTTCTGTCTTCCAGGTGTCTATCCTATTGGATATGCTTTCTATGGAGTTCTTAATTTGGTTTATTGTTTCCTTCATGTCAAGGATTTCTGTTTGGTTTTTTTCAATATCTCTAACTCTTTATTGAAATGATCTTTTGCTTCCTGTATTTGCTCTTTTAACTGTCGATTGGTGTGATCAATCAATGCTTGCATTTGCTCTTCATCTCACCATTCAGTGCGTGCATTGCTCTTTCATCTCATCGTTTGCTTCTCTGATCATTTTTAATTATGTACATTCTGAACTCCTTTTCTGCTTCATTATTCTTGCCTGCATGTGTCACGGGGTTTTATTGATGTAACATCTAGATTTGTTTGCAGCATTTTCTTTCCTTGTTTCTCATATTGTTCAGGTTCAGAGGACCAACTGAGATATTGCAGATTTCCTCTATTGACTTACAATGTCCTGATGATTTCTATATTATCCCCCCTTATCCTTCAGTAGCCTGAAGTCTTGGAGGAAGTTGATAATGCGGTGCTCCACAAGGAAGCTGCCTCTCTAGGAGTGGTGGCCTTCAGGTGGGGTATAATCCCTGCTAGTGGGCAGAGGTGCCTCCACTTGTTGACCAATGGTCATCCAAAGGGGACCTAGGCTGTGGGCTGAGGCAAGGCCTGTTTGGGCCTGAGTCTCTGGTTTTACCGTCCTTGTGGGGAAACCTCACCCAGCAGGGAAGACTCACCCTGTGGGGAGGTCTCGCTGGTCAGTTCCCTCCTAGAGGTTCCCCTCAATTTACAGCTACCGCCTGGGCTGGGCTACCTTCCTCTGCAAAGTTCCCAGAGGCCCGGCCCTACCTCCTGGGCCTGGGAGCCTCACCCTTTGCAGATGACTCTCCTTAGGCTGCCCTTCCTCAGAGAATCTGCCCGCAGGCCTGGAACCTTCGCTCCGCCCTAAGCCTATCTCTGTGCGGCTCTTCCACACAGAAGCCTCCTAGATCCTGGGACCCTGCTCTGCACCTAATCACCTGGCTATGCGGCCCCTCCTCTGAGCAGCCACCTGGGGCCCCGTACAATCGCTCTGAGTCCCAGAGACCCACCACACGCCTCTTCCTCCAGACAGCCGCCCAGTATTCCGGTGCGGTCACTAGGAGTCCAAGAAACTCACTGCGTGCCTCCTCCTCCCACCAACCACCCGTAGCCCTGGGCAATCAATCACTCCGAGTCGAAGTGACCCTCCCTGTTCCTCCTCCTTCTCCAGATAACCCCCGGGGTGTTCAGGAGCGGTCGCTCTGAGTGGCTCTGAGTCCATGTGACCCGCAGCACAGGTCCTCTGGGCAACCGCCTGGAGCTCTGGTGCGGCCACTCAAGACCAAGCGTCCCACCACGCTTCTCCTCCAGGCAGCCCCCCTGTGTTCAGGAGCTGTCACTTTAAGTCCAAACAACTCACCACTCGCCTTCTCCTCTGAGCAGCCGCCTGGAGCGCTAATGCAGTCACTTCGAGTCCAAACGACCCGCCGTGCTCCTCTTCCTCTTCCTCCTACTCCTCCGGGCAGGCCCCGGGGTTCAGAAGTGGTCTGAGTCCAAACAGCTCGCCACGGCAGCCCCTTCTCTGGCAACCGCCTGTAGCTCCGGTGTAGTCACCCCAATCCAAGCGGCCGCGCTCCTCTTCCTCCTCCTCGTCCTCAGGGCAGGCCCCGGGGTTCAGAAGCATCATTCTGAGTCCAAACAGCTCGCCACGCAGCTTCTCCTCTGGCAACCGCCTGTAGCTCTGGTGCAGTCACTCCAAATCCAAGCGGCCACGCTCCTCCTCCTCCTCCTCAGGGCAGGCCCCGGTGTCCTGAGTCCACACAGCTCTCCTAGCCACTCTTCCCCTGGGCAGCCGCCGGAGCCCCAGTGGTTGCTCCGAGTCCCAGCGCTGTGCCAAGCGGCCTCCTTTACGGCGCTCCCAGCTGTCCGAGTTCACTGCTCCAGCGGGGGGAGGGGCGTCTCACCAGCAGTTCTACTTCCCAAAGTTTACCGCGTTCCGGGACCACCGTCCCATCCGGGATGCCTCCCCAGGTGGTGAGAGTCACCCGGCTGCTTTGAGTTGGTCCCAAGCATCTCAATATCTCCTCTTTTGAATCCTGAGTCCTGGAGCAACATGAAATGGAGCCACCCTCTAGGCTGCCATCTTGAAACCTCCTGGGGATTACTTTTAAGCTCTTTTTAAGAAAGTTCCAAGGTGTCTTTAGTCTAGAGCTAATTAAGTCTCAATAAGACAAAGCTCTTCTGAGGGCTTCGTGGAATGCCTTTTATATTAAAGGTCTTTTCACTTTGGCTGTTAGGAAGATGCACTCCTCCAGTTTTGGGTGAGAGCCAGGGATGTTTCAGCCTGTTGTTTTGTGATGGTTAATTCCCCATCTGGGCTGGCTTTCTCTCAGACCTTAACAGAAAGTGCTCGGTTAAGACACTGAGAGGACTTCTGTGCAGACCTCCTGAGCTCACTCTCAGTCGTCTGCCATGCCGAATCCAGCTGTCATGCTTTTTCCAACTCTGCACTTTCTCTTCTTATCTCTGAAAGTCTCTAGGCTTTCTCTGAGTCCTGCCTCCCATTGTGCAGCCTGGAAACCACCCCCTGCCGCCATGTGCTGGAGTGGCTGCCCTGAGGGTTCCCTCTTCCCTGTCTTCGAGAACCCCTGCTTTTTGTGCTGCATGCTGTCCAATACCTGAAAAAAAAAAAAAAACACAGTTTTAAAATATGTATTTCCATGTTTTTCTACTTGTTTTAGGTGGGAACATGTATTCTGTCACTCTGTTGTATGGATACACAAGCAGATTGTCTATCACTCTGGAAAGAGATTTTCTTCAGGAACTGAATTCTGGGCTGAGAGTTTTTTCTTTTGTTATGTTAAAAGTGTCATTGCAGGTCTTCTAGTTTCTAGTTAAAATTGACGCTAATTCTTACCTCCGATACTTTGAACATAGAGTTGTCTGTGCCCCTCCCAAATCTTGTCGCCTTCAAGTTTCTTTTGATCTTAGTTTTTAAAAGAAGTTTGAGTATGACGTATTTAGGTAGGGTCATTTTCTTTGGACAGGAAGGGAAAGAAGGGAACTTACCCTTTTTTCCTCCAGGTGTTTAGATACATAGTTTGATTTTGTTTTCATTCTTGGAAAATTCTCAGCCATTATCTCTTCAAATGTTTTTTCCTACTCTATTTTCTCTCTCTTCTTTTGAGATTCCAGCTACACACAGTCACCCAGGCATAGCCAGACTACAGATACTTTTGGAAGGGGTCCAGAGGAAGGAACCTGCCCCCCCGAATGTGCTATTAGAGCAGCAGAGAGCAGGGAGCAGCCCGGTCACCACGTTAGAGTGGAATGGTCCCTGTGGGAGCAGTGGCCTTGTTGGGAGGAGGACCCTCCTTGGCCTAGTGACTGGAATCAGCCGGTTCACACGAGTTCAGGTAAAGCTGCCTCATATGTACCCAGATCACATCATATGCTGTTGAATGCATGGAGCTAATTTACTTAATCTTAAAGATTAATGAATATTTTACATATCAATGAACATGAAAAGTACTTCAGTACTTCTCCCTTCTTGCTGCAGCAGCACCACATCAACACTTTTGAGCCAGTTCCCGTGCACTTGGGCCGGAGGAGCTGGACTCTGCTGCTCCGGATCTCTTCTTTGTCCAGGCCCCAGCTGTATTTGAAGGAGTCACTCCTGCTCCGAAGTCCTAGCAAGCGTGGTCGTTGTCCACGTAAGGCCCCCGCTGGTGGCTTCCTGGCTCCTAGTTCCTCCTCACACATCCCTCCACACTTCCACCGCCTCCCCCTCTCGTATGTGTGTGGCCTGTCCATCTTTATTTCCAGTAGGTGTCTGTCTCCAGACATTTAGCACTGGCATATTCTTATAGTTATAATTCATTCAATCGTGCTGTAATTTGCTTTTTCAAAACCGTTTGCTGGAACATTATATATTTGAAGTCATTCCATGTTGCTGTACATAGCTCCAGCTCATTTATTCTGACCATTTCAAACAATTCAAAAATGCATTGCTAGAGTTGTAGGAAGATTCCCGATTGTACAAAGCATGGATAAGAGCACATGTGCATTTTATAATGTGGATAGATCTTGCCAACGTGGTTTCAGAATGGTTGTGGTAATTTGCAATTGTAATACCAGTATACAAGAGCTCCTATTTTTTTTCTTAAAAGTAAGAATGATTGAATGTTTGCTGGGTGAAAACGTCATTTTGTTGTCTTTTTGGCTTACATTTACTTAATTGCCCGTGTCTGTGGACATACTTTTTTTACCATCCATTTACATTTCTTTCTATATTGGAACTTTCTGTTTCCAACATATATTCTTCCAATGCTCTCAGCCTGGCAGTATTTTTAGAATTTCAAACTTGAAACTTGAGACATGGTGAAATTCGAGGTCATGAGTGGGCATCGGTGATTTATCTCTTGTAGGAAGTCTGCAACATAGTGAGCAAATTAAAAGCTTATGTGCATGATGTTTCTTGGAGTCAATAAAATAACTGTTTGAATGTTTGAGTTACAGAATCATAGGCCCTGGGCATGAAATTGAGTTAACCAACATGTTTGACCAAGAGTCACTCAGAGAGCACTTTAGTGTCATTAAGACACAGACGGCAGCCCCTCCTGGCTTCAGAAGTCACAGCCGTGCCCCTTCCCGCTCACCAGGCACGTCTCATCTGTCTCGGAGCTCTGTGGAAAGCTAGGCGTGGGGCATGCCCGGGCACATCTGGAGCATCAGGAGAATTCCTCTGATTTCGCCCAGGCTCTGCACTGGCAGGAGGAGAACTGCTCCCTTCCAGAACAGTCCTGGCCACCCGCCCTCTTGGCAGTCCTGGCCCATCAGTCTTAACGTTCCACCGAGGCTCTGCTAAGCTCCACCTCCTCTGCTGACAATGTGGCACTTGACTGATGTGACATCTTCAAGTGTCCTTAAGGCCAGTGGGGAGGTGAAAGAGAGGGCAG